>NC_140015.1:15624327-16124327 GCF_964263955.1 Coregonus lavaretus | reverse complement strand
GATAATGCAGAGGATTTTCCCAAGGTTGCTGTTGACGCATATCCCACGGTAGTTATTGGGGTCAAATTTGTCTCCACTTTTGTGGATTGGGGTGATCAGTCCTTGGTTCCAAATATTGGGGAAGATGCCAGAGCTAAGGATGATGTTAAGGAGTTTAAGTATAGCCAATTGGAATTTGTGGTCTGTATATTTTATCATTTCATTGAGGATACCATCAACACCACAGGTCTTTTTGGGTCGGAGGGTTTGTATTTTGTCCTGTAGTTCATTCAATGTAATTGAGTATCCAGTGGGTTCTGGTAGTCTTTAATAGTTGATTCTAAGATTTGCATTTGATCATGTATATGTTTTTGCTGTTTGTTCTTTGTTATAGGGCCAAAAAGATTGGAGAAGTGGTTTACCCATACATCTCCATTTTGGATAGATAGCTCTTCGTGTTGTTGTTTGTTTAGTGTTTTCCAATTTTCCCAGAAGTGGTTAGAGTCTATTGATTTGTCAATTACATTGAGCTGATTTCTGACGTGCTGTTCCTTCTTTTTCTGTAGTGTATTTCTGTATTGTTTTAGTGATTCACCGTAGTGAAGGCATAGGCTCAGGTTTTCTGGGTCTCTATGTTTTTGGTTGGATAGGTTTCTCCATTTCTTTCTCAGGTTTTTGCATTCTTCATCAAACAATTTGTCATTGTTGTTACTTTTCTTCGGTTTTCTGTTTGAAATTTGTAGATTTGATAGGGAAGCTGAGAGGTCAAATATACTGTTTCGATTTTCTACTGCCAAGTTTACACCTTCACTATTACAGTGGAACGTTTTGTCCTGGAAGTTTAAAAGGGATTGAATTTGTTGTTGCCTAATTGTTTTTTGGTAGGTTCCCACACTACTTTCCTTCGATCTATAGCATTTCTTAATATTATTCATTTGATGCCTCATGATTGAGTATTGCTCTGTTCAAGTAGACTGTGATTTTGCTGTGGTCTGATAGGGGTGTCAGTGGGCTGACTGTGAACGCTCTGAGAGACTCTGGGTTGAGGTCAGTGATAAAGTAGTCTACAGTACTATTGCCAAGAGATGAGCTATAGGTGCACCTACCATAGGAGTCCCCTCGAAGCCTACCATTGACTCTCTCTCTCTCTCTCTCTCTCTCTCTCTCTCTCTCTCTCTCTCTCTCTCTCTCTCTCTCTCTCTCTCTCTCTCTCTCTCTCTCTCTGTTTGCCTTTTCTTGTGTCCCACACTACTTCTCTGGGTCTCTGTCTTCATTCTTCTCCCTGCTTTCTCATTGTCTGTCACACAGTGTTGTGTTGTGCTCTGTTGTAACTGTATGTGAATCTCTGCATGCAATATGGCTCTCATTGTGTGAACTTCATCTCTGTCTCTTTCCATGGGTCTCTCCCCCCCCCCCGCTGCAGCCGGTGAAGCGCCAGGGTTTCCGCCGCAGTATCAGCATGCCAGTGGAGCCCTCCCACCTCCGGTCCCCACCTCGAGACCACTTTGACCCCCGCCGGCCACCCCTGCTACGCCAGTCCTCCATCACACAGACCATCAAGAGGTATGTATGAAAACATTTATGCACTCACTAATTGTAAGTCGCTCTGGATAAGAGCGTCTGCTAAATGACTAAAATGTAAAAATGTAAAGGGGAACATATCAACACCCTGGAGCTACTGAAGGATATCTTGATTGGTTAGATCATGGTTGTGACATGGAATCGTACGACATCCATGTGATTTGGTTAGCTTTGGTGTTGAGCAGTGGGCCCACTATAAATATTTGATTATGAACTCAGTTTTTTACGATTTGTCATGATGGTGTGAAATAAGCATGTTTTTCCAGATCTGTAAGTCATGTATGGCATGTTTTTCCAGATCTGTAAATCATGTATGGCATGTTTTTCCAGATCTGTAAGTCATGTATGGCATGTTTTTCCAGATCTGTAAGTCATGTATGGCATGTTTTTCCAGATCTGTAAGTCATGTATGGCATGTTTTTCCAGATCTGTAAGTCATGTATGGCATGTTTTTGGCCAGTTCGTGTTACTGTAGGCTACTTGTATGATGCCAGTGAAAAGGCATGAAACCATGATGTCTGTTCCTCTGCCTGATTGCCCACCCACTTCAGTTTGGCGGTTTGATTGCATATAGATTTTTACCAGACTTGTGTATTTTGTCTGCTATTTGTCTGGAGGACAGTGGATATTTGACAGGACAGACTGATATTTATAGGGGTTTGTTTGTGGTATGTTTTATCATAGTGCCTGTCTGGGTCTGCAGATGGGCTCATATTACAGTGTATAAAACTTGAAATAACTGTTTGGCTGTGATTGTGCGCGTTGATTCTTCACAATCTGAATGAATGAGTTGGAAAACCCTCTGCATGCCTGATTCTTTGTCTGGTTAGTGTGTATGATTCTAATGCATGTTCTAACTTTATTTCCCTTTACAATTTCAATGCTTGAAAATCTTTCCTCCTTTTGCACTATGGCTGCCTTTATTGCTTTTCTAGATGCTGTTTCTTGCTCACCACCTCTTCTTTTCTTCTCTCCTTCTCTTTCCTTCTCTTTCTTGCCCTGCCCTGTCCTCCTCCACCTCCCACCCTCCTCCTCTCACCTTCCTACCCTCTCTCCCCGCCCCCTGCCTCCTGCCCGTCTCCAGCAGCAGGAGGGTTCACTTTGAGCGGATTAACACGGTGCCCGTTAAGGGTAAGCGGGCATCTCGCCGCGGCCCCAGGAAGCATCACTCTCTCTCCAGAACCTTGCTCAGGTACTGCAGGCCAGATGTCAGGGGTCAGAGGTCAGACTGGGCCTACAGTACACTAGCCAATGAGGACAGCACTTCCTGTATGATTACAATACAGTAACATAGAGTATGTAACAGTTTACCACAGCAAACATAGGGAGCCAGAACATCTTGTGATGGATAACATATTGACACAGGTTTAGCTAAGTGTTTACCCCCCCAATGTTTGTGTCCTAGGTTATGTTGGTGGGGGCTCAGATCTGGAGAGTACAAACAGTATGAAGTTCAGAACAGAGAGAATGATCAAGAGAGTGCAGGTTCTCTGTAAGATAGAATACTGTATCAGGCATAAAGACACATACAGCTTGAAGGAACTGAATGAACTGTCTTCCATTGCCTATAGCTATAAGCCTCTCTTCAGGGGTGCTGTTGTTTTCTCTCTCTCCTGTGCTATGACTGGTGTTGTTATATGACTCACCTCATTGACACATCTGACTCACACTGAGTAAGTCATAATAATGGGGCCCAACACAGGGACCTGCCATTTTCCTGGTATACACAACAACCACCACATTCCATTGTGGTCAGACCAAAGACTAAGCGGCAATAATGTCGCCTTAGACTTTATGAATCTCTGTGTGAGCTAGGGACCACTGATTTGATGTTACAGTCACTAAAAGACCATCATTGCATTTGACTGAGTCTTAAAATAACCTGAGCTGCTCTTTAAACTAAGCCATTCTGGTTAGTTTGTGTATAGCGGTAGGGTTGGGTTAGCGTGGCCTTCTGTAGCAACTGATTAGATTAGACTGGCAGAGGCAGAGAACATTGTATTGTGATCCTTATTGAATGTACAGATTATATGATTCAATAGAAAACAACAGCTCACGGAAGAAAGGAGGCAGAGGCAGAGACAGAGAGAGAGAGGTAGAGAGAGAGAGCGAGGCAGAGAGAGACAGAGGTAGAGAGAGAGAGGTAGAGAAAGAGAGAGGTAGAGAGAGAGAGGTAGAGAGAGAGGTAGAGAGAGAGAGAGAGAGGTAGGGAGAGAGGTAGAGAGAGAGAGAGAGAGGTAGAGAGAGGCAAAGAGAGAGGCAAAGAGAGAGAGAGAGAGAGAGAGAGAGAGAGAGAGAGAGAGAGAGAGAGAGAGAGAGAGAGAGAGAGAGAGAGAGAGAGGAGAGAGAGAGAGAGAGAGAGAGAGAGAGAGAGAGAGAGAGAGAGAGAGAGAGAGAGAGAGAGAGAGAGAGAGAGAGAGAGGCAGAGAGAGAGAGAGAGAGAGAGGTAGAGGTAGAGAGAGAGAGGGGCAGAGGTAGAGAGAGAGAGAGGTAGAGGTAGAGAGAGAGAGGGCAGAGGTAGAGAGAGAGAGAGAGGTAGAGGTAGAGAGAGAGAGGGGCAGAGGTAGAGAGAGAGAGAGGTAGAGGTAGAGAGAGAGAGGGGCAGAGGTAGAGAGAGAGTGGTAGAGCCAGAGGAAGAGGCAGAGAGGTGCTCCAGATGTTCCATCAGGCAGAGGTCTATTTATAGCCTCAGAAGTCACGGATGGCAGGGAGGCTGGCACACTCTGATGACATGCCACGACCTGGAGGACAGGGCAGCTGGTCTGGAATGCCAGAAATTCAATCATGTCACTGACACACTGATAGAGATAGTACATCCATCCACAGGGTACATCCATCCACAACCCAGAGGAACACAGGACACAGTATTTCAAATGATCTGTCCATATTACCCAGAATAATCCTTTACATGCAACAGGTACAGTAAGAGTTTAGTGGGCTATAATAACTATTGCTAGGAAGTAGGGCTGGGAATTGCCAGGGACCTCATGATACGATATTATCATGCACTTTTATTTCCATGACTGATCAAAACTGATTTTCTCATGGCTCTCTCTTGTCCCTCTGCAGAAGACATACGGTGAACAATATGTTTGGAACATCAACCACAATAAAATCACAGTACCGAATTGCAATACATGTCATGTCATGGAGCAGGCAGGCTCTGTGAGTAGTGTTCAAGACTTCGGGATAGGGAACATTCCCAAACACACCCTCTAGCAGGTAATTAACTAGTTTAGAGACACAGCCAACTCAACTTCCTCAGTGGGATAGTTCCACTTCCAGCCCTGGGGCTGAAGCTGTGAATACAGTATGTTGCTGATTAACATTTAAGTAATTTAGCAGACGCTTGTATCCAGAGCGACTGCATACATTTTTTATACTTTTTTCGTACTGGTCCCCCATGGGAATCGAACCCACAACCCTGGCACTGCAAGCACCATGCTCTACCAACTGAGCTACAGACTGTAATCTATGGTTAAGTTCTCTTTAAACATCCACTACAAACTTGAAATCACCTGAAATCAATTCAAATCAACTCCATATTAGGTTTGATTTGGCCATTTAAAAAAATGCTCACATGCTCCATCACTTCCATTGATTGTTAATTGTGGTGGCTAAAGTTAGCTGAAGTTTGTAGTGGATGTTTAAAGAGAACTGAACCATAGATTACAGTTTCTCCTGGCCCATACACTACTTTCAGCGCAAGGAACCAACTAACATCAAGTTGTAAAATAGTGAACTACTCCTTTAACAGGGTCACTTTGTAATAGAATGGTCCATTCCAAAAATCTCTTTATTCTAAAGTTAGTCATCTTAAGTATGGAGGAAAGTGACTGATTTTGTTGGTGGCTTCCAGCAACAGAATGCCTCCAGCATGCTTTGAGAGTGGAGGAAGTTCAGTCTTTACATTGATTCAAATGTTTATGACTTTATTACTGTGCTGTAATGCTGCAAAGGCAGGCCAAGTTAAACAATATACACCAGACCCCTGAGAGAGTGGTTGGCTGTGTGTGTGTGTGTGTGCGTGTGTGTGTGTGTGTGTGTGTGTGTGTGAGTGTGTGTGTGTGTGTGTGTGTGCGTGTGCTTGGACTGGAACATGTCCGGGCTTATTCCCTCTCTCTGTGCCTGATGGCCTATTACTAGTACAGTCGAGGGCAATTAGTCATTTTTTCCTTTCTTGGGAAGTGTGGCATTATCAGTCCATTGCATGTTTTCCCACCCACTCTTCCAAACAGGGCTTTGAGGAGGGACATCTATCAACAGCTCCATATCTCTCAGGCCATTTACTGACCACTCTTTGCTAGATAGCTGGAGTTAATAGACTCCCTCTATGAGAGAAGTACTGCGGAACTAGGTGATCCGACTGAGAAAGTTCTGTGGGTGGGTTGGGGTTCGTGAGATGAGATGTGTGCTGCCTGCGGACTGAGTGGCTGGTGTTTGTGGTGTCAGGGGCACAGCGGACTGGTTCGGGGTCAGTAAGGACGGCGATGCCACCCAGAAATGGCAGAGGAAGAGTCTGCGCCACTGCAGCCTGCGATACGGCCGTCTGAAGCCCCAGGTGATCAGGGAGATGGACCTGTCGAGTCAGGACAACATCTCTCTGACCAGCACTGAGACGCCCCCGCCCCTCTACGTGCCCTCCTCAGCACATGCCTTTGGCATGCAGAAGGTATGGTACCTCTGCCATCTATATATTTGGTCTTTATGCCTATAGTATTTTAGCACCTCAGTGAGGGTTTCATTGTGGATCTTGATAACATATTTTTTTATGTATCGATATTTATCTTTCATCTCCACAGTATTTTTTCATTTATAATCTAGGTAGATTATTCGAACATAATCCAGAGTTTCACAAAATCAACTCATTCCTAGCTAGCCCGTTCTTAACCCTGCTGCATGTCTCTGTCATCTTCAGATCGTGGACCCGTTGGCGCGGGGGCGTGCGTTCCGTATGGTGGAGGAGGTGGACGGGTACAGCGTGCCCCAGACCCCCATCACCCCCGGCGCCGCCTCCCTCTGCTCCTTCACCTCCTCCCGCTCAGGCCTCAACCGGCTGCCGCGACGACGCAAGAGGGAGTCCGTTGCCAAGATGAGCTTCAGGGCAGCAGCAGCTCTGGTTAAGGTGAGCTTGCTGTGTGACAAGACATTCTATTGAAGTGATTTATTATTTTAGAGACTGTCAACTGCTAAAGCCCTCTACTATACTGTACACACAGATCCAAACCATACCCACCCAGTACCACTATGACCAAACTCTTCCCTTAATCGATAAGGTACCCTCCAATCAGGGAAACAGCATGGCCTGATCAGTTGTGTGGAATCATTCAGCCCCCAGCGTTCTAGAACAACACTGTGTTCCATCAGGGCTGATTCATTTATTTTTAAAAGGACACATTCTGTTATCTCTGTGCTGTGTCATTCAGTGTCGAGGAAGACCACAATATGTGCTGCATGTACAAGAGCAGAAATGCTGTGCTTAGGACTACTGTTATGACAGAGCTTACCGTTTTGGAAGTGCAAGAGTGACATGGAGGGATGAACAAACATGGGTACTCAAGCTGTGATGTGCCTACTATGCATGTGTTATAATTATGAGGTACTGTCACCAACAATTCTGACATGCTAGAATACACTCAGCTCAATGTTAGAGTGTGTGTGTGTGCACCATTTGCTTGCTGTATGGAACTATACAAAACACTACAACCTGCTGTGCTAGGTGACAGCTTATAGTGTGTGTTGTGTTGTGATGTGTGTATGTGTGTGTGTGTGTGTGTGTGCGTCTCAGGGGCGCTCCCTGCGGGAAAACACCACCCTGCGGCAGACCCAGAGGCGCAGCTTCACCCCTGCCAGCTTCATGGAGGAGGACGTGGTGGACTTACCTGATGAGCTGGACACATCCTTCTTCGCCAGAGTAAGGACATGTCCTCATCTACTCTGTCTGTAGTTAGAAACTCATCTCAAGCCTCAATCTAAAAGAGAACATACAGCACCCCCTGGAGGTCTCTAACAGAGTTGCAGTCTAGGATAAAGTCTAATGGCCTGTGATTGGCCGACCAGCTAGTGTGTGTTTTCATTACAGCCAGGAGTTTTTCCTAAACCATGTGTGAACTGACCAGGGAAATCTCCTGTGCCTAGTTCCCACCCACTACTGTTCTCAGACCTGTCCTACCCCCTCCCAATCCCTCCCCCAGGACTGTCTGATGCAGGAGGAGTTGTCCACATACGCTGACGAAGTGTTTGAGTCTCCGTCGGAGGCGGCTATGATGGATGTGGTGCAGGAGGAGGGCAGTAAACTGGACGAGACGGAGCTGACCGGCAGTGCTCTGGACAAGACTGAACTAGAGAGGAGCCACCTCATGCTGTGAGTCAGGCACACTCATCATGACAACAAGTACACAGAAACAACAGATCTGAAATGACTAGAGTATCTTTGGTTTCCTGTTGCCAATATCCAATAGTTCATTATACAATACCAGAGCATCTCAGTGAACCATTCAGTTGTGTTGACACAGTGTTTGGTTTAAAGAGAACCCACACACTCCCCACTGGTGGTTCAGTGGTGGGTTCCTCTTCAATTTGTCATCACTGACGTTACCCCTCCTCCTCTCTGTCTCCTCTCCCCTCCCAGGCCTCTGGAGCGAGGGTGGCGTAAGGCCAAAGAGGGAACCCCGGGACCGCCCAAGGTGCCCTTGCGGCAAGAGGTGGTGAGTGTGAACGGACAGCGGCGGGGGCAGCGCATCGTTGTGCCCGTCAAGAAGTTGTTCGCTCGGGAGAAGAGGCCCTACGGGCTGGGCATGGTGGGAAAGCTCACCAACCGCACCTACCGCAAGCGCATCGACAGCTATGTTAAGAGGCAGATAGAGGACATGGATGACCATAGGTAATGCTCTCCAAGACCATGCTGAGGCTCAATGTGTCCAATATATGAGATCATTGGTGTAGTGTAGAGCACCTCTGTGTTAAAACCGTTGTTTACTAATATGGACATTGTGTTTCCATCAGGCCTTTCTTTACATACTGGATCACTGTTGTCCACTTGCTGATCACCATCCTGGCTGTCTGCATCTATGGCATCGCCCCCGTGGGCTTCTCCCAGCATGAGACGGTTGATTCTGTGAGTACCACCTCACTCCCCTAGTCAAGTCAAATCAAAGTTTATTGGTTGCGTACACAGTTTAGCAGGTGTTATAGCGGGTGCAGTGAAATGCTTGTGTTACTAGCAGTGCAGTAAAATGCCAAACAAATAATCAAAAACTAAAATCAAGAAATGTCCGAACTAATCATTACAGCTTTACAATGATCTTACAGTCGTTAGCATATTATGACCTTCTATTCCATCATTCCAGGATCAACTTTAAATATGAAATGTTTTCCTCCCCAGGTTCTAAGAAACAAAGGTGTATATGAAAATGTCAAGTTTGTACAACAAGAGAACTTCTGGGTGGGGCCCAGTTCGGTAAGCACATTCACATTGCACCCATATTCCATGACCAGATACTGTATGTCCAATCCATTCAGTTTGACAGGTACTTATGTGAGCACTTTAACTAGGCCTAATAAAGTGATGGTGTTTTACGTGTCTATTCCTCACTGTCTGCATGCCGTCTGTCTCTCCCTCATTAGGAGGCTCTGATCCACCTGGGGGCCAAGTTCTCTCCCTGCATGCGTCAGGACCAGCAGGTGCACGACTTGATCCGGGACAAGAGAGACATAGAGAGACACTCTGCCTGCTGTGTACGCAACGACCGCTCCGGCTGTCTACAGACCTCAGAGGAGGAGTGTTCGGTGAGTCGTGAGTCTCTGAGCCGACCTATTCTCTCTCTCTGTCTCTCTCTATCTCACTCTCTCTACCTCACTCTCTCTACCTCACTCTCTCTCACTCACTCTCTCTACCTCACTCTCTCTCACTCACTCTCTCACTCACTCTCTCTACCTCACTCTCTCTACCTCACTCTTTTCTACTCTACCTCCATGAGAGACTTATTCAGGGGTCAATATTTTTTCCTTTCCATCTTTGTTTTGTCTCAGAGTACTCTGGCCGTGTGGGTGAAGTGGCCGTGGCATCCCAGCACCCCTCAGCTGGAGGGCAAAGACAGGCAGTACGGCTCAGTGTGCCATCAGGACCCCAGGTGAGAGAACCACTCTTACATTCAGCAGTATGCCGTCACACTCCTAATGCTACTGTAGTTACACTGTGTGTTTATTGGGACCACTGACAGTACTGTGTATCCATACTAATATTTCATTAATATTTTTCTCGCCACAACAGGATCTGTCTAGAGCCTGCATCAGTGGCACCACATGAATGGCCTGATGACATCACCAAGTGGCCAGTGAGTATTGTGGACCCTATTGGTCATGATGACAGGGTGAGAGGTCAGAGGACATGTCAATCATTCAGTGTCTAACTGTTTCCTCTGGCTGTGTTTTTAGGTTTGCACCAGGTACAACACAGGGAACCACACCAACCTGCCTCACATAGACTGCACCATCACAGGCCGGCCTTGCTGCATCAGCACAAAAGGGAGGTGAGGAGAGCCTACATACGAAACCAAACATGCATACATTCACACCAGACACACACACACATTCCTATGAGTCTATTTACTATTGACACTGGTGGTGATTTGCCTATGTCTGTTGTACATGTAGTTGGTAGATGGATGCTTAAACAATGCAGGGGCTGCATCTCAATAATCTAAATTGACTTCCTCTCCCCTCTTGCTTTCATCTGCACTGATCTGGTAAAGCAGCAATATGTAAGCAATGCAGTGGTCACCATGTGTCTTGTTCATGACCTATCAGTGCACATGAAGGGGAGGAGTCAAGAGAGTGCGTGGTCATGAGGTCATGCTGTGGTTCTCCTGTTCCTCAGGTGTGAGATCACGTCCAGGGAGTATTGTGACTTCATGAAGGGCTACTTCCACGAGGAGGCTACGCTATGCTCCCAAGTAAGTAAGCATCTCTCTACTTCTACCTCCATCTGACTATTACATTGCATTAGTATATTGTGGCTAGCTGGTATGATGGATACGATAGCCCCAGTCCTGACCCCTTCATAACCCAGACCATAACCCCGGCCCCGTTCCAACGAGGTTAATGAGACAGGCTGAGTCAGAGGCAGCCGTTGAGGAGCAGAGGAAGGTCTAAACTGTGAGATTAGATAGTGTTTAATCACCATAAAGGGTGCCATGCAATTCCCTACTGAGTAGGCAAATTGTCCTCACAGTAATCCCCTCTGCTCTGAGGTACAGAATATAGAGGGCCAAATACATATATTCAGACAGAATGTTTTTCATTATAAATATGATGTATTCATTTCACAATAAGTGTCAAATGAAAATGCCATCCTCTACCACTAATACGTGGCATGTTTATCTTAGAATAGCATGACGGTAAAGCAAAGTTATTGTAAATCCAGTGGGTATCAATTATGCTATTGTGTTTATGTGTGTGTGTGTGTGTGTGGGGGGGGAGAGAGAGATGGTGTCCTGTATTTGATGTATTCTACCTCCTCCCCCAGGTTCACTGCATGGATGATGTGTGTGGCCTGCTGCCTTTCCTTAACCCAGAGATCCCAGATCAGTTCTACAGACTGTGGCTCTCTCTCTTCCTGCACGCTGGGTAAGTGGCTGCCTGCCCCTGCCATTTCATCACAAATCCTCTGTCCATCTTAGCAGCATTTAATACATTTGACTGGTACTGTACTGTTAGCCATCCCTGGAGCAGTTGCATTACGATGATGCAGAAGGGTGACCAACAATTCCAAACGCTCCATTGGGTGACCAATTATGTATCCTCTCACTGATCCATTATGTTCCATGTACACTTTCTCCAATAACTCCTTCAGTCAGAATGTCAGTGGTTCCACAGCGCAGATGTCATGAGCCTATTAGTAGAATGAGCTGAGTGTACAGTACCGTACCACTCTGAGGAGGGAGCAGAGTAGCAGTCCTCCTTCATCTCTCTGCTGCCTCTTATCTGTCTCCTCTGCTCTCCTCTCTCTCCTCTCCGGGGTAATTAAAGGAAGTGGCCTCTCTGCAGGCAGCAGCCCTCATTAGGCTTGAGGAGATAGACAGACAGCAGAGCAATGATGGATAACCTAGAGATCCCTGGTTGGCTGGCTGTGGAGGTGCCTTCTCAAAGCAGGTGGATTAGCTGTATCCCTCCATCACATGACGAGGACATACTCTTACATTCACGTGCAAACGCGCATACATGCTGTACGATCCTTCACTGCATGGTGTAACGTGTCTTTCTGTCCCCCTGTAGGATCCTTCACTGCATGGTGTAACGTGTCTTTCTGTCCCCCTGTAGGATCCTTCACTGCAAGGTGTAACATGTCTTTCTGTCCCCCTGTAGGATCCTTCACTGCTTGGTGTAACGTGTCTTTCTGTCCCCCTGTAGGATCCTTCACTGCATGGTGTAACGTGTCTTTCTGTCCCCCTGTAGGATCCTTCACTGCATGGTGTCAGTGTGCTTCCAGATGACCATCCTGAGAGACCTGGAGAAGCTGGCAGGCTGGCTGAGGATCTCCATCATATACATCCTGTCTGGCATCACTGGCAACCTGGCCAGCGCCATCTTCCTGCCCTACAGAGCAGAGGTACTCAATCAATCAAATCAAATCAAATCTTATTTGTCACAGACACGTGTTTAGCAGATGTTATTGCGGGTGTAGCGAAATGCTTGTGCTTCTAGCTCCGACAGTGCAGTAATATCTAACAAGTAATATCTAACAATTTCACAACATATACCCTATACACACAAATCTAGTAAGGAATGGAATTTAAGAATATATACATATATGGACAAGCAATGACAGAGCGGCATGGACTAAGATACAGTAGAATGTTATAGAATAGAATACAGTATATACATATGAGATGAGTAGTGCAAGATATGTAAACATTATTAAAGTGACTAGTGTTCCATTTCTTAAAGTGGCCAGTGATTTCAATAGGCAGCAGCAGCCTCTAATGTGCTAGTGATGGCTATTTAACAGTCTGATGGCCTTGAGATAGAAGCTGTTTTTCATTCTCTCGGTCCCAGCTTTGATGCACCTGTACTAACCTCGCCTTCTATGATAGCGGGGTGAACAGGCAGTGGCTCGGGTGGTTGATGTCCTTGATGATCTTTTTGGCCTTCCTGTGACATCGGGTGCTGTAGGTGTAGACCCCTGTAGCTCAGTTGGTAGAGCATGGCGCTTGCAACGCCAGGGTTGTGGGTTCGTTTCCCACCGGGGGCCAGTATGAAAATGTATGCACTCACTAACTGTAAGTCGCTCTGGATAAGAGCGTCTGCTAAATGACTAAAATGTAAATGTAAAATGTGTCTTGGAGGGCGGGTAGTTTGCCTCTGGTAATGCGTTTGGCAGACCGCACCACCCTCTGGAGAGCCCTGCGGTTGCGGGCGGTGCAGTTGCCATACCAGGCGGTGATACAGCCCGACAGGATGCTCTCAATTGCCCCTATAACACACATTAACACACACACCTCAAAATGTAGGGTTCAATTTGGACAGATCAGATCAGATCAGTGGTAATAGTGTCGGATGAGACAAACAAGATGTGTGATTCAGACTTTTTTTTTCATTTTACATTGTTTTGTGCAGCTCATAGAATGTGTCTAATATAGGTGCTGAGTATTTCTATGTTGACCGTTTCCTCTGACTGACCGGTCCCTCTCTCTCCACCTCCATCCGTCAGGTGGGTCCGGCGGGCTCCCAGTTTGGCATCCTGGCCTGCCTGTTTGTGGAGCTGTTCCAGAGCTGGCAGATCCTGGCCCAGCCATGGCGGGCCTTCATCAAGCTTCTGTGTGTTGTGCTATTCCTCTTCGCCGTCGGCCTGCTGCCCTGGATCGACAACTTTGCCCACATCTTTGGCTTCATCTCTGGCTTCTTCTTGTCCTTCGCCTTCCTGCCCTACATCAGCTTCGGACGCATGGACATGTACCGCAAGCGGTTGCAGATCATCGTCTTCCTGGTGGTGTTCTTGGGGCTGTTCGCCGGCCTCGTGGTGCTTTTCTATGTCTACCCCATCAAGTGTGACTGGTGTGAGCTGCTCACCTGCATCCCCTTCACAGACAAGTTCTGTGAGAAGTACGACCTCAACGCCCACCTCCACTAAGGAGTGGGAAGGTAGTGCCGGAGGAGGGCCATCAGGTCAAGAGGGATCGATTGGCAGGTGTTATCAACCAATCCTTGTCTCTGTTCTGCCCTATAGTGTGGCTAAGGAGGAGGGCCCTGTGTGGAACTCCCTCTCCTCTGGCTCTGTGAACTGAACTCTGATGACAATATGCTTGTGTTTTTTACTCGGTCTGTCTGTATGAATAAGTAGGAATGCCACTGCACCGTCATGAGGACTTGCATTAATCACATTCTTTTCACCCCCCCACACACACCATTTTCTCTCCTCCACTGACCAAGGAGAGAAGGGTATGGTCTAATCCCTTATCTAAGCCCCTCCCACATCTCTCTCTCTCTTCACGTATAAGGCAGGGTTTGGAGGAGTCATCACTGGTACAATAGACAGAAGGAAATATTTCTGTATTTTTAAAATTTGTTCTTTTTTAAAATTTAATTTTTATGTTTTTAACACTCACAATCCAGGAGTAGGTTTTGTTCATATTCAGGCAACCTCTCAAAACAACCAGGGACAAACAAATCAGATATTAATACCTTTGGTGCCTTGCTGATAAATGTACCAACTACTGCCATATTTTTGTTACAATACGTTGAGCACTCGAATACTATCCTTTTATTTGTTTATTGCTTCTTAAGAAGTAATGATTGATTGAAACAAGGTAGTGTTTTAGCTACCTATCTACTCATATGTAACTGAATACAACAGTAAAAAAGAAAAGAAGAAATCCATCAGTGAAGTCTGTCTGATTTTCTCTCATCATCAGTGTGTTTTAAGTGTATGGATCCAAGATGACACCTATGGTGATCAATACTGCCCTTTACTTTCAGACATGAACATTAGTTACTGTTCACTAACAATCAGCTTTGTTGAAGGCACCATTGTTTTCATGGTGTATGTCAATGTTAAAGGGAGTATGAGGAGCTATAAAATCAGTGGCATCGTTTCTCTTTATTGCCTTAGGACATCATAGTGTTAATAAGAGATGACACAGTCACATACAAAAGGATAAGCAACAGCCTTATTGGTTCAACACACCAGAGGACTCATAGGGTTTACAAAAATAAAACAGTATTTACATCACACTCAGAGAACTCTAATAATAGTAGTATCTCAATAACAGTATCTCAATAACAATAGTAGTATTAGTATCTCAATAACAATAGTAGTATTAGTATCTCAATAACAATAGTAGTATTAGTATCTCAATAACAATAGTAGCATTAGTATCTCAATAACAATAGAAGTATTAGTATCTCAATAACAATAGTAGTATTAGTATCTCAATAACAATAGTAGTATTAGTATCGCAATAACAATAGTAGTATTAGTATCGCAATAACAATAGTAGTATTAGTATCTCAAGAACAATAGAAGTATTAGTATCTCAATAACAATAGTAGTATTAGTATCTCAATAACAATAGTAGTATTAGTATCTCAATAACAATAGTAGTATTAGTATCTCAATAACAATAGTAGTATTAGTATCTCAATAACAATAGTAGCATTAGTATCTCAATAACAATAGAAGTATTAGTATCTCAATAACAATAGTAGTATTAGTATCTCAATAACAATAGTAGTATTAGTATCGCAATAACAATAGTAGTATTAGTATCTCAATAACAATAGTAGTATTAGTATCTCAATAACAATAGAAGTATTAGTATCTCAATAACAATAGTAGTATTAGTATCTCAATAACAATAGTAGTATTAGTATCTCAATAACAATAGTAGTATTAGTATCTCAATAACAATAGTAGTATTAGTATCTCAATAACAATAGTAGCATTAGTATCTCAATAACAATAGTAGTATTAGTATCTCAATAACAATAGTAGCATTAGTATCTCAATAACAATAGTAGTATTAGTATCTCAATAACAATAGTAGTATTATTATCTCAATAACAATAGTAGTATTAGTATCTCAATAACAATAGTAGTATTAGTATCTCAATAACAATAGTAGTATTAGTATCTCAATAACAATAGTAGTATTAGTATCTCAATAACAATAGTAGCATTAGTATCTCAATAACAATAGTAGCATTAGTATCTCAATAACAATAGTAGTATTAGTATCTCAATAACAATAGTAGTATTAGTATCTCAATAACAATAGTAGTATTAGTATCTCAATAACAATAGTAGTATTAATAATAATAAAGACCTCAAACAAGAATAGGACTACAAAGTGTGGTTTGTGGCAAGGAACATTTACTTTAAATACTCTCAAAATTAAGCATAATAAAAATGAAGAATATTGGGATTGCAAAATTAATACTTTGATAATTCAATGACATATACATAAAGTATGCAGAAAATTGACATTGCATCTCAAACATATTCTGATTTTGTTTTGTATCGCTATCAGCATTTTTTTTGCTTTTCTTATTTGCTTTCTGTTGCTGTTTTCTACGAAAACCCATTCTTGTCCCCTTCATGTGATGGTGCCCGTCCCCTCTTTGTATTGCAGGGGGTCAGGGATGCTGTCTGTGAGGCACTGACAGTTGGTGTCTCGGAGCCTGCTGGTGCTGCAGCTGAGACTGATGGAGCAGTGCCTTCTCTCATGGAGGACCTGTGGTTGCAACGTGGTCTCTGAGCATTTCGTATTATTCTGCACTTAAATCCGGGACACTCCATTTAGTATGATATGTTACGTTTGGTATGGTATGTGTTAATTGGTAGAAGCCCATCACCCATTTCGTACGAATTTGCAAAACATACAATATGTTACGAATTTGCTAAACATATGAAATGTTACGAATTCTAGCTAGGTGGCTAACGTTAGCTAGCTTGCTAACATTAGCTAAGCTAGGGGTTTGGGTTAAGGTTAAGTTTATGAGTTAGGGTAAAGGGTTAAGGTTAGGGTTAGGGTTAGGGGAAGGTTAGCTAAAAGGGTTAAGGTTAGAGTTACGTGAAAGGTTAGCTAAATGTGAAACGTTAGCTAAAAGGGTTAAGGTTAGAGTTACGTGAAAGGTTAGCTAAACGTGAAAGGTTAGCTAAAAGGGTTAAGGTTAGAGTTACGTGAAAGGTTAGCTAAACGTGAAAGGTTAGCTAAAAGGGTTAAGGTTAGAGTTACGTGAAAGGTTAGCTAAACGTGAAAGGTTAGCTAAAAGGGTTAAGGTTAGAGTTACGTGAAGGGTTTGCTAAAATGTTAAGGTTAGGCTTAGGGGAAGGGTTAGATAACATGATAAGTAGTTGCAAAGTAGCTAAAAAGTAGTAAGTAGTTCAAAAGTTGAGATTCGAACTCGCCAGACATTCGTGTTATACGCCCACCCATCCTGACCAATCACCCTCCTTAAGTAACCATCTGTCTTATGTAACCATACCAAACATAACATATCATACTAAATGGAGTGTCTCAGATTTACGTGGAGAATAATATGAAATGCTCTGAGACCAGGTTGGTGCTTGGATCTGTCTGTCTGATGCTGTAGTGTGGTCTGGATGGTCAACTGTGATGACCAGAGTCTATGTTGACATGGTGGATGGGTTCCAGTGCTAGGGTTGATCAGATTATGAGCGGGGTGGGGACGGCCGGCAGTGACTAGCAGCCGCTGTTCCGCCGTGCGTAGGCCGCGCCGCCAATATGGTACTCCATCTCCTGGAAGGTGAGGTTGGGCACGATGATAGCAGAAGGCCCCTTCTCCTTGAAGCCTGCCTTCTGGTAGAAGGGCACCAGGAACTCCTCACAGACCAGCAGGGCCCTCCGGAGGCCTGGCACACAGCGCAGGTACTGCAGGTAGCGCCACAGCAGGATGGAACCTTTACCCTGCTGGCGAGCGTGGCGGTGCACAGACAGCACATGGATGTGCACTGCCGAGGTTTCTGGGATATGCTGGGTCATGGCCTCCTGGGGTAGGGAAAGGCAATGGGAGGGTTAATGACCAGGTATGATCAGAGTAAAAAACATGTATTTTATTGATGGTTACCTTTTTAGATTCTTTGGGCATGCAAAACAATTCCAAAGATGCAGTGGAGGTAGCTACTGTAAATTGTGGTGTCTGTCTCACCTGCTCCAGTCTCTCTTTTCCCCAGCCTGAGCCGATGATGAACGCCACCAGCTGGCCCTCTTCAAACCAGCCCAGGGAGAGCTCCGGACACTGACTTAGGAAGTTCAGCACCTCGTCAAGAGTGAGTGGACACTCACCAGACACAGAGACGAATGCTGGTGGGAGGAAAAACAAGACACACAGTCAGTCAGTCAGTCAGTCAGTCAGTCAGTCAGTCAGTCAGTCAGTCAGTCAGTGAGCAGATGAAGCATCTTGGAAGATTAGCAAACAAACAAGGGATTACAGGCATGTCAACTGCTGCTTGCACTCTTATCACAGTCAATTGATGTTATTCACATTCAATTTTTCTGGACAAAAAGCTGTGATAAACACTCATTTGGTGGTATTATGGCGTTGTTTAGTTTCCTGAGCTATTTATATGGTGGAGACTGACAGCTATTGTTATTATGTGTTAGAAATTATAAGATAAATGTGCATTCTGTTGAACATAAGTCCCAAAAGTCCCCTCTAGTCCAACAAATCCTATACAATCAAAATATTCATAGCAACCAGTAGAATCTGGATATACTCTTACAGTGAGGGAAAAAAGTATTTGATCCCCTGCTGATTTTGTACGTTTGCCCACTGACAAATAAATGATCAGTCTATAATTTTAATGGTAGGTTTATTTGAACAGTGAGAGACAGAATAACAACAAAAAAATCCAGAAAAACGCATGTCATAAATGTTATAAATTGATTTGCATTTTAATGAGGGAAATAAGTATTTGACCCCCTCTCAATCAGAAAGATTTCTGGCTCCCAGGTGTCTTTTATACAGGTAACGAGCTGAGATTAGGAGCACACTCTTAAAGGGAGTGCTCCAAATCTCAGCTTGTTACCTGTATAAAAGACACCTGTCCACAGAAGCAATCAATCAATCAGATTCCAAACTCTCCACCATGGCCAAGACCAAAGAGCTCTCCAAGGATGTCAGGGACAAGATTGTAGACCTACACAAGGCTGGAATGGGCTACAAGACCATCGCCAAGCAGCTTGGTGAGGTGACAACAGTTGGTGCGATTATTCGCAAATGGAAGAAACACAAAAGAACGGTCAATCTCCCTCGGCCTGGGGCTCCATGCAAGATCTCACCTTGTGGAGTTGCAATGATCATGATAACGGTGAGGAATCAGCCCAGAACTACACGGGAGGATCTTGTCAATGATCTCAAGGCAGCTGGGACCATAGTCACCAAGAAAACAATTGGTAACACACTACGCCGTGAAGGACTGAAATCCTGCAGCGCCCGCAAGGTCCCCCTGCTCAAGAAAGCACATATACAGGGCCGTCTGAAGTTTGCCAATGAACATCTGAATGATTCAGAGGAGAACTGGGTGAATGTGTTGTGGTCAGATGAGACCAAAATTGAGCTCTTTGGCATCAACTCAACTCGCCGTGTTTGGAGGAGGAGGAATGCTGCCTATGACCCCAAGAACACCATCCCCACCGTAAAACATGGAGGTGGAAACATTATGCTTTGGGGGTGTTTTTCTGCTAAGGGGACAGGACAACTTCACCGCATCAAAGGGACTATGGACGGGGCAATGTACCATCAAATCTTGGGTGAGAACCTCCTTCCCTCAGCCAGGGCATTGAAAATGCGTCGTGGATGGGTATTCCAGCATCACAATGACCCAAAACACACGGCCAAGGCAACAAAGGAGTGGCTCAAGAAGAAGCACATTAAGGTCCTGGAGTGGCCTAGCCAGTCTCCAAACCTTAATCACATAGAAAATCTGTGGAGGGAGCTGAAGGTTCGCTTGACAAACATCAGCCTCGAAACCTTAATGACTTGGAGAAGATCTGCAAAGAGGAGTGGGACAAAATCCCTCCTGAGATGTGTGCAAACCTGGTGGCCAACTACAAGAAACATCTGACCTCTGTGATTGCCAACAAGGGTTTTGCCACCAAGTACTAAGTCATGTTTTGCAGAGGGGTCAAATACTTATTTCCCTCATTAAAATGCAAATCAATTTATAACATTTTTGACATGCGTTTTTCTGGATTTTTTTGTTGTTATTCTGTCTCTCACTGTTCAAATAAACCTACCATTAAAATTATAGACTGATAATTTCTTTGTCAGTGGGCAAACGTACAAAATCAGCAGGGGATCAAATACTTTTTTCCCTCACTGTACCTTCTCTCTCGATCTCAAACACGCTGATGGCATCCTGTGGGGTCAGGTTCCTGAACTCGCTGGCGGGGAGTGTGTGGCGTCTCTGGGGTCGCGGGATGACCCCACCAACCGGGGTCCTCCTGTAGAAGGGCTTGAGGAACGGAGAGCGGCTGACCTGATGTGTCATGATGGTCAGATACTGGGCTGATGGATAAAAACAATGAAACAGTCTCTGTACTGTCTTTACAAGTAGAGCAGCTCTCTTTCCAGTCTTCTGTTGTAGAAAATACTGTAGATCTTTTCTTGGTTAGATGTTGGTTTCCTCTTGACGTTTTTTTTTTGTTCCTGAGTGGTTTAATGATATTAATAGTCTTTGAATCAAACACTAGAAACACATCTGAAGTAAGTTATCTTGCTCTGTGCTTTCTATCTGCCTGTGTCTCTCTGTCAACAGACTAGTCTTGCTCCTCACCAGTACTTCCTGTCCCTTTTGTCTCTACACCTCCTCTGCTCTTACCCTCCCTTATCTCCTTCTCTTGCTATCTCTCTCTTTCCCTATCCCCCTCTTTCATGCACTCTCTCTCTTATTGGCCCATCCCCTGATCAGTCAAAGTGGTTGTTCCAAAGAGGGTATCACTGTCTGGGTACATGAGGTGTAGAATTCACCAAACCTGTTGGCTAGCATGTTTATGCATAGCAGTGTCTGGGTTAAAGGAAACCATTGAACTCTGTGATATACAGTATGGTATTGATTGATTGATTGATTCTCTTCAGTCTTCATTCTGTTCAGGGTTTTTTCTAAACTCAATTGGAGGCCAGTTTTGAAAATATTCTCCCTTTCATTGTACTGTTATTAAATGCATCCATAAAAAAATCCATCAAGTTCACAGTTCACACTTTAAAGCACCATACTGTATGTAAGGGCTCCTTAAATCACCATTATATGATATACTAAAACATGATTGGTGAAACATCTGTGTAGGCTTAAAGAGTTTTGAAGCCTTCATTAAGCTTTATAAGTTCAAGCTCAAAGTGTGACCAAGATCACCAAGGTTTTTTCTCACATCGGTGATGTCATTTTGGCATGCTATAGTCAGTGCCCACGTCATCTTCTCTGGATTACTCTCATGTGTCAGCCTCGTGCTAGAATATGCTCACGTTCCTATGTCGTGGATTTGGTCCAGGGTATTTGCATGTAGCAAATGTAGCCCATATACAGTAGCTCATATTGAGTTGACACGTGGGGCCCTTGGGTTTTGGAGAAGGTGGCAGAAAGGGATGTAGCATGGCTTTTGGCTTACTGGCGTGATAGGCATGTGTGTAGAGTTCCAAGGGCATGTGGGCTTTCACTGTAACAAACCCAGAGAGAAAGAGAGAGGGAGATTTGGGTGGATTGCTGTAAGGCTGATTTCATGGCTCAGAGGTTTAGCTCACCTGCTAATTAATGAGAATGAAAGCAGACTGTTTGCTGGGCTTCCTGGAGTAGAGTAACCCTGTTTATACTGTATGAACTGGGCGGAATGGGGTAGGATGAATAGGTTACAGAAAGACTACTCTTGATGTCACCAGACAAATGAACAGATTTATAGTCAAATAAAGTAATATGATCATATATGATGCCATTTATGTAGCACTATGCTGGTTATCTAAGGTGATAATTTATTAGATATTTATTTTGTGCTGTATGCAGCTAATCCAATGTAGAATATTTGATTGTCTTTTAATGGAGTAATTTATCATTTTACTGTCACATTTCTACTAGGGCCATCTGTAAGGTGCAGCTTTGAGTGTCTGTTAGTCTGTAAATATTGTGATTGCCAGATTAATTGCTAGATGGCAGCATTTCTTCATGTAGTGACTGAAATGGACAGCAATCCCAAAAATAATCTTGCTTGAGTAGTTTACAGCAAGCCAATAAGATTATGATGAGAGAGCTAAATAATGTCATGCCACCCATTCCTTATCAGTTATTAGTATAACCTTTCATTACTTGTCATAATGTTTAGATTAAGATGATATTGTAGACAACTAAGAATATCCTTTGCCCACGTCAACATTACTTTTTTTTAAAGCTAATTACTTTATAAATGGATGGTAAAATCTCTATTTCCAGCCAACAGCGGCGTCTTTCAAAGACAATCACAATGAGAAAATCCCCACTTGTTGGGCTCCCTGGATATTGGGCCTACAACGTATGCACTGATCTTTTTTATTTTTTATGATGACGCGATTTTTTTAGGACCAATCTAAAGCACTTGTCTTCCTAATCTCACTAGTTGGCTGTAAAAGGAAAGAGGAGAGAGTGGGGTCTCACTGTTGTTGTCAGGAAGGTAATTATCTCAAGGTGCACTCAAACTTCTCAGAGCTGCAGCTTCTAGCCACTTTAAAGGAGAGTTGAGGAGGAAATTATACTGTGGTGATGTGCAATGGTTGTTTGGGAGGACATATCAGGTTCTCACCTCTATATCCCGTGTTTTTCATGTGACGTCATGTCCTTCTTGTTTGTTAATGTTCAATGTTTTGGATTACACTCAGATATAAGACTTACAAAGTTGTTGACGAATATCATTATATTCCTAAATACTTTGATAACCTGTGTGTGTGTGTGTGTGTGTGTGTGTGTGTGTGTGTGTGTGTGTGTGTGTGTGTGTGTGTGTGTGTGTGTGTGTGTGTGTGTGTGTGTGTGTGTGGACTTGTTTAACTATTCTTGTGGGGACCAGAAATCCCTACAAGAATAGTAAACAAACAAAAATTTGACCAACTGGGGACATTTTGTTGGTCCCCACAAGGTAAAATGCTATTTCTAGGGCGTTTAGGGTTAAGGTTAGAATTAGGGTTAGGGTTAGGAGCTAGGGTTAGTTTTAGGGTTAGGGTTAGGGTTAGGACCTAGGGTTAGGTTTAGGGTTAGGGTTAAGGTTAGGTTTTTGGGTTAAGGTTAGGGAAAATAAGATTTTGAATGGGACTGAATTGTGTGTCCCCACAAGGTTAGCTGCGTGTGCGTGTGTGTGTGCGTGCATGCATGTGCGTCAGTGTGTTTGCAAATGGAATTGGTTCTTGAGCTGTACTGGCAGTCTCAGCTTAGTGAGGTTAGTGGGTGAGGCTGGCACAGTGTGCCAGACTGTTTTAATCTGTACCGACCTGCTGCCTGCTCAGGCACATCCAGATGATCACCCTTCCTCTGACACCATAGTCTCATAACACCTCTACCCTTCTGTGCCGGGAGATTAGGCTAGCTGTTTATGAGGCTAGTTGCTCTACTTGGCCTAACAAATGACACAGAGACTGGGCTACAGTTCAACACCAATGGGAAAGGGGAGGATGGATGGCTGAAATCCAGGGGTAAATATGGTCTGAGTCCTCCTAAATCAGGGCTGCCCAACCCTCTTCCTGGAGATCTACCGTCCTGTGGGTTTTCAGTCCAACCCTAATTTAACATACCTGATTCTACTCATTAGCTGCTCAACAAGACCTTAACTAGCTGAATCAGATATGCTAAATTAGGATTGGACTGAAAACCTACAGGACAGTAGATCTCCAGGAAGAGGGTTGGGCAGCCCTGTCCTAAATGAAGTTAGGGTTAGGGTTGAGGGTTAGGATTGAGCCAGGGTGTGGACATGAAGCTAAGGTTAAGGCATCCGCATACATAATGTAGGTTCGGTTTGCTCCTAGCAGAACTCAGCTAGACGAAACGACCGTCTGTGTTCTCATACTCCCTGAAGACCTTTGCTTGAAAAACGAGAAAAAAGCGGTAATATTGCTATTGTTTGTCCCTCCTGAGCCACCGTAGCAACAACATAGCCAGAAACACTTCCTCGAAATAGTCAGAATTAATCTAAAATAACTCAAGGAATCTGTCATTCATTTGGATGTTTTTGGTGAGGAGATCTTAGTTGCGTAGTTTTACATTTAACTAAGATGTTTGGTGCAGTATTTCTCAAGTGAACCTAGTCATCTCTCGTTGAATGAGAACAAACACTTCATGTTCCTACTCCTACTAGGAGTAGTACTGTTGACCAATCACAGACTAAGGGGAATAGACTTCGGCTCTGTCATAATATATGCACAAACTGTTTTGACTGGGAAGCATACGGTAAGCTTCAGGGTTAGGGTTGAGACTATGGTTCGTTTTGAGACAGAGTGTGAACATGAAGCTAGGGTTAGAGTTAGGGTTGAGGTTAGGTTTAGTTGATTGTCTTGGGGAGGGATCTGGGCTTGCACTTGCTGACTGACTGACCTTGTAACTTGACGCAGACCATAGCCCAGCAGGTGTCCAGTGAGAGACACTCTCCTCTTTGTGCTTAGAGACAGTTATCCAGTGTCCAGTATCCAGTTTGATGAATAACAGAAACCACACAATGTCATACTTGGACTAATGAAGGGAGGGAGTATGAGGGCTTGAAAAGACGTAATATACACTGAGTGTACAAAACATTAAGAACAACTGCTCTTTCCATGACAGACTGACCAGGTGAATCCAGGCTATGATCCCTTATTGATGTCACCTGTTAAACCCACTTCAATCAGTGTAGATGAAGGGGAGGAGACAGGTTAAAGAATAATTTTTAAGCCTTGAGACAATTGAGACATGAATTGTGTGTGTGCCATTCAGAGGCTTAATGGGCAAGACAAAGGATTTAAGTGCCTTTGAACAGGGTATGGTAGTTGGTGCCAGGCACACCAGTTTGAGTGTGTCAAGAACTGTAACACTGTTGGGTTTTTCATGCTCAACAGTTTCCCGTGTGTATCAAGAATGGTCCACCACCCAAAGGACATCCAGCCAACTTGACACAACTGTGGGAAGCGTTGGAGTCAACATGGGCCAGCATCCCTGTAGAACGCTTTCGACACCATGTAGAGTCCATTCCCCAACGAATATAGGGTGTAACTCAATATTAGGAAGGTGTTCTTAATGTTTTGTACACTCAGTGTATACAGATATTATGAGTAAGGCCTCCACTCCTCATACTGGCCTGAGCTACAATAAGAGGATGCAGAGCTGAATCATAGCTGAACATTGATCTTACTCTGAGATTGGAGAAATTGTACCCACTGGACACAGACTTCAGTTCAATGTCTAGTTTTGATTTACATTTGGTTGAGTTTTTAACTAACGTGAATTCAACGTGAAATCAACAAAAAATGTCACCTTTTCATTGGATTTAGGTTAAAAGTTGAGTGAAAAAAATACGAAATTCCCTTACGTTGATTATGTTTTAAAATCCAATCAATTTTTCACGTTGATTCAACATCATCACATTTAATTTTTGGCTTGAAATGAAGTGGAAACAATGTTGATTCAACCAGTTTTTGCCCAGTGGGTAGATACTCAAACAGTCATATAATGTTGATAAAGATCTGTATCACCCCTGGCACACATGATATGGGCAAAATAATACCTAATGTGACCAATCTATTGACTCAAGTACAATTGCAGCATATTATTATTACAGGTGCTTCACTAGTTCCTGCTTGGAATATATGTGCCTGCATTGTCTAATCAGTAATCAACACTCAGTCAGAGCATGTTCAGGCTTGCTGTGGTAGCAAATATAGGACATTTACATCAACACATAATGGACAGTGAGGCAAGTAGTTATTAGTCCATATCCAGGAGGTCTCAGAGTGTTCTTGCCTAACATACTGGTCTACTCAAACATGACACCTGTTCTTGGAAGTCGGCTGCAGTTCTAACGTGCATCATCAGTTCTCAGTAAATATGTTCATATGTTATTTATTGACAGCCCATAGTTTACAATGCATTTTGTTCACGTTTTTAATGCAAGGACCATATTTACTCATCTGTCGTTGATTATACTGCAGTTTCCCCACTAGAGGGCACCTTGGAGGATACAGAATTAAAGTGTTGAGAATGATCTGTACAGGGCTATTCTAGAAATGATACATGCTGCATTCACAATGTTTAGGAATCATAAAAAAAATAGTTAATGTTAAACGGCTTATTAAGAACTGTTGAACAGAAGTTGTTCATGATCCAATCACTTATTATCAGTTGAAAGGCCACTAGTGTTGACCTAGGACCAGTGCCGCCACCACCTCAAGCCCAGACTTGCAATATTGGCAAACAGTGTCACTTATCCAAGTAACTATACATTCCAGACCTATCATATTACCCCTCTGATTATTTTGGGTATTTTGTCATACAATACAGCACCAAACATTTCACAGTATCTACGTCAGCGCTTACCTGTCTCTTCTTTTCAACACACACATATTCTAGAGTAAATTATCAAATAAATTCTTACCATGCAGTATTTCTATAACAACATTAGTATTATAAAAACCTATTTCTAAAACATACTGTAAGTGTTGTTGCTCTTTTTCTTTCACATATGTATTACATGTTGGCTATAAAAGTGTCATAGTCTAAAATGCAGGACCGGACATTAGACATCATGTTAAGGACAGGGTCATTTTGTAGACGATAGTGACCTTGACCAGACAGGGAGGAGAAGAGGGCTATATAGGCACACTCCTATTGTCATGGTAAAATGGCTGTCAGGAAACTGGACAGCAATAAAGAGACAACTGAAGATACGATGACAGGAAGTATATAATAGACAGACTACACTCTGTGAATTCTATTAGCATATTTCAGGTAAGTGGTTGTGTAGGTTTATTGTAAGGTTGAGGTGAGGAACAGGCGGTATAATTGAACTGAACAAACACAGGCTTATGTCACCTACTTGCAACCATGAGGACCACCAATTTTATGGAGACCATCAGCAGGGGGCACTGTGAAACATGCATGACCTTGCAAGGTCTCACTCCCTCGTACATTATTAGCCTAACACAGGTGCATAACATATAGCTTTAGTTACCCTAGGGCCAATATAACTTTGGAGCAGAAAAGCAAGATCTTATTGATAGTACTGTTAATTGATTATGATCTGACATGGGGTTCGATGTTCTTGTTTCAGTGTTTTCCGTCTTGTCCATTCCAATTCTGTACACAGATTCATTAAACACCTTACAGATGGATGGACCCAAATAAATGTTCTGTCTGTCCTCCCAAACATCTGGCTCCCTGGGCCAGCTAATTATTTATTACTTGTGTGACTGTCTTTATTGTTACTCACATGTTTACAACACATTCTCCTCTTAAAATAGCCAGTCGGTGTTTCATGTGAGCTGTTAACTTGAGCGTGCGGTTGACCAATAAGAGGTTAGCGTGGGCCTTTTGGAATGCCACCCCCTGCTGAGCCCATTGGGTCAGAGATGCCAAGAGGACAGCAGCACCACCGTCATGTGATTCAACACTGGTCTAGCTGGTTTCCTCAATGCAAACAGATGCAGGATTTCTACTTCTCTGCTTTTTCACAAATACATCTGCAATGTCAAAAATAGCAGAATACACACACCATCTCTACAGACATTGATTATGGCATAATTTGTATGTTTTGTGAACTATATTTGAAGTAAACTCATTCACAGGTTCTCGTCAATGTTCCTCAGATTGTCCGATTCAATGGTAGCATCCTGCCTCCTTGTTCTCACCAAAACAGAATCCACATTGGGAATAGGACTACCCTGTATTAGACCATCTAAGGTTACAGCAGTATTTCTCTCTCTCTCTCTCTCTCTCTCTCTCTCTCTCTCTCTCTCTCTCTCTCTCTCTCTCTCTCTCTCTCTCTCTCTCTCTCTCTCTCTCTCTCTCTCTCTCTCTCTCTCTCTCTCTCTCTCTCTCTCTCTCTCTCTCTCTCCTCTCTCTCTCTCTCTCTCTCTCTCTCTCACCCTCCCTCCTGGCAGAAGCTGGCTAATGTGTGTCCCTGTGGTCCAGGATAATTGGTGCTGTGACATAAAAAGTGGGGAGCATCTTGAGTGTGGACAGGTTCTGCCCCTAATGCCAGACCAAGCCCCCATGATTACCACTGCACAAAGACCCCTCTCTCAGCCATGGGATGGACAGATTCAAACGCTAAAGTTACACAATGAAGTATTCATCTGATCAGAAAAGGGGTATTGAACAATTCTACAGAAACAATGCTCTGAATTAGTTTGAAGGTCAGAGGTCGGCATTATCATCAAGTATCCAAGGTCCATAATAAGGATTGGCCGAGGACACATTTTTTTCTAAGTGCACTGAATCCATTTGGCCAAATTGTGTGCTTGAGTGTGTAGTATAATATATTTCCTTGTGACTGGAATCTGTTTGTGCTCAGAAGACAATATAAACATTTCAAAAATGAAAGTCTGTTCGAATAAGGCATTCATACTAGGCTTTACACAGACTTTCAACAAGCACTACTACTTTAAAATTACTTTGCCAATCTGTGGTGATGAGGGAGATCTTGTCTGATGTAAATGTGCTTGTTACATCACCAATACTTGCACACATTGCTCTTCACCCTGTCTATTAAGGTCAGATGGGTCTCTCTTTCTCTCTTTCTCTCTCTCTCTCTCTCTCTCTCTCTCTCTCTCTCTCTCTCTCTCTCTCTCTCTCTCTCTCTCTCTCTCTCTCTCTCTCCTAGTGCTACCACCTAGTACAGCATTAATGAGAGCCACAAGTCATCCCATCGCTCCCTCAGCTCTCTCATTAAGCAGCTGCCTAATGAGCCCTGGCCCCTAGGGACTCCCAGGGTCCCCCGGTACCTAATACCCCTTCCTGAGAAACCAACCATGCTCCTACCCACAGTATAGCTTCTTCTCTCTGAGGTCTCATGCCGTCGCCTGGTTTTAGGTGAAAAGGAGCCTTCTGACTCTAATATTTGACAGTGCAGTAATTAATCAAGAGAGTGATCAACGATACCTTTTTATAACGTTGCTGTCCAACAGGATAAGGTGTATAACCATTTTTCTGTTTTTCTGTGAAAATTGACATTTGTCTGATTAATGCACTTTAACACTTGCACTATGCCTTCTTTCATCAGGTATTAAGTATGATGATGGCATACTGTGTGTGCTCTGTTTGTGTGTATGCGTGAAATAACGGTCCATAACAGGTCTGCCACCATAGACCTCTGCCTCCCAAAGCAGGGAAGGAGAAAACCCAGGAGAAGGATTGTGTTTCTGGACCTGTGAGGCTGTTGATCCACTGTTGATCCAGCATGAATATTTAAAGTAGCGCTGATGGAGAGGAAAGGGTACACTTCTCTCTCCTGGAGGAGCTGAGACTTCTGGGAGCTGCACACACAGCACGCACTTCCCTGCTGTGCCTCTTGGCCAATCACAATAGGCAGGCAGATGTACTGTACGTTAGATCAACAGCCTGCCGGGGACAGGTGTAGTCCCAGCTAATTACATGTCTTTTAATGAATCCCACTGATCTCTTCTGCAAGAGAGGCCACCGTTTGCACTATCTTGATCAATGGTGGAGTGTGGCTTTTTACATCTTTTGTTTGCCTCTATCATTTCTGCAATGTATTAATATTCAGGTGATTTTACATTTAGAATGTTGTTGTTAGTGGTTGAGAAGTGGTCCACAATATGAGCTTTGTTATTCGGTATTTACACAGTATAGTCTGGTTAATAATGTTTTGTGAATGGCAGTTACATAAAACATTTTCAAAAGCAGAATAGTCCTTCCAGGAAGTCCTTCCATGCAGAGCCACAGTTTCTGGAATCCATAATAAATTGGACTGCACTCACAAACATCAGATCACTTTTCTCTGGGCCCAAGGTGAAGTCATTCTATTCTTTACACAGGTCTGCTTTTAATGGCTTATCAATGTTTGGTTCGTGGGTATGGTAGGCATTTGTTATTTTGATTGGTCAATATTGACTACTGATTGTTAGTCTGATAGTAAAAGAGAGAGAGATTCTTGTGTTGAATATGATGATGTCCTGAGAGGAGAGCAGGTGAGAGAGATTCTGCTCACATCTGCCTCCAGCATACATACACACAACCCTCCATCCAGAGCTAGGTTCCCAGTGCGGTCACCTGGCCACAGGCCTAGGGAAGGGAAGGAAGGTGTAGTGTTACCCGGTATTAACCAGTTAGCTGGCCCAGGGAGCCAGATGTCAGACCCTCTTCAAGACCCAGACAATGCCTGCAATGGAAACCCACCTTCTTATTCATCAGGAGAGCTGTGAGGAGACGGAAAATAGAAAAGAGCACTGAGCATCTGCTCTCTCTCTCTCTCACAGCACACAACTCAAACAAACACATCAATTTATTGGGAAACTAGGGTTAATTGTGACTACAATGATGTGGCAGAAAATCCTTTCTTATAACGATTGAGAGATTTGCAAGAGCTAATTCAACATGTTGTGTTACAAGGCCCCACCTCTCCACCACTCATTCCCTTCTTTCCTCGGTCTGGTCTGGAGTGGAGGCTGTTGTTTGGTGTTCATTATTGATGATAATCTACATTCCCCATAGGGATAGAGCAGACCCAAAGCAGGTGGAGGCTGGTGTGGACGTTGGGGAAGCTGAACAAAAAGGGTGGCAGGTAGCCTAGCTGTTAGAGCATTGGGCTAGTAACCGAAAGTTCGCTGGTTCGAATCCTCGAGCCGACAAGGTGAACAAATCTGTCAATGTACCCTTGAGCACGGCACTTAACCCTAATTGCTCCTGTAAGTTGCTCTGGATAAGAGCATCTGCTAAATGACTAAAACGTAACGTAAATGATGATGACTAAGGATCAGAGGTCCTCAAACAGATGTCACATGTTTCAGCCCAAGCCTGTCACCTCACCTTGGGCTGCAGGATTCTCTGACATAATGCTGCTCTAACTGGACCCCTCTTTTGTTTTGACATCAATGGTAAAATATCCTGCTGATGCACTGAGATTGGGGGATGTTCAAACTGGACTATCTATAGGGCCAAGGATGAGACCAAATCTAGTCAGACCAAATCAAGAGGAGACAATCCTTTCACCCCCTTCCTCAGAGGGGCCCAAGTTAATTACAGCCTCAACAGGAGAACTAGCTGACAGATCTATGACCTCTGACCTTTACCCTGCTGCCCATCAAAGCCAGAGGGCACACTGCATGACCTCAGCTTTGTGTTGGTGTATACACAGAGCGATCTAGAACGTAGCTATAATAAAAATGGCATTAAGCATGTACTGTGGTTTTATTTATGTCGGGAGTCCTCAGGGGTGAGACGTGCTTCCGCTACCGTTTCATATAAGGAATCAACTGCTTTCTGAACTTGTGAACCACCACTGCAGGACACCACAGAGGCACGTCTATGGTCCTGGGTGAATAATATGACAGGAATGCACTACCAATAATTCTTTACCACAATAGATTGGATTATCATTCATTGGGTCTATTTAGTTCCCCTCACAATAATGAGATGGTGTTTGTGAATTAAGTGGTTTATTCATGGTGTTATCGTTCCAGCATTCCAAGTTTATTCAATTGTATTGTTCCTTTCACACACATGCATCTGTCTACCTTCTCCCTAAATGTACTTGAAAAGTTTAAACCTGCCTCTGTTCTCATTACACTGATGATTTGAGTGAAGAAACATTTATTACAGTATAATGAGTATAATGTTTGTATGGATGTCAACCCCAAGTTAAAAACGACTTTGACTACCACCATCGATTTCTGTATGCTAGCTATGCTACCAGCTTATAATTACAGGCGTTAGCATTTAGCAGTCACCTTCTAAACCTGAAAAGAGACAACTTCTAAATGTTATGCAGTGAAAACACCCAAATATATCTAAATCAGACTTTAGGAACCACACTGTGGGCCTCTTACAATACATCAATCATGACGGATTTAATGAATATCCACTTTTTAAAATAAAATGTGGTTAATTACCGCCACTCCAGCATCCTTCTATCCCCCACGGTCTGCGTTCCATTGACCTCCTAACAGCATCTATACTACAGTATTTTTTTCATGTGGGAGACCACATGACTTCATAGAGGAAGTTAATAAAAGACCATTGGATATTAAACCATTATTCCCAACCATGCTGTATCTCTGAGAGAAAAATACAATTTTCTTGAGTTCCTTTGAAGATCGAGTCACAAACAGTAGGCAACTTGGTCGGCAACCTGGTCGTTCAAAAAGCATGGTAAAAACAAATCTTATTTTTTTCTATGTTTAGATTGTCTTTCTTTCCGGAAGATGTCATTGACATGTTGTCAATGGACCATGCCAGTCAGCCTAAGTCAGAATTGGAAATGGAACGTGGAAATGAAATGACCATGTGAGAAAATGTGATTAGTCTGTTTTAACCCCAAATGTGACAGATACGAGACAGTCATCACCACTTGATTAAAATGGATCTCTTTTGTGTCTCTGAATATCAACCATGACGTTTGGTCTCCCAAATCTGTGGAGGTATATTTTTAAGTATAGCCGAGAATATAAAAGTTGGAACTTGTCAGGTTTCTCCTATCATAATGTATACAACAGTGATAATTGAAGACATATCTACAACCAAGCTCAAGAGTATAGAAATATATTTAGAAATATGTTTTAAACTCAGCAGAGCTGTGCATTAGGACAGAGGTTTACTTGACTAATGCCAGGCAGTATGAAGTCAGATGCATCACCCTATCCCCTTCTCTGCTCTGGCTTCACACACATCTGAAGGAGATAGATCCCCAGCCCTCATCTCTCCACCACACAAATACTTCCATTTGGTTTGGATGAAGATGCAGGGAACAATGAGAAGCAATCATTCTCAGAGTGAATGGACTCTGGGGATCGGGGAACTCTTGTTTAATAATATTTATGTCAGGTCAGGACTGTTTGCACAGATCTAATATAAACATACACAGAACAAGCCATAGAGCTTTCCAGCCCGTCCCCACTCAGTGTTGCGCTTTCTAAAGTATATCACTGGAAAGACAGTAATACAAACCTACAGGATTTGTTTTGTTCATGTATTGTATACATGAATTAACCCATTAGTATCAGTTTGCACCTTGTTTCAGCTCCTCCTTGGCTGTCCTGTTCCCCCCAGCAGTCAGCTCCTGTAATCAGCAGTACCAGGAGGACATAAAGCAGCCAGGGTCAGGGGGCACTGACGGCCCTGCTTGTTGCCCCTGACAGATCTGCATGTTGGGACAACAGTGTGCCACAGCCCCTTGTTTGAATAGAGCCCCATGGTTCAGACTGCAGGGAGATAAGTCTATCAGGGCAGTTCAGGAGGTTTGGCCTCGACACCTGACAAGAAGTTTGTCCAGGGGGGGAATGTTAGATTTGACCTCACCACCCAGCTGTACCTTCCATTAGATTGTCTAGAAAGTAAACTGTCTTCAGGCCCACACGCTGTGGTGTGGTTGAGTTTAAGTGACGTGCGGATTGGCCATGGACCTCAGGATGACCCAACCTACCTACACATCCAACTGGTTATGTTTACTCAGAACTGCATTATAACACAATGACCCTGCATGCCCAGACCTGCTCCACTACCTCAACCTGACCTGACACTCTTCCTTAACACCTGCCTCTGGGCTACTCATGTTCAGGGTGACGATTACATAAACATTAGACCACGGTTATTTGTCCAGTGGGTCTGGCCATTGTTTGAAGCTTCGACAAGCTCAGACTTGCCTGAGGGAAATACACTGCTCAAAAAAATAAAGGGAACACTAAAATAACACATCCTAGATCTGAATGAATGAAATAATCTTATTAAAGACTTTTTTTTTTACATAGTTGAATGTGCTGACAACAAAATCACACAAAAAGTATCAATGGAAATCAAATGTATCAATAATAATAATAATAATAATAATATGTCAATTAGCAGACGCTTTTATCCAAAGCGACTTACAGTCATGATCAACCCATGGAGGTCTGGATTTGGAGTCACACTCAAAATTAAAGTGGAAAACCACACTACAGGCTGATCCAACTTGGATGTAATGTCCTTAAAACAAGTCAAAATGAGGCTCAGTAGTGTGTGTGGCCTCCACGTGCCTGTATGACCTCCCTACAACGCCTGGGCATGCTCCTGATGAGGTGGCGGATGGTCTCCTGAGGGATCTCCTCCCAGACCTGGACTAAAGCATCCGCCAACTCCTGGACAGTCTGTGGTGCAACGTGGCGTTGGTGGATGGAGCGAGACATGATGTCCCAGATGTGCTCAATTGGATTCAGGTCTGGGGAACGGGCGGGCCAGTCCATAGCATCAATGCCTTCCTCTTGCAGGAACTGCTGACACACTCCAGCCACATGAGGTCTAGCATTGTCTTGCATTAGGAGGAACCCAGGGCCAACCGCACCAGCATATGGTCTCACAAGGGGTCTGAGGATCTCATCTCGGTACCTAATGGCAGTCAGGCTACCTCTGGCGAGCACATGGAGGGCTGTGCGCCCCCCCAAAGAAATGCCACCCCACACCATGACTGACCCACCGCCAAACCGGTCATGCTGGAGGATGTTGCAGGCAGCAGAACGTTCTCCACGGTGTCTCCAGACTCTGTCACGTCTGTCACATGTGCTCAGTGTGAACCTGCTTTCATCTGTGAAGAGCACAGGGCGCCAGTGGCGAATTTGCCAATCTTGGTGTTCTCTGGCAAATGCCAAACGTCCTGCATGGTATTGGGCTGTAAGCACAACACCCACCTGTGGACGTCGGGCCCTCATACCACCATCATGGAGTCTGTTTCTGACCGTTTGAGCAGACACATGCACGTTTGTGGCCTGCTGGAGGTCATTTTGCAGGACTCTGGCAGTGCTCCTCCTGCTCCTCCTAGCACAAAGGCGGAGGTAGCGGTCCTGCTGCTGGGTTGTTGCCCTCCTACGGCCTCCTCCACGTCTCCTGATGTACTGGCCTGTCTCCTGGTAGCGCCTCCATGCTCTGGACACTACGCTGACAGACATAGCAAACCTTCTTGCCACAGCTCGCATTGATGTGCCATCCTGGATGAGCTGCACTACCTGAGCCACTTGTGTGGGTTGGAGACTCCGTCTCATGCTACCACTAGAGTGAAAGCACCGCCAGCATTCAAAAGTGACCAAAACATCAGCCAGGAAGCATAGGAACTGAGAAGTGGTCTGTGGTCACCACCTGCAGAACCACTCCTTTATTGGGGGTGTCTTGCTAATTGCCTATAATTTCCACCTGTTGTCTATTCCATTTGCACAACAGCATGTGACATTTATTGTCAATCAGTGTTGCTTCCTAAGTGGACAGTTTGACTTCACAGAAGTGTGATTGACTTGGAGTTACATTGTGTTGTTTAAGTGTTCCCTTTATTTTTTTGAGCAGTGTATGTACTTTTTTCTGTTGTGAAAGTCAAAGAGGTTATCTTCATTATAACATGGGGCAAGAGAAGGAGGGAAGTGTTCAGAACGGGTCACACACACATCACCAAATTATAATTTTTTATCATGGAAGAACTTCTACACCACCATAGGTGAAATTGAATGAGCACTGCTACAATACCTCATCACGCTCTATTGCTAATGGATCCTCCTCTGTAAATGGAATTCAGATGTTTTGGGAAAGGCTGATAAATAACAAACTCCTTGAGGGAACTGAAAGCAACGTTTCATCTTGCAGAGATTGAAGTGTGTTCTTCTGCCCTGCTGGGTCAAGTCCTTTATTTTGTACGATCCATTTCAGAATGCACTGAGTGACCTGGGCTTAGGCAGGCTGGTACTCATAAGATGAAGGTTCAGTGGTGTATGGTGAGAGGGTGTAGGTAGATAAAATCTTGCGACTTGTGACGGCAGGCCGCCCAACAACCTGCCCGCTTGACCCTATCCCCTCCTCTCTTCTCCAGACCATCTCCGGTGACCTTCTCCCTTATCTCACCTCGCTGATCAACTCATCCTTGACCGCTGGCTATGTCCCTTCCGTCTTCAAGAGAGCAAGAGTTGCACCCCTTCTCAAAAAACCAACACTCGATCCCTCTGATGTCAACAACTACAGACCAGTATCCCTTCTCTCTTTCCTCTCCAAAACTATTGAGCGTGCCGTCTTTAGCCAACTCTCTTGCAATCTCTCTCAGAATGACCTTCTTGATCCAAACCAGTCAGGTTTCAAGACTGGTCATTAAACTGAGACTGCTCTTCTCTGTGTCACGGAGGCTCTCCGCACTGCTAAAGCTAACTCTCTCTCCTCTGCTCTTGTCCTTCTAGACCTGTCTGCTGCCTTTGATACTGTGAACCATCAGATCCTCCTCTCCACCCTCTCCGAGCTGGGCATCTCCGGCGCGGCTCACTCTTGGATTGCGTCCTACCTGACCGGTCGCTCCTACCAAGTGGCGTGGTGAGAAGCTGTCTCCGCACCACGTGCTCTCACCACTGGTGTCCCCCAGGGCTCAGTTCTAGGCCCTCTCCTATTCTCGCTATACACCAAGTCACTTGGCTCTGTCATATCCTCACATGGCCTCTCCTATCATTGCTACGCTGACGACACACAACTAATCTTCTCCTTTCCCCCTTCTGATAACCAGGTGGCGAATCGCATCTCTGCATGTCTGGCAGACATATCAGTATGGATGACGGATCACCACCTCAAGCTGAACCTTGGCAAGACGGAGCTGCTCTTCCTCCCGGGGAAGGACTGCCTGTTCCATGATCTCGCCATCACGGTTGACAACTCCGTTGTGTCCTCCTCCCAGAGTGCGAAGAGCCTTGGCGTGACCCTGGACAACACCCTGTCGTTCTCCGCTAACATCAAGGTGGTGACCCGATCCTGTAGGTTCATGCTCTACAACATTCGGAGAGTACGACCCTGCCTTACACAGGAAGCGGCACAGGTCCTAATCCAGGCACTTGTCATCTCCCGTCTGGATTACTGCAACACGCTGTTGGCTGGGCTCCCTGCCTGTGCCATTAAACCCCTACAACTCATCCAGAATGCCGCAGCCCGTCTGGTGTTCAACCTTCCCAAGTTCTCTACATCACCCCGCTCCTCCGCACACTCCACTGGCTTCCAGTTGAAGCTCGCATCTGCTACAAGACCATGGTGCTTGCCTACGGAGCTGTGAGGGGAACGGCACCTCCGTACCTTCAGGCTCTGATCAGTCCCTACACCCAAACGAGGGCATTGCGTTCATTCCTGGGCCCTGGTATTCACCCCCCTTGGCATTTTTCCTATTTTGTTGATTTTTTCGGGGTTTTTATCATTTGATTTACACAACATGCCTACCACTTTGAAGATGCAAAATATTTTTTTGTTGTTGAAACAAACAAGAAATAAGACAAAAAAACATCAAACTTGAGCGTGGAGCCACCTTTTGCAGCAATTACAGCTGCAAGACTCTTGGGGTATGTCTCAATAAGCTTGGCACATCTAGCCACTGGGATCTTTGCCCATTCTTCAAGGTAAAACTGCTCCAGCTCCTTCAAGTTGGATGGGTTCCACTGGTGTACAGCAATCTATAAGTCATACCACAGATTCTCAATTGGATTGAGGTCTGGGCTTTGACTAGGCCATTCCAAGACATTTAAATGCTTCCCCTTAAACCACTCGAGTGTTGCTTTAGCAGTATGCTTAGGGTCATTGTTCTGCTGGAAGGTGAACCTCCGTCCCAGTCTGAAATCTCTGGAAGACTGAAACAGGTTTCCCTCAAGAATTTCACTGTATTTAGCGCCATCCATCATTCCTTCAATTCTGACCAGTTTCCCAGTCCCTGCCTATGAAAAACATCCCCACAGCATGATGCTGCCACCACCGTGCTTCACTGTGGGGATTGTGTTCTTGGGGTGATGAGAGATGTTGGGTTTGCGGCAGACATAGAGTTTTCCTTGATGGCCAAAAAGCTCAATTTTAGTCTCATCTGACCAGAGTACCTTCTTCCATATGTTTGGGTGTCTCCTACATGCCTTTTGGCGAACACCAAACGTGTTTGCTTATTTTCTTCTTTAAGCAATGGCTTTTTTCTGGCCACTCTTCTGTAAAACTCAGCTCTGTGGAATGTACCGCTTAAAGTGGTCTTATGGATAGATACTCCATTCTCCGCTGTGGAGCTTTGCAGCTCCTTCAGGGTTATCTTTGGTTTCTTTGTTGCCTCTCTGATTAATGCCCTCCTTGCCTGGTCCATGAGTTTTGGTGGGCGGCCCTCTATTGGCAGGTTTGTTTGTGTAATATTCTTTCAATTTTTTTATTGTCACGACTTCCGCCGAGGCTGCCCCCCCCCCTGGTTCGGGCAGGCTTCGGCGTTCGTCGTCACCGGAGTACTAGCTACTGCCGATCCCATTCTCATCACTCCACTTGTCATGTCTTGTCAATCACACACACCTGGTGCTCATTCCCCTAATTAGTATGTGTATAAGTGTTCCCTCTGTTCCCCTTGTCTTTGTGAGTGATTGTTTTGTTGTGAGAGCGTGTAGCTCGGTTGAGCTACATTTCACTGTGTTATTGCCAAGGTGGATGTTTTCCCTTGTACAGTTTCTTTGGACGCTTGGGGCGTTTGATTTATGTAAACGGATTAAACTCTGGACTTCGGTATTTTACCTCCTGCGCCTGACTCCTTCTTTCACACCTCGTCACAGAATCACTCACCTGATCTGATATGGAGTCAGCAGGAGAAGACTGCATGCCTGGAGTTGTGGCAAGGGTCCAGGAGCATTCCTCGATGTTGGCCAGCTTGGGGGAAGCGATGGATCGGGTTCTACAGGTGGTAGAACGCCTGGAGAGGAGAGGATCCGATCTATCGAGACCAGCTGGTCAACCCGATCCAGCCACCTACACCCCAGCCCTTGGAGGGATACAGATATCCCGGCCACCGGCATTTGACGGGACTGCAGCGCGATGTAAGGGATTCCTACTCCAACTGGAGTTGTATTTCTCCAGCATCAGACCGGAGACCCGGGAGCGGGAGAAGGTATCCGTCCTCGTTTCCTGCCTTTGTGGGATAGCCCTGGAGTGGGCCAACGTGGTATGGAACGAGGGAGGTACCACGTTGGAGAACTATGGGGAGTTTGCTCACCTCTTTCGGGCCGTTTTTGATCACCCGCCTGAGGGTCGAGAGGCGGGCGAACGACTGGTTCATCTAAGGCAGGGGACAAGGACCGCTCAGGACTACACGCTGGAGTTCCGGACGCTGGCAGCGGGGTCCAGGTGGAATGAGCGGGCCCTGATAGACCATTTCCGGTGCCACCTAAGGGAGGACGTCCGACGGGCGCTAGCCTGCCGGGATGCCATGCTATCGTTCTCCCAACTGGTGGACATGGCCATCCGGCTGGACAATCTGCTAGCAGCCAGAGGACGTCCTGGTAGGGGTCTGCCCGTTCCCACTCCGGACGACTCTGACCCCGAGCAGATTGAGCTGGGGGGAGCTGCCGGTCGAGAGAGCGCAGGAGGACAGCGACAGTGCCACTCTGGTGGCACGAAGGGACAATCCACCTCACGTCGCAGTCAACGTTCTTTTGGGTCTGGAGGCGGTAGGCAGGGTACTCACACATCACCCCAGGTAATGAACACCCGAACGTGTTCAGAGCCCTTTGCGGCGCACTGTACTTTATCTATCTCCTTTCCAGATCACTTGGTAGGTTCCCAGTGTAAGGCGCTAGTCGATTCAGGCGCAGCTGGGAATTTTATGGACAGGGCATTTGCACACAGTGAAAGGCATTTCATTGGTTCCCCTAACCATTCCACTCCCCATCAGAGCACTAGATAGTCGACCATTAGGGTCCGGGTTGGTTAAGGAAGTTACTGTACCAGTCACCATGATTACGCAGGAGACACATGTTGAGCAGATCACCTTTTTGATTATTGAGTCTCCTGCTAACCCTGTAGTCTTGGGTATCCCGTGGTTAGCCCTTCACAACCCCAATTTCTCATGGCCGCAGAGGGTTCTTACAGGGTGGTCACGTGAGTGTCCGGGTAGGTGTTTAGGTGTTTCCGTTGGTGCGACCACGGTGGAAAGTCTAGACGGTACCACCACCGTGCGCATTCCCCCCGAATACCATGAACTGGCGCTCGCATTTTCCAAGACGCAAGCGACTAAATTACCACCTCATCGGGAGGGGGATTGCGCGATAAACCTTCGGGTAGACGCTATACCTCCCAGGAGTCATGTGTATCCCCTGTCGCAGGCGGAGACGGAGGCGGAGGCTATGGAAATATACGTCACAGAGTCCCTGCGCCAGGGGTATATACGTTCCTCCACTTCACCTGCCTCCTCGAGTTTCTTCTTTGTGAAGAAGAAAGATGGTGGTTTACGCCCGTGCATTGATTATCGACCACTGAATAATGTGACGGTACGATTTAGTTATCCTCTTCCCCTCATTCCTTCAGTGATTGAGTCAATGCATGGAGCCCGCTTTTTCACCAAATTAGATCTCAGGAGTGCCTACAACCTGGTGCTTATTCGGGAAGGGGATGAGTGGAAAACAGCATTCAGCACAACCTCGGGGCATTATGAATACCTGGTGATGCCCTACGGTTTGATGAATGCTCCATCCGTTTTCCAGTCCTTTGTGAACGAGGTGTTTCGGGACATGCTTGGTCGTGGTGTGGTGGTCTACATCGATGACATCCTGGTGTATTCCGCTACGCGCCCCGAGCATGTGTCCCTGGTTCGCAAAGTACTGGTCCGACTGCTGGAAAATGATATTTACGCCAAGGCAGAGAAGTGTGAGCATTTTCAGGAGTCAATCTCCTTCCTCGGATATCGCATTACCACCACAGGTGTGATGGAAGGAGACCACATTGCAGCCGTGCGTAATTGGCCGACTCCAACCACGGTAAAGGAGGTGCAGCGCTTCCTTGGCTTTGCCAACTACTATCAAAGTTATATTCGGGGTTTTAGCAAGGTCGCAGCTCCCATTACCTCCTTGTTGAAGGGTGGGCCGTCCCGGCTCCGCTGGTCTGCTGAGGCTGATTTGGCATTCAGTAGATTGCGGGGTCTGTTCACCTCAGCCCCGGTACTGGCTCACCCCGATCCATCACTACCGTTCGTAGTGGAGGTGGATGCATCCGAGGTAGGGATAGGAGCTGTCTTATCCCAACGCTCGGGCACGCCACCCAAGCTCCGCCCCTGTGCCTTATTTTCTAAGAAGCTCAGCTCAGCGGAGCATAACTACGGCGTTGGTGATCGGGAGCTGTTGGCTGTTGTCCGAGCTTTGACGGTGTGGAGACATTGGCTCGAAGGGGCGAAACACCCTTTTCTCGTCTGGACAGACCACTGTAACCTGGAGTACATTCAGGCAGCGAGGAGGCTGAATCCTCGCCAGGCCAGGTGGGCCCTCTTCTTCACCCGGTTTGATTTCACACTCTCATACATTCCGGGTACGAAGAACGTGAAGGCAGACGCACTGTCTCGGTTGTATGACACAGAGGAGAGGCCCAGAGACAACACCCCCATACTCCCGGCCTCATGCATTGTGGCGCCGGTAGTATGGGCGATGGACGCAGATATAGCACAGGCATTACGCACAGATCCATCTCCACTGCAGTGTCCAGCTGGACTGCAGTACGTGCCTGCGCTTATCCGTGATCATCTGATCTACTGAGCACACACGTCACCTTCCTCTGGTCATCCAGGTATCGGTCGTACAATGCGCTGCCTGACCGAGAAGTACTGGTGGCCTACCTTGGCTAAGGACGTGAGGGTGTATGTTTCCTCATGCTCAGTGTGTTCCCAGAGTAAGGCACCTAGGCACCTCCCAGCGGGTAAGCTACAACCATTACCAGTTCCACAACGACCATGGTCTCACCTGAGTATTGATTTTCTCACAGATCTTCCCCCCTCCCAAGGTAACACCACGGTCCTGGACGTTGTGGACCACTTTTCAAAGTCCTGCCGCCTCCTTCCTCTGCCCGGTCTCCCCACGGTCCTACAAACTGCGGAGGCTCTGTTTACTCACGTCTTCCGGCACTACGGGGTACCAGAGGATATAGTGTCCGACCGAGGTCCCCAGTTCACGTCTAGAGTCTGGAAGGCGTTCATGGAACATCTGGGGGTCTCGGTCAGCCTGACCTCTGGTTTTCATCCCGAGAGCAATGGGCAGGTGGAAAGGGTGAATCAAGATGTGGGTAGGTTCCTGCGGACCTACTGTCAGGACTGGCCGGGGGAGTGGTCGGTGTTCCTGCCATGGGCAGAATATGCTCAGAACTCTCTCCGCCACTCCTCCACTAACCTAACACCCTTCCAATGTGTTTTGGGTTACCAACCGGTCCTGGCACCGTGGCACCAGAGCCAGACCGAGGCTCCCACGGTGGATGACTGGTTTCGGCGCGCGGAGGAGACTTGGGACGCTGCCCACATTCGCCTCCAGCTCGCCATGTGTCGTCAGAAGGCCAACACTGACCGCCACCACAGGGAGGCCCCGGTGTTCGTACCGGGGGATCGGGTTTGGCTCTCGACCCGGAATCTGCCTCTCCGCCTGCCCTTCCGGAAGCTGAGCCCGCGGTTTGTGGGGCCGTTTAAAGTCCTGAGGAGAATAAACGAGGTGACATACGGGTTGTTACTCTCCCCTGATTACCGTATTAACCCCTCGTTTCATGTGTCTGTCCTCAGGCCAGTGGTAGCTGGTCCGCTCCAGGAGTCTGAGGTACGGGAGGTTCCTCCACCTCCTCTGGACATTGAGGGGGCCCCGGCGTACTCGGTCCATTCCATCCTGGATTTGAGGCGTCGGGTGGGGGGCCTTCAGTATCTCGTGGAGTGGGAGGGGTACAGTCCAGTTTCATTTGACGCTTGGGGCGTTTGATTTATGCAAACAGATTAAACTCTGGACTTCGGTATTTTACCTCCTGCGCCTGACTCCTTCTTTCACACCTCGTCACATGAATAATGGATTTAATGGTGCTCCGTGGGATGTTCAAAGTTTCTAATATTTTTTTTACAACCCAATCCTGATCTGTACTTTTCCAGAACTTTGTCCCTGACCTGTTTGGAGAGCTCCTTGGTCTTCATGGTGCCGCTTGCTTGGTGGTGCCCCTTACTTAGTGGTGTTGCAGACTCTGGGGCCTTGCACACAGGTGGACTTTATTTAACTAATTATGTGACTTCTGAAGGTAATTGGTTGCACCAGATCTTATTTAGGGGCTTCATAGCAAAGGGGGTGAATACATATGCACGCACCACTTTTCCGTTATTTATTTTGTATAATTTTTTGAAACAAGTTATTTTTTTCATTTAACTTCAATTTGGACTCTTTCGTGTATGTCCATTACATGAAATCCAAATAAAATTTCATTTAAATTACAGGTTGTAATTCAACAAAATAGGAAAAACGCCAAGGGGGATTGTCACGATCGTCAGAGTGAGTGGACCAAGGCGCAGCGTTGCAGGCAAACATACTTTATTTAAAGAGAGTAAACACTCGAACAAAACAACAAACGATACGTGCAGTCCTACGGTACAGACCAAAAGGCACAAACCAACTGGAACAAGATCCCACAACTAATGTGGGAAAACAGCCTCTATAAATATGGCTCCCAATCAGAGACAACCAGCAACAGCTGACACTCGTTGCCTCTGATTGGGAACCACTCTGGCCAACACAGAAATACAATACATAGAATATCCACACCCTGGCTCAACATATAGAGTCCCCAGAGCCAGGGTGTGACAGTACCCCCCCCTAAAGGCGCGGACTGCGACCGCGCCTAAACATCAACAAACCAGGGGAGGGCTGGGTGGCCATTCCTCCTCGGAGGCGGTTCCGGCTCTGGGCTTGACCACCACCATTCAACCATCCCCCCATGGCGCCCCTGGTCCGGTCTGGCCCCGCTGGCTGGAGCTGGACTGGACATCGTAGAAGCGGATTGCTTCAGCTCCGGTGTGGAGCAGCTGACCGGTATCTGACCAGGCCCCGGTGACCCAGGCACGGGTTGTGCCGGACTGACGACGCACACCCCTGGCCTGGTGCGTGGAGCAGGGACGGGCCGGACCGGGCTGACGATGCGCACCCCTGGCTTGGTGCGTGGAGCAGCTACGGGCCGGACCGGGCTGACGATGCGCACCCCTGGCTTGGTGCGTGGAGCCGGAATGGGCCGTACCGGGCTGACGATGCGCACCCCTGGCTTGGTGCGTGGAGCAGGAACGGGCCGGACCGGGCTGACGATGCGCACCCCTGGCTTGGTGCGTGGAACAGGAACGGGCCGGACCGGGCTGACGATGCGCACCCCTGGCTTGGTGCGTGGAGCAGCAACGGGCCGTACCGGACTGACGATACGCACCCCTGGCTTGGTGCGTGGAGCAGGAACGGGCCGGACCGGGCTGACGACTCGCACCCCTGGCTTGGTGCGAGTGGCAGGAACAGGCCGGGCCGGGCTGGCGACGCGCACCGTAGGCTTGGTGCGAGGAGCAGGAACAGGCCGGGCCAGGCTGGCGACGCGCACCGTAGGCTTGGTGCGTGGAGCAGGAACAGGCCGGGCCGGGCTGGCGACGCACACCGTAGGCTTGGTGTGAAGAGCAGGAACAGGCCGGGCCGGGCTGGCGACGCGCACCGTAGGCTTGGTGCGAGGAGCAGGAACAGGCCGGGCCGGGCTGGCGACGCGCACCGTAGGCTTGGTGCGTGGAGCAGGAACAGGCCGGGCCGGGCTGGCGACGCACACCGTAGGCTTGGTGCGAGGAGCAGGAACAGGCCGGGCCGGGCTGGCGACGCGCACCGTAGGCTTGGTGCGTGGAGCAGGAACAGGCCGGGCCGGGCTGGCGACGCACACCGTAGGCTTGGTGCGAGGAGCAGGAACAGGCCGGGCCGGGCTGGCGACGCGCACCGTAGGCTTGGTGCGAGGAGCAGGAACAGGCCGGGCCGGGCTGACGACGCGCACCGTAGGCTTGGTGCGAGGGGCAGGAACAGGCCGGGCCGGGCTGGCGACGCGCACCGTAGGCTTGGTGCGAGTGGCAGGAACAGGCCGGGCCGGGCTGGCGACGCGCACCGTAGGCTTGGTGCGAGGGGCAGGAACAGGCCGGGCCGGGCTGGCGACGTGCACCGTAGGCTTGGTGCGAGGGGCAGGAACAGGCCGGACCGTACTGGGAACACACACCACTGGCCTTAAACGGGGATCAGGAACGGGCCGGTCCGGACTGGCAATACACCTCAGTACCTCTCGCCGTGCCTCTACAATTTCCTTCCCTCCTCTCACCAATGGCTCCCGTAACCCGGTGGCCTTCTCTCCTCGTCTCCCATTTCGCCCTGTGGCAGCCTCCTGCTGCCCAGTCGCCCATGCCGTGTGCCCCCCCCTAAAAAATGTCTGGGGTTGCCTCTCGTCCGTCCGACGACGACACTGTTGACGCCGTTGCTCCTCTCTCGCCAGGGCCTTAATCTTAGCCCATGGCTCCTTGCCCCCGAGCATGTCCTCCCAGGACCACGATTTGCCCACCTGGGCCATCGCCAACCTTTCCAGCTCCTTTCCCGGCGCTTCCTCCCATGTCCAGGCCGCCTGCTCCTGGACACGCTGCTTGGTCCTGGTATGGTGGGATCTTCTGTCACGATCGTCAGAGTGAGTGGACCAAGGCGCAGCGTTGCAGGCAAACATACTTTATTTAAAGAGAGTAAACACTCGAACAAAACAACACACGATACGTGCAGTCCTACGGTACAGACCAAAAGGCACAAACCAACTGGAACAAGATCCCACAACTAATGTGGGAAAACAGCCTCTATAAATATGGCTCCCAATCAGAGACAACCAGCAGCAGCTGACACTCGTTGCCTCTGATTGGGAACCACTCTGGCCAACACAGAAATACAATACATAGAATATCCACACCCTGGCTCAACATATAGAGTCCCCAGAGCCAGGGTGTGACAGGGATGAATACTTTTGCAAGGCACTGTACTTGTCCTATCTGTCTGTCTACATACACTAGTAATAAATAATAAAGTATAGTGAGATATAAAGCACACGTTTTTCCTATACCTAGGAAGATCATAGAAACTACATCACGAAAGCGTTTATTTTTAAATCCACTGTATTTATTTCATTAATGCATTATTTACAGCCTTTTAATTAATAATTCAATAATTCATCTCCCCATTCATCACATGTACGTTAAGATAAACTTACTGCCAAAGAAATGACCATCTATGCTGATTTTCATATTTTAATTGTATTACTTGAATCATACGTAAAACATCCTTTACATAACATACCCTTACATGGCTATACTAATGTTAGGTAACCCTGAGCTTTTTTAGAATATCTACTAATGGAAAGAATATAAAAAATCATGATACAGTTTTACAGTTGAAGACTTTCAGAGCATAATGTAGCCGGCTAGAGAGCCGGCAAACTGTCACGGGCACCACTCTCTCTTGCATTATGTCTGATCTGATTGCCCACACAATACTGATTATGAAATTATAGTATATTAATAAGTGAAGAGTTCCAAAATGCTATATACACACATTTTTCACATTTGTTTTTTTTTCATCAGAAATGATTGCTTATGGGTACCTTCATGTGTGTGTAAAATATCACTGTTATTCAATTTTTTTATTAATAGATTTTATATATGTATTTAAATAGGTTTTGTTGCAAAACGCTATATATTCATTGTTTAGCAGGAATGGAATGTTCGTATCCTGTATATTTGACTGTGATATGTGGGGGTGGCGCACAATTGGCCCAGCGTTGTCCAGGGTAGGGGAGAGAATGGCCGGCAGGGATGTAGCTCAGTTGGTAGAGCATGGTGTTTGCAACGCCAGGGTTGTGGGTTCGATTCCCACGGGGGGCCAATATGAAAAATTAAAATAATGTATGCACTCACTAACTGTAAGTCGCTCTGGATAAGAGCGTCTGCTAAATGACGTAAATGTAAATGTTGTCTCACCTAGCTATGTTAAGATGAATGCACTAATTGTAAGTCGCTCTGGAGAAGAGCTTCTGCTAAATGACTAAAACGTAAAATGCAGCTATTCTACATACAGATCTCATATTGATTCATTTTTATTTTTGTTGTTTAAATATTGATGTCACAAATGTATCATCTGTACAGTTCTCTATAAAAAACATAATTATTTATCACATTTGACTGTGTAAAACCTAGAAGTACTACTTATTCCTCTGAGTGTGAGGCGGATACATAGCGTTTTGCAACAAAACATGATTATTTGTCTCTCTGAAATGAAACCATCAAGTGATAGAATTCAAATAAATAAGTCTGTCATTGAACAACCTCATGCCATGATTAGACAGTGAAAAAACATACTCTTTCATAAGTTCTTTAAAAAATAAAAGCTAATTTACCAACATTTCTGAAAATTGATATATAGCATTTTGAAATGAAACCCTTCATGTAAAACGAAGTGGTTGCTAATTAGGATAGATTAGTTTTGTTCTATAACAGACATTCAATACTACAATAAAAACAGCCTGTTTGTTTCATGGATGCAAACAATCAAAAAGCAAATAGAAAATGCACATAAAAAACACAGTAAATGTGACTCAGATAAAAAATTCATTAACGTATGTTTCTCTGAATGAATCCATAATGCTAATGTAGCAAAACAGTAGTCTATCGAGGTCCTCTGGCCGCCTGCTGGAGTGCTTGTTCAGTATTGGGGCTGGTGCTGGGTGAGGGTGTCACACATAAGACTCTGCTGTCCCCCATGGCTGCATCTCAGTGAAGAAGCCTTCACAGAAGCTATGGTCCAGGGTGATAGGCACTGCCTGCAGCTCCTCTTTCAGCTCCTCCCAGGGGTGCCTCTGCTGCTCATCAGGGAACAGTGTTAGCTCCTCAAAGTGCTGTGGGTGGACCGCCAAAGGGAGCGGCTGCTGCAGCCCAGTTAGGTTGAGGTGCTGCTGGATCTCCTCCATGCTGTAGCAGCCCATGGTGCTCACATCCATGTACCTGCAGGCCTGCTGGTGGTCCCAGTCAGCCCCTCCGTTGCACCACTTCCCCAGGTGCCGGCCCCGGCCTTGATCCTGCTGGGAGAGCTCCACCTTACAGCCCAGGGAGTTCAGAGCTAGGTTCATCCCTAGATCCTCAAAGTTATTGCTGCTCCCATTCAGAACGTCGTCAAACATCATGGCCCAGTCTAGTTCTCCCTTCAGTGCATCTGGTTCCCTGAGATCCGCTGTCAACAGTGGTGACTTATGGACTATCTCCCACTTTGTGCCACCACGTTTGCATCTGTTCCCAGCACCTGCCCCTCTGTGGGACACTGTGTAGTGGGTCTGGGGGCAATGCTGGTGGTACTCCTGGGTTTTTCGTTTACGGGATGATCCTTGGGTTTTGCTGTGTCTCTGGGTGTTGAAATGGGTGGCGGGCATCCGCCTGCGCTTGAAGACCCCATTGACAAACATGTCCGCGTATTGAGGGTCGATCTGCCAGAATCCCCCTTTTCCTGGTTCATTCTTCTGCCTGGGAACCTTCATGAAGCACTTGTTGAGTGACAGGTTATGGCGGATAGAGTTCTGAGGAGAGAATAGAATGGGGTTCATGAAAAGATGAGCTAACTGACAGCAGTCTTATTAAAAATTCTCTGTCATTTGTCGCTGGATCATCATAATGTTATAACTAATGATGTGTATATATAAATCATTGGTTATAACATGTCAAATGTGCATCGTCAGGACAAGGTCATAACAAGTTTAAGTTCAGTGTACTTCTGAATCATATAGTCCCCATCACAGAGATTCCAAGAAAATCAAACAACGTCAATCTTTTAAACTTGTCTAATAAAACTACACATTTTTAATGGTGAGTGAGCATTGTGCCTTTTCCTGTCCAAAGATGTCTACACATTTTTAGGTTGCACCTCTTTGAATCGAATTGAACGTATTTTGGGTAACACACATATACAAAATGAACAATGTGAACCCAGAGGATATCACTTGAAAGTATTAATTAAAACGCTTGTTTCCAAAGTGGTCCTCATTGGTTGAGCACCCTCTACTTATTTCCAAAAGAAAATCAAACAAGAAATAACCCATGATTACATCAATGATTAAAACATATAACCATGATAGGCCTAGAATTTATTTTCCATACAACATCAAAATAAATACTGTATCTCTGAGGGATTGGTTCCATGCAATCGCCCACACATCTCTCTCCCCCTGTGTTGCGTACCTCTCTCAGGTTTGATCAATAATGTAGAAGACAGACTGAGTCACTAACCTGCCAGCTGGTCTCAGCATGTCTGTAGTAGCAGAAGTTCTCTGTGATCCAGTTATAGATAGCAGACAGTGTGATCTTGTTCTTCTTCCCAGCCTGCATGGCCATGCAGATCAGTGTGGCGTAGGAATAGGAAGGCTTCACCTCGTGGTTGGTCTTGAAGTCTTCCTCCTCCAGGGACTTGGCTGGCACAGTGATCTGGTGGTGGTTGTTGTTCACTGTCTGGTGAAGTGAGGAGTAACTAGTCCTGTTGGCTGAGGCACTGGAGGTGATGGGGCTGCCTGCACTCTGAGGCATGCCGGAGGCTGCAGTGTCCCCAGCAGGTGGACTGGAGGGGGAGTCGGAGCCCTGAGGGTGCAGGTGGCTGGGCTGAGGCAGGTGGTACGGTTGGCAAGTGGAGCCCGGTAGGCTTTCTAGACTCGCACTGACTATGGTGAAGTCCTGGAGCCATTGGAGGCTGGTGAGACTGTCATCCAGGTGCACTGAACCATTCACATTGTCTTGGTCTTCTGGGTGAAGCTTCATCCATTTCTCCTGGAATCTGGTGGCAATCTCCTGACTTGGTAGTACTGGCATTGTAAAGTGTCCCTGTTAATAAATTCCCACAAAAGATCACTGTATTACATTTCTTGCTGACTTTCATTCCTTGTGAATCCTTTCCATATTGGTGTGATCTCACTCAGCTGACTTTTAATTTACAATATGAAAAACTGCATTATAATCTCATTAAAATAAAAGAACAGTGGCCATTCATTCAAAAAGAAGTATTAGCAAAAACAGTACAATTACCTTGGTGTACTCCGCAGTGCAGCTTGAGTGATCAGCTCCACTGTTCTCATATGGTACCCAACCTTTTACAAGTTATTGCGATGTCTGTACAGATGGCTTGGAGAGGAACTGCTATCTAAAAATGTAAACCCCAGATCCTGTCGGTGTGCGATAATAATCCCATAACGGCGGAGAGAAAGATCAGAACATACTGAGGGAAACACAGAAAAGACCGCCACGAGTTTTAATAGCCATAAACAAATTGCAGGTCACTGATTGGCTCCGTGGTTTCCAGGTTTCCTCTCTGTTTCTACGACTCACTGAATGTGTGCATATATAGGAAAAATGTGTTAAATCAGTGAAAACAAACAGAAAGTAATTATTCAGAATATTCTATGTAATATTTTTTACCTAATTCATCAGCTAGAAATTGTCTTCTGACTGTTATGAAAACGTTGTGCATTCATGCATTGTATGTAGGATGCGTTTTGATTTAAAAACTCAAGTGCAGTTTTCTTACTAAGGGTCTTCTGTAGGCTATTGGACAGTTGATGATAAATAATATTTAAAATGTCTCCTTTATAATTGCAGATAATTAATACATCGTTAGTTGAATGTAAAACAGCCACCTTTGGAGTTAAATGTTTACAACTGTGATGTGAATTTACCTACACATGGTCGATATTTGAATTGACTTTTAATTAAATCCTCGTTTTATAGACGTTGAAGACATGCATGTTATAGATAAAGATATTGTGTGTAGACATTGCGAACATACTGGCTCTGGGATGAAATTGGGTAATTCTGGGTTTGACATGATGTAATAGCGACATCTACTGGTTATTGTCGATGTTAGGTTATCGTATTGCTGTACTCATTTTTTCATCAGCAGGTCTACCCAGCTGACAGGGAAGTATGATTCCATTAAAATTAATATGATAATTGTAGAAAACTCCATCACAGTCACTCTCTCTCTCTCTGGCCCTGGGAGTCTGGGACACAGGCTCACAAACTCTGACTTTCTAACTCAGGGTGTCAAACTCATTTTGACCTGGGGACCGCATTCGGTCTTCAACAATGTCCGGAAGGCGCACTAAAGATGTGTTATATTTCCTCGCCATCAAAATTTGCCAAAAATAGTCCTCAATCCATCATTTTTTAAATGTTCTATGCTCCCTGACTCTCTATTAACGAGTTGGACACAATCAAGAAATTGTATGAATGCACACTACCGGTCAAAAGTTTTAGAACAGCTACTCATTCAAGGGTTTTCTTTATTTTCTTTACTATTTTCTACATTATAGAATAATAGTGAAGACATCAGAACTATAAAATAACACATATGGAATCATGTAGTAACCAAAAAATGTTAAACAAATCAAAATATATTTGAGATTTGAGATTCTTCAATTAGCCACCCTTTGCCTTGATGACAGCTTTGCACACTCTTGGCATTCTCTCAACCATCTTCACCTGGAATGCTTTTCCAACAGTCTTGAAGGAGGTCCCACATATGCTGAGCACTTGTTGGCTGCTTTTCCTTCACTCTGCGGTCCAACTCATCCTAAACCATCTCAATTTGGTTGAGGTCGGGGGATTGTGGAGGCCAGGTCATCTGATGCAGCACTCCATCACTCTCCTTCTTGGTCAAATAGCCCTTACACAGCCTGGAGGTATGTTGGGTCATTGTCCTGTTGAAAACAAATGATAGTCCCACTAAGTCCAAACCAGATGGGAGGGTAGCCATGCTGGTTAAGTGTGCCTTGAATTCTAAATAAATCACAGACAGTGTCATCAGAAAAGCACCCCCACACCATAACACCTCCTCCTCCATGCTTTACGGTGGGAAATACACATGTGCAGATCATTCATTCACCCACACCTCGTCTCACATAGACACGGCGGTTGGAACCAAAAATCTCCAATTTGGACTCCAGACCAAAGGACAAATTTCCACCGGTCTAATGTCCATTGCTCGTGTTTCGTGGCCCAAGCAGGTCTCTTCTTCTTATTGGTGTTCTTTAGTAGTGGTTTCTTTGCAGCAATTCGACCATGAAGGCCTGATTCACACAGTCTCCTCTGAACAGTTGATGTTGAGATGTGTCTGTTACTTGAACTCTGTGAAGCATTTATTTGGGCTGCAATTTCTGAGGCTGGTAACTCTAATGAACTTATCCTCTGCAGCAGAGGTAACTCTGGGTCTTCCATTCCTGTGGCGTTCCTCATGAGAGCCAGTTTCATCATAGCGCTTGATGGTTTTTGTGACTGCACTTGAATAAACTTTCAAAGTTCTTGAAAGTTTCCGTATTGACTGACCTTCATGTCTTAAAATAATGATGAACTGTTGTTTCTCTTTGCTTATTTGCGCTGTTCTTGCCATACTATGGACTTGGTCTTTTACCAAATAGGGCTATCTTCTGTATACCCCCCTACCTTGTCACAACACAACTAATTGGCTCAAATGCATTAAGGAAAGAAATTCCACAAATTAACTTTTAAGAAGGCACACCTGTTAATTGAAATGCATTCCAGGTGACTACCTCATGAAGCTGGTTGAGAGAATGCCAAGAGTGTGCAAAGCTGTCATCAAGGCAAAGGGTGGTTATTTGAAGAATCTCAAATATAAAATATATTTTGATTTGTTTAACACTTCTTTGGTTACTACATGAAGTCACAGACACATCTCAACATCAACTGGTCAGAGGAGACTGTGTGAATCAGGCCTTCATGGTTTTGACTCAGTGTCCACAAATGAGTGTGTCATGCCTCCTGTGAATATGATATCAACATCAGTTTTTTTTGTGTGATTAGGAAACATCTTGAGGATTTCAGGAAGGTATCATGTGTTGGGCTAATATGTTGGATAGATGTCGAAAGAGGTTACAGAAGACAGAAATGCAAAAAGTGTCCCACTTATTCCGAATTTACATTTAAGTCATTTAGCAGATGCTCTTATCCAGAGCGACTTACAGTTAGTGAGTGCATACATTTTCATACTGGCCCCCCGTGGGAAAACGAACCCACAACCCTGGTGTTGCAAGCGCCATGCTCTACCAACTGAGCTACACGGAGGCCTCCAAACTGATGACCCTAAACGGTCATCACAGATCAATGGAAATCAAGCATGAGACATTAAATGTTCAACATTACATTTATTTGATTGTTATTCACATGCGGCTATAGCCAGTTTGCTACAACAGGAAAATAATCCTGCAGCATCAGGACATTTGAATTATGTTTATTATAATGAATGGACATTTTTGAAGGGGTTGATACATTTTTCATTAGGGCAAATCAAGTGTTATTTTAAAGTGGAAATTACAAACTTGAGTAGCCTTTTTAAACCTCGAATACAGAAGTTTGCCTTTCCTGCTTTGCAGGAAAATTCTCAGCAACAAAAGATTGATCAAATTAAGATCCTACATCTGTACACACAGGGACAGACAGATATTGATAGAGTTATGAATCACTAAATGTGGTGTTATCCTGGATACCAGGTCAATAATAGTGAGAAACAGGAACAAGGCACAGGTGTATCTTCAAAGTTAACATGGCACAACGTTAGAGTCAAAGACACATGACATGAACAGTATGAATCCAAAGCAGTTTGGAGGTTTACGCCTGTCTACAACAAAACCCACATGCAAAAGATAACCTTATGTTTAGAATGCAATGTCTCAAGATATTGCATAAGTAAAATGGTTAAGAAGCATTTAGTTTATTCCTCCTGGCAAAAAAATAAGGAAACAAACACAATACAGACCATATAACAACCAAGTCTACTTTAAATGTACTTACTTTTTTAGATGAAATGTATCAATATATGGATTTAACATAATTGTAAATGCTGAACAGTTGGTTTTAATAATTTTTTAATAACAACAATAAGATTTATTTTGAAATATTTCATGAACCATTGAGAATGCAAAGAAAGGTCATACATTTAAAGCTCTTTATATCAGCCAATGAAAATAAAAACTCCTAGACTACAGGCTCATACAGCTGTATATCCTCAAAACAGTTTCATCACAAGAACACCAATAACACAACAAGCAGCAGCCACATCTGTTTAGTTGTTGAAGGCACATAGATCTATATGTACGGTGCTACATCTACGGGAAAGTCAGACACTGCAAGTCATAGAACTTGAGCAAGGCAATGACTATGCCATGATGACAAGCCACAATAGAACTACAGAAATCTGCCACATCTACAAATAACACAGTGTGTGCTATACAGTCAGCATAGCATATTGGCTTGTTGAAGGCTCTATATTTCTTTGTGTTCAGCTGTTAGGGTGTAAAGCTGGGGGCTCTGTCACAGGAAATCTATCAGCTAAATTTGAGATACTGTGCATGTAGCTGTAACTACTAATCTCGTTATTTTAATTCTATAATACACAAATATACAATTTTGCTAATTAATCTACACAATTTTCTAGTACAGGTACAATATATAGGATATCACATAATTCAGTATAAAAATGCACAAATGTAGATATTTACTGTTGAAGACAACTTGAAATGAAATGCCTCAATTTGACTTGCTATTACAGGGGAATTCACCATTTCACAAGGTAAAATGAATTAGTCCTCAAAACCTTTAAAATGACAACATTAAATTGTCATGTTTAAACATGTCAAAAGTCCATCGAAATGTTTCAGAGTTTGCTTTCAAAAACGTTTCATATCATACAAGCACCAAGAAATAAAATGTAAAAAAAGTTATTTGTTTGTCATAGATGAATACAACAGGAATGGTATTAATGCTCTCTAAAACAATTAGTGTCAAGCAGTAATTAGAGTAGAGTCAACTGAAAGTGAGTGTGCTTCTGGCACCACCATATGATGGTAGTCATACTCAACCTCTGGAATCATGCAGCGTCCGCCACTGCACCACAACCCCATCCAGAATGGACAAACAATTACACACTCCTAAATGTATGTAAAGCAATCTAATCAAGGACTTATTGTTTTTTAGTTAAGGTATAGTATGGTTTTAGTAAATCCTTGCAATGACCACCACAATTGATGCCAGCTATGGCATGAATAGGTGACCAAAGTAGGAAAGTGGACCTTGGAGAAGACCAAAGGGACTGGATCATGGGGGAGGGATGGGCTTGGGAGGAGACCATGGCTAAGTCCCAATTCTCCACCCTTCAGGCTAAATGTGCACTTTCACACTCCCCGTCATGGATTTAAAAGCATTGGATTGGTGAAATTATTGACTGGAAGGAGTTTCCACCATTGTTAAATCCAATGCGAGAAAGTGTGCAAGTGCACACTTCTGAAGAAGGGTGGAGAATTGGGACTCAGCCAGAGAGGGAGAACCGTTGGGCCCAGAGGTTAGGAGTCAAGTTGCTCATCCTCCATGTGAAGGCTGCTGGGGGGACACAGGAGGGGCTGGCTGGAGCAGTTGGTACTCTGACTCTTCAGGCTCTCCGTTGACTCTGATGACCCTGTGGACACGAGGAGGATGATCCAATTAAACAAGAGGATCTCTTACTCATGTGAAATAAATCTAAGCAGTTGCATACTTATCAATACAAACTTGCTGTCAATTTTCATGATAAACAGTTAAAACCTGCAGCAGATTATTAACCAACTGTCCTGAATCTGACAGATTGCGAGGGATCGGTTTCTCCGAAGCAACGTGACAGAAAAGCAGATAGGTAAAGACAGGACAGAGAAGTCCTACATACCACATTTATTCCTCCACACCAATAGAGCAGGCATCAGGACCTAGAGCTGGCCATAGCAACGCCAGGTAAAGGGACAGCGCAGGGAGTAAGGAAACAGAGAAGAATAAACAACAGCACACAGGTTAGATGCAAAGCTGGAGGACTGAAAGCCTGGGAGAATAAAGAGAAAATTAGCCAAAGGTGTTATACCCGCAATCAAAAATGTATGTTTACAATTGGTTTAAGTGTTAAAGACATGCTCTGGTACTTTGGCAACTAGTAAGTATTTTTTAAACCTCCCGCTTTGGGCTGGATGTGTTAATGTGTAGTTCATGCATAATCTATGAGCAGAACTAGCCAAAAAATCCCTAGTTTGACTGTTGTCTGGAAGCTGTGCAGCGCCATTTTCCCTACATTTACCACCATGTGGGCTAGCCGCCTAGCAATTCAAGTTTCAGCCTATGAGCTTCAGCCCGCCAAGGGAGTGACAGATAGCAACACGCACACAGTAGAGGGAGAGAGAGCAATGATGTGGTGCATACATCTGTACATTTGTGATGTAGTGCGCAATTTACGGGGACCACTTTTGGCTCAAGGGTGCTACTTTCAGAACTACTGGCTAAAATGTATACAGTACCGGAGAATATCTTTAATATCCAGACAAACATACATGCTTGTGCACACAAGCACAGATATGGGCCTGGGCCTTGTGTTATTATTAGCTTACCTGGCAGAGAAAGGTCCCCTGGCGGGTCACTCTCTGTTTTGGTCAGGCTGCTGTGTTCACTGCTGCAGTCATGAAGGATCTCTCGCTCTCCTCCAGAGTGCAGCCTGTCCTCTGTACCACACATGACAGGAGGGAGAGACAAGGTCACAACATGCAACAAGACCTAAATGTCCTTATGCTGGTTTGCAATGTACCCTGGTAGGTAATTCAAGTCATTATTTAGAGGGGTCACCTACCCAAACTTGATGTAGACTGGACCTACTACAACAGCTATCTATGTGCATTCAGAGCATGACAGAACTCACCATCATCTGGGGAGACGGACTCCGGTACATCCTCGGCTGCAGTGGCCTCGGTGGGAGCAGGGCTGCTGGAGAGCAGTGTGTGAGGCTGGGCATCCGACAACTCAGACAGCTTCTCCTCATCCTCCTCCTGGATGGGTGATGAGGGCGACCTCAGGGTGCTGCAGGGGTCAAACACTTACAATGAGGTGACATTGATAAAACAAAAAAAACACTTTTACAACCGACGTGAAGCTTTATAATAAACAGACTGCACTCTGTACTGTTGTCCTGTAGTAATGTTCTTTATAATAAACAGACTGCACTCTGTACTGTTGTCCTGTAGTAATGTTCTTTATAATAAACAGACTGCACTCTGTACTGTTGTCCTGTAGTAATGTTCTTTATAATAAACAGACTGCACTCTGTACTGTTGTCCTGTAGTAATGTTCTTTATAATAAACAGACTGCACTCTGTACTGTTGTCCTGTAGTAATGTTCTTTATAATAAACAGACTGCACTCTGTACTGTTGTCCTGTAGTAATGTTCTTTATAATAAACAGACTGCACTCTGTACTGTTGTCCTGTAGTAATGTTCTTTATAATAAACAGACTGCACTCTGTACTGTTGTCCTGTAGTAATGTTCTTTATAATAAACAGACTGCACTCTGTACTGTTGTCCTGTAGTAATGTTCTTTCCTGCAGGTTGGCAAGGCTCAGCAATGTCAACTGGATGGATTGCCAAGGACATGCCGTCTAATCAGTTTGTAGCATAGTGCTGGATACAGGAGAAGACCTCTAGCAGCAGCTCACCACAGCGTAAGGAGACTCTTTATTCTGACCCTGGGCCAGCTGTTACACAAAGTGATGAGCAATCAATCCAGAGTCAAAGCCAATGCCAAAAAGCAAAGCCATCCAGTGCAGTTCATGTCAGGGCTATTAACTCCATATTAAATGTAAAACTAAATAATTAAAACATGCAAATGAATATGCTCCAAGTTAGAGGCAGTTAAAATCAAATGGTAATGTAATGGTGTGAACAATTACAGTAGCAGGCAGCTGCACTGTAGAGGGCAGAACTGGGAGACTGTAGCCCACTTCAGTTTCTCCCCCTTCTTCCTAAAGTGTGCACTGGCTCACCCTACCGCAAAAGATTTCAAAGCATTGGATTGGTTTACATATTGGCTGGAGGGAGGTTCCACCATCTTCCCTTACACCTGTGCATTCCTTTTAAATCCATGAGGGGGAGTGTAGTGTACAAGTGCACACTTCAGGGAGATGGTCCATCTCAGATGGAGGAAAGGGTGAACTGTGCTTGTGACAACCCTGGTGTCACAGGATTACCTGTCAGGTGACTTGCTGACTTTGGCCTTCTGCAGGCCCCCGTCCCCGGAGTGTTCTGGGGAGCCCAGCGGCCGGCCCTCCCCTACCAGGCCACCAGAGAAGTTGATATCATCGTAGAGTGGGGCGGGGGGGATGGAGGGGGACACAGAGTGCAGGCCGTTAAGGGCCTCCAGCAGAGAGATGGGCTCAAAGCCTGGGGGAACCGAGTCTGAGCTCTGGAGAGACACACACACAGAAAGACTGGTCATATATTTACTAGTCATTCACAGTCATTTATGAAAGGCTTTGTAATTGCATAGTGATGGAGTTGAGGTTTGTTAAATACAAGTAGAATAAGAAATGATCCTTGACACAAATGATGCCATGTGTGTAATAACAACAAATGCGTGGGCCGTACCGAGTGCTCATCATGGTCCATGTTCTGAGCCAGTACAGGGCTGAAAGACACAGGGGAAAGCGGCCCAGGCTTCTTCCTCACAGCTCTGATCTGCAGCAAGGCTCGGAAGGCTGGGGAGAGAGACAGACCAAACACGGATTACACTACACACTGTCAAATGTGACTACATCTTCACTTAAATGTCAACTTTACAGCATTTTCCTTAAATCAGCTCAGTCCCCACAGGGCGTTCATCTCTACATCCATTAGGTGTCTCTCTCGCTGAGCTCTGAAATATGGCAGCCTGGCAGGTCTATTTCCTATTAGCTAAGGCAGGAAATAAGGCATGAAATCCCAGTTGGAAGCTTATTGGAAACAAACTAGCTTCGCTCCTTACGCAGTCTGCAGATAGGACAGTTGTTGGCCTGGTAACGCAGGGTGTCAGCACAGGAGTTGCAGAGACACAGGTGTCTGCAGGGCAGGATGATGGTGTCTCTGAGGTCTGACAGACAAACAACACACTCGTTGCTGTTGTCACTGTTCTCATCCTCCGACGGCTGCAGAGAACAAAAAAGTGATGAACATGTAGCAAAAATAGACCACGCAAACCAACTGATAACCAACGGTCTGAAAACCTACAGCATAATGAGCCACATTTCTAGTTTACATTTCTGAAAGACTCAGGTGTGGTTACACCTCTGGAATGTAAAAATGTGTTGCTTTCCTTAGGGACTGCATTATGCAACAACCTTTGTGAATTCATGTTCAATAAATCTACTGTATGCATCTACAAAAGTGTTCTTGGTGAGTTCTAGAATAAGAACCTTGGTCTCTTGGTTGTTTTTGTTTTCAATTCCATAGATCTCCTGCAGCAGGTAGCTCACACGATCCACCTATAACCGAGAGCACACATGGTAACAACACGTGGCAAAGGACAGAGAATGATGGAAGGAGCACATTATAGCCTTACGTCCCATAAGGCATAAAGAGGAGGAAGTAAGCACACATGCTAACAAATATATATGTGTTGTAAATTAACATGTTTTTGGTATTCAGGCATTTTGTATTTTGAATAATCTACTAATATAATAAAGAAGACATGGATTAACTTGGATTAATTTACAATTTGCTTCTGCTTCAGAGGCTTGACCGAGAAACTGCCATCCACATGCTGGAAAGGAAGAAATTGTGTTAACGTCACATATTTCATAATTTGTGAAGACATCAGATGAGGGATGCAAATTTGAGTCAAATTCAAACACTGTCCTCTTCTACTGGATCATCACAATGAGTTACTTACTCTCTCAAAGGCTGCCAGCAGCACATGTGCATGTCCCAAGCAATCTAGAAAAGGACAAACATTAATTAATAAGGGATTACTGTACTCTGTGCATACAGAATGCCTAATCTAGCACCTGCTATTGTGGTACAGCGGAGAGGCAGTTGAGAGACAGTTGCCAACTCTGGAGTGCAGAACATTAAGAACATCTCTCTATGCGTCCGAACCGTTTGGACCACCTACCATCCCCTTCATCCACCACAGCTTGGATCACCATGGGGAAAACACCCCGGTCCAGGTCAAAGTTCAGCTGTAAAGATAAAATAAATGGTGACAACAGATGAGTTTATCAACTGTCAGCTGGTGACATCACTCTACAGGATTGAGTGCTGCTGCCCAGATATACTCACATCCTCCTCCTTCCAGTCGGTGAAATCGATTTTGAAAGAAGGCAGGGAGAAATGTTGGCTCACACCCCTCTTATAGTGCACAGTCTCAGAAACCATGGCTGGTCCCTTTGGGTTGTACCTACACAGGACAGTGATGTCAATATCTTATCAATACAAAAACTATCAAAGTTAATTTAGTATACAGGAAATGTAAGATGTTCTTTTTCAGATCTCTTGTTGAAAGCTCTTTCTTTGACCACAAATAATAAAAAACAGCATTAGGCCTAACTAAAATCATTTTCCCTCTTAAATTTGTCAATGGAAAATCTCAATAAAAAACATGTAAAAAGGCAGAAAAAAAACATCCATCCGCTCACATAATGACTTCAGCATAAACTATAATATTAATTCCCTCTTCAGATGACCTGCGTATCCATGGAGACAGGTGGTTGCTAAGGACCCATTGTTTCTGGAGACTGGCATTCTATGCTGTACATTGGCCATATCCATAATGACAAGCACTATCATAAGATAATCTTATGCAATGTGTCTTTAAAGTGAATAAATCAATATCACTGCACATCTTCAGAAACAGATAAAAGGCATGGATTTCATTTCAAATGAGAAATGTAAAATGCTGGATTGCATTTAGTTAGATATTTCGGAGCAAGAGACAGTGGAAGAAAATATGTATTTCTAATTAGTGAATGACTTAAATAGCATATTGATGCTAAACATAGTCTATCATGTAAATGAAAAGGTTTCTGAATCAGACTCTTACATACATTGCCATCCCATTGGCGAATTCCTCAAAAGCTTGGCAATACAGGGTGATAGCCACACGAGCATCAGCGTCAAATGTGAACTCCACACCATACAGAACCTTTGGCTTCCCCCCTTCCTCCACTGGAGCGTCAGTGTCATCTTTGTACCTAGTAGTCAAGCAGACAAACAAAATAATGTTAGGCTACCTTTTTCAAGTGTTACATAACTTTGATAGTGAAGCTATAATTAAGTTAACAAAAAATGTGTCATGCACCACACTTATGAAAGTACGTCAATATCAAATTAAACGTAGGCCTAAACAAGTACAGTGAATAGATGTTAGGCTAAGCTCAATCAGCCGGTATTCTTGACCCTGAATCACTTGAAAATGGAAACCACTAAGACAAATAAATGAGCACAGGTCAGTCAGAAGACTACTTGCTGTAGAATATGATGGTGTTTTTCCTCACCTGACCAAGCGCAGGGAGTCCTTTCTGATATTGACCAGACTTCTCAGGGTCTTCACAGGCTCATGGGGTGCCGGGGTCACGTATGGAAACTAAGCAAAGGTGAGACACGACAACTAGTCTAAGAAAAGAACAGCCCAATGCAGATCAAATTCAAATGCTTTAGCCTACTGAATAGCACGGGGGATGTGAATCAAGGACTACTCCTGAACTCCCACTTCAACTAATAGGACTAATATGCTGTACATGTTACTTCTCTGTCAGCAGCTTGCAAGATACAAAACTTAACAACATAGCTAAGACCTTTTGCCATTGTATAGCGAACTTGTTTGTCCTTACTTGTACAGGCCTATTTCCAAGGAAGTTCAGATCCATGTTTTCTCCAAATAGGTATCCCTCTGGATGGGGAGTGTCAAATTTCTCCCCTCCCATGAAAAAATGACTGGCAAAGTAATTCCCTTAAAAGAAAACAGAAGTATGTGACTAGATTAGAAAACCATGAGAAAATCAGGATGGAAGGCCTATCTTTAATCAGGACAAGATCAGGGCATCGATGCACAACTCATCTTTGCCTCATCAAATAAACATTTCACCACGACTGAATATCATACAATTAACAATTTATAACTAATAGCTTTCACATGTAACGTTAGGCCTAATAATGATGGGAGCTGATGATGTCAGTTTAGCTAACATTAGCAGCGTTAGCAGGTCGCTGGTTAGCTAACTTAGTTAGAGTTTTAGCGTTTCAATCCAAATTAATAGCTATATTTACCCGATTTCGGTGGAAATCTGTATGCAGAATTCGCCTGGATATCAATATCCTCAACGCCAGCGATTCTCCGGCTAAGAATTGACCCCATCTTTCCTTGTTGTTGTTAGCTAGCTACTACTAGCCCCTACGCTAGTGTATTTATCGCCCAAGGGACAGTTTTGTAATACGTTTTAGACTTTCTTCGGTATTACACAGCCACTTGTATATCAAATTGTGTAACTGTCAAGAATAACGATAGAACCAAGGATAACTGGGTGTCCGCTAAAGAAAATAAACACAAGTTGCTAGTCAAAAGCCTTCTGATGTGTGATACGTCAAACTACATGGTGTTAGGAACTTGTAGTTCTTTCTGTCACCGACCTGCTGATCGCCCCTCCCCATCCCTCTGATTTGCTCTCTCGTGCTGCCGATCAAAGGGGCGCTCAGGACACTGAACATAGTTCATACAGTAAATATTTGGGTTTTCTCTGCCGGCTGTGCTGTCTCCATGGTCGATGAGAGGAAAGGCTAATGCAAGGGAGAAAAACCTCAAGGACTGAGCACCAAACCAAGGGGAAAGGTTTAGAATAGCTGCTTCTGCAAATATGGATGATCTAAAGCACCAAGTTATGATAAATCAGTTCGTCCTGACTGCTGGATGCGCCGCAGACCAAGCAAAACAGCTTCTACAAGCGGCACATTGGCAGTTCGAGGTATGGGAACCTTTAATTGAGAATGGTCTGAGTTTGGTGCATGGGAGATAGATCAGTCTGTGTCTGTTTCTCAGAGTCATTAATTAAATACATCTAATTAATACAATAATGCCAATAATTTGTAAAATAATCTGGTTATCTTTGCAACACCCCAGTAGGCTAATGCTATTATGCAATGAAAATGTAGCTAACTATGGCATTCAGCAGCCTAATGGCACAATGTAACATTTTCACAGCAGATGGTATAATATCGATGTTGGTTTTATCTGTCTGCAATAGGCTATCCTATGTGCAATGCATACTGGACTGGTGCTTCTTGACACATGTATTTTATTTTTCAATAGACTGCATTAAGTGCCTTTTTTCAAGAAACCAATATTCCATACAGTCACCATCATCAAATGGTAAGTATAGAAAACCTACAGTATTATAGTTAACAATGAATAATTTATGTATCATTATGATTATTATGATCACATTATGATAATGATGATGATGATTATTATTATTGCAACATCTATGATTATATTTATACTCATGCCCTTGTCGTCCGTGTTCGCTATGTTGTACCGAAACACAAGCCTGACAAAAATAAACACACATTGGCCACGTTGTTCATAGTGCCTTGTCATGTAGCCTACTTAATTACTGTGTTATTTCACATGAAAGGTGACATGATAGGCTACTATGGTTATAATACTTATAGTCGGCAAATGAAGTCATGTGATATTGCCTCCTTGTTATTATTTTTCTAGAATTGAAGCCTTGAAAATGTCTCGTGGGGGAGGGTGGTTCCAGCAAAAGTGAACATTGTTGTACTTTTTTTTTTTTTTAAAGGTTAAAAACTAAAATGATTTAAGTGCTGCAGCACTTATGATACATATTATACAAAACATACTGTATTTTAATTCAAAATTATTACTGAAACTTAATGACAGTGTTAAAATCTTGACAAACGTATACCATTCTAGCACAGTCTAATTTAGGCCATTTGTCATATAGATTGGTCATTTGGCCTATAGATTTCCTCCTTTCTAAACAACATCTGGCTTCATGAGCAATACGATATCAGCTTATTTAGGTCTAGAACCTTACCTCTCATTACCTACCACTGGGTTTGCCAGTGATCTCATTCTGCTTCTATTTTCATTTTCTCATTTTCAAACTGATTAAAATAAACAGGATGTGGGCAGACATTAGATTAGATAAGAAGCAGTGACATTGTCAATACATCTGGTATGGTCTGTTTACATTAGGGGTTGGCTGTCAGGCGTGGCATAAGGTTAAGTTGAGCCCCTTTCATTGACAAATGGTCGACAGGTTAACTACGGTGCAGTATGTGCCCACTGTGTCCTTAAACAGACCAGTGCAGAAAGGCCAAGCGTAGGAGAGGCACGATGCACATGTAACATGATGTGGAGACATTTCAAGCTGGGGAGTGAGGTTATGAAACTAACTCTGTTACACACAAGGCTATTAAAGGTCCTGTTTTTGAAAGTGCTGTAGGGTATTGTTGCTGTTGTCAGTAGTGGTTGTATTGTTATGAAGAGCACTGTGACCCTGGTTTAAAATGACACTTCTGTCTGTTGAACAAGTTGACATGACAAACCAGCATCTGTATATTAAACTATCCCTGACTGCATAATAACAACAAGGGACTGTGTTGGGTTAATTATTGACTCACTCTATGGTTGCTCATTGACCTGTTTGTGTTGGAGGTTGGTGAGATTGATTTGTTTATACAGAAAACGGTAATGTAAGCTGCCTGTCACGTGACACGTGATGTTTGAATTTCCTTTATTTCATCTAGTTGGACAGTTGACCACATACATGGAGACAGACAATGTGTAGGGTGAGTTAGTGAAACAGCTCTGACAAAGGTGCAGCCTCACTAAAGACAGATTACCCATGATGCCCTCAACAATTTATCTTGTAGATCACACAATGGAGGTCAGTGTTGAAACTCAACATGCTTATGGGATGTTACATCCACAGATGATTACATCCCTCATGATTCAATTGCACATAGGGGTTTTAACTGCAGCAGACTAATAAGGCGTAGGCTGGTGGCAATATTGTAGACGTGTGGTTTATCACAATGTCCCAGTCAATGTTTAGGATGCCAGGAGGTCTGTGGCAGTCATAAATCGAGTCAGTTAAAGAGTCTTCATAACATCGTCCAAAAGAAACAGCTTTTGTAAACTGTACTACTACCATTGTTATTGCTATTTGGGATGGCTATTAGAAATGTAGTGTCTACATTTAGATGTGCTCTGATGCCTCTGAGGGATATCATTTTGAAAGGAAAATGTGTCTGTAAACAAGCCCTTTGAACAATGACAGAGTAGACTGCCTGGTGTACAATAGCACATTTGTTTAATATGGACGATGCTGGTTGGCAGGATGCAGGGCTTTAGTACAGGGTACAGTTTGCCATTGTTTATTCTGAGGCACAAATATGGCAAACTGACAATAAACAATAGGAAAAGTGTTGAGAAAGACCACACTCTAAAACAAGCTCTCATGGACTGTTTCCCTGGCTGCAGCTGCTATTACAGGATCCATCCCTATCAAACAGGACTGTTTCTATAGCAACTTTGCAGCTCCAGATGAGAAAATACACGGTCAGTCTCCTGTGTGTTTGTGTACAGAGCCAGCTGATATGACTGAGCAGTTGCCACACACTGAGGCCCACACCCTGTGTGTCCACATAGCCAACCCCTTCATCACCCTTCTCCCTATACACTGCTGACCTCTTTCAATGTAAAGCAGTGATCAAATAATGGAAGGCCTTTGTATTATATGTGTTTTTCAGCTGAACAGTTTTAACCATTTTGTAAACAGATACAGTATTATTGTCTGCCATGTGTGTCAATTGACAGGAAGTCTGTTATGATCACTTACAATTTATTGCTGCAATTTACTGCAGTGTTATTGACTGAAGCAAATGTAGGCTACCAGTGATCTACTAAGCAAAATGACATTTCTGAAGCAGTCAGCCTTATGCTAGTATGGCTGCTGCTGACCCATTTTTTGTACAAAGACATGCTTGTCCTGAACTGAGAAATGCACATAATAGCTTTAGGTTCACTGTGCATCATAAATGATTACGTTGAATAAAGGCATGTCTCTTTCCTATTGAAGCAGGTCAACCCTAATTCCTGTGGGAAATGGGTCCAATGTTTGTTCATTCATTCATTCACACATTAATTCTTACTGCACCATAGAAACCTTAGAAAACCTGTGGGTGGGATACTGGGCTTGCAGTGATACACTAATGTTCTTATCAAGTAATAATGCTTTCTTTATTAGCCTGTGGTGATCTTTTTCTTCTTGAACCTATTTCAGCACTCATTAACAAAATGTAGTTAAATTGTTTGACAATTCTCCTAAAGAAATATGTTTACCATAGTCAAAACTTATTCTGATGGCAAGCATGTTACCTCTAGTTCCACTACAAATCACATTACTGTTTGAGATATTGCATAATCTATTATGTGGTGGATATCCTGTCCACACAATGAGAAAACAGACAGTCTGGTAGCCTTCAGATGGTTGGGGTGAATCCTAACACTGGTTGCTTTCACCTTTCATGTCCTGGAAGGGATGATTCCTTTGGACCCTCTTAGGTTCTTTCTCATGGAATGGTGTTTGTTTTGGCTGACTGGTCCTGTGTTTGGCTCTCTGTAGTGTCAGCTGAGAGGGCAGACTCAGGGCAGGATATAGAATTTGGTGGAAAGACAAGGGGTCAGTCTGAGGAAGTTGGGCTTCGAAAGGAAAATATTTGTCCCTTTTCGCTTCCACAACTATTATGATGTAGGCACTTCTAAGGACCAGTTGAGGGAGGACATAAGTGTCCAAATGGTAAATCAAACCAAGCATGTCCATTAGAACTGGAGACAATGCGCCAGTAATTACAAAAGCCAGTAGTGAAATATGCAATCATAAATGCTTACAGATCGATGTTCTCTTATTAACGGTTCTCTCCTTTCTCCACAGATGCACACTCCAGCCAACACACCAGCAACACCTCCTAACTTCCCAGACGCCCTGGCCATGTTCTCCCGCCTCAAGGCCTCAGAGAGCTTCAACGGCAGCAGTCCCATAGCCTCCATGGCGACCTCTCCTCCTCAGGTCAACTGGGCCATGGGCCCTTCTGCCCCAGGTCAGACCCAGCAGGGGCTGTGGACTCCTGGGCAGCTGTCCTCTCAGGTGCCTCTCCCTGGGTGGCCCCAAGCCGTCACTCAGCAGGCCTCCAGTGAACAGGCCAGCGTCGCCATGGAGGCAGAGAGATGAGAGCACTGCAGGGGCCTCGCAATAACAAGAGGAACCAATATTGGGCAGTCCTCTTTGACAAAGTGAGAAATGAATTGGCTGCAAGGGAAAGCAGAAAACCAAGCAATGTTGTGGACATGCACTGAGGACAAAAAGGAGGAATTATGAGCATACAGCTGATGAAGATTCACATGACCCCACATTGTAAAATCTGCAGACAATTTTAGTTAGGCATATGTTCATTTTTTTTTCATTGATCTGAAACCAGAGACAAAGATGGAGTTGTATGACTAGTTGCGAAGAAGGATCTTCTTGTTGTACACACCGATGTGTATGACAGTGTCATCATCTTTCCTTTGTCTTTCTGGAGTTGTGTCAATGAACTGGATGCCTTTGCTACTGGGGGTGCACTGCATAAATGACATCATTCTTCTTTAGTTTTTAACCAGTGTAAGTGTGTGAATATCATGTGTTCTAGTATTCTAATGTGCATAGAAACCAACTTGGATCTGCTTTTTCAAACATTAGATAATGACTTTGACTGTCCCACTCACACAATCAAGGAACACCAGCTCTCCAACTATGTTTAAGCAACTTTACAAACTGCTCCTCTTTATAGACAGTGTGTCTGTCTGCATTGAATGCTAAAGGATGTTATACTTCAATCATGGTTCAGTGTTTTATGTGTGATTTTGTTTTTAGCCACTAGTGTTCGGAGGAACAGTGAGATTAAGGTTTCTGTCAGAGCTAGACTTCTTGCTTGATATTCCAGCTGTGCACCCTCTCTAAGTAGCATACAGCTATTTCATGATACAGTGTTGTTGTTGCTTAAGATGGAAATCAGCATATTAGGGGAAAATAATAAAGATGGAAAATATATTAAAAAGTATATATATATATATAAAAAAAACTAAAAATAAACAGCATATTTTGTGATGCTGTCTCAGGAACTCTCAGCTTAAAAATGTTTAGTCTAGGCAACTGATAATCTTTTTTATTGTGTACAATGGAATGAATATTGTAAATGAAAGAAACTGACAAATTCAGAGAAGGCCCCATCCAAACGTTTTCTATTCTATGATCTGTTAATCTGATAATCACACTCTAGTTTTGTTCGGCACATTGGTTAATCTGAACACACGCCTGTTCCTCAATGTTTTCCATGAGACAGCTACCACAACAATTTTGTGGATTACCAGAAAATTAACTTAATTATTTTGTGTTTCTGAATAAATATTGTATGTATTACACTGCATTAGATCTTGGAGTCTGACTCTATTTATCAAATGGACATGGGGTTCTAATGAAACTATTACCCATAACATCCTGTGCTCTTTTAGTATTTTCCAGATGGCAGTTTATTTCTCAGCGGATGTTGAATCCAATGAGTTGGTATGACGCAATCTTCAGTCACACACATCACATCAGGGAGAGAGACACTGTTTAAAAACCAGGGGAAATGTGAAATGGTCTAAACAGATGGATGTTTGGCCTTCTCTCTCCATCCTTGGATTGATGAAAAACATCAGAGCAGACTGAGGAGGAGATGTTGAGTCAGAGACTGTTTATCCCACACTACAAGAACAGGGACAAGCAGAGACCAAACAGTGCTATGTTATGGCCACTTCCTTGTCTATGTGGTACATATTTGTTTTTGTATGACAAACCTTTTCACCCCACTGTACTTTCCCCCATCTGCTTAGGAAATCAGCTCTCCCCGTTTGATAGACGTTGTTTTCATTCATATCATCCCCTGTGTATGCTGTTCAACTTCTCTCTATTTTGACTTGAGTGTTTTTGTATCCTTGCAAAATCTCCACTTAACTCTTGAAGGTCGTCATCAGTTCTGTGAGCGTGGTTAATGTTCCAACAGTCATAACCCTAGCGACATGGATTCAAACATTAACCAGAATGTAGTTGGACTGTGTACTTTACCAACCTCAGACAATTATTGTTATTCTGCTCATATGGTGAACCTCCCTGTATTCTGTAGATGGACAGTCCTTAGTCTGGTACATTGTAGAATGTCATGCTGACATCAGACTGATCGATCTGATCTGTACTGAGTTGACAATGAAAGGTGAGTGCCTCGAGCAGTCCACCCATCCTCATAACTCCTCAAAACTCATTGGATTGGTGAGTTGAGTTGGTGTTTGTTTACACTGCAGGTTGGTGCACTGTAAAACTGTAAGCATGTTAGCACAAGGTTTCCCTGCTGCACAGAGCCTTGAAGTACTGTAAGCACTAGCTAGTTGGAGCCGAAATAAGACATGATGGTTTGGGTATACATACTGGAGATTTACTTTTAGCCTGAAATAGAATAGAGGAAATGGTGAGAGCATGGGCCAGGGGATATCAGCAATGTGACTCACATTTGCCCGAAAATGTAAGTGGAGAACACTCAGGTATGCAAACATAAACCAGCATCGGCAAGATAGAACAGCTGCCTCCAGTAAGACAAGGGGTGGCGGTCTGTGTATATTTGTAAATAACAGCTGGTTCACAAAATCTAATATTAAGGAAGTCACAGAAGTCCAGAAGTCCAGAAAATCACATTGTATGATTTTTAATGAATTTATTTGCAAATTATGGTGGAAAATAAGTATTTGGTCAATAACAAAAGTTTCTCAATACTTTGTTATATACCCTTTGTTGGCAATGACACAGGTCAAACGTTTTCTGTAAGTCTTTACAAGGTTTTCACACACTGTTGCTGGTATTTTGGCCCATTCCTCCATGCAGATCTCCTCTAGAGCAGTGATGTTTTGGGGCTGTCGCTGGGCAACACAGACTTTCAACTCCCTCCAAAGATTTTCTATGGGGTTGAGATCTGGAGACTGGCTAGGCCACTCCAGGACCTTGAAATGCTTCTTACGAAGCCACTCCTTCGTTGCCCGGGCGGTGTGTTTGGGATCATTGTCATGCTGAAAGACCCAGCCACGTTTCATCTTCAATGCCCTTGCTGATGGAAGGAGGTTTTCACTCAAAATCTCACGATACATGGCCCCATTCATTCTTTCCTTTACACGGATCAGTCGTCCTGGTCCCTTTGCAGAAAAACAGCCCCAAAGCATGATGTTTCCACCCCCATGCTTCACAGTAGGTATGGTGTTCTTTGGATGCAACTCAGCATTCTTTGTCCTCCAAACACGACGAGTTGAGATTTACCAAAAAGTTATATTTTGGTTTCATCTGACCATATGACATTCTCCCAATCCTCTTCTGGATCATCCAAATGCACTCTGGCAAACTTCAGACGGGCCTGGACATGTACTGGCTTAAGCAGGGGGACACGTCTGGCACTGCAGGATTTGAGTCCCTGGCGGCGTAGTGTGTTACTGATGGTAGGCTTTGTTACTTTGGTCCCAGCTCTCTGCAGGTCATTCACTAGGTCCCCCCGTGTGGTTCTGGGATTTTTGCTCACCGTTCTTGTGATCATTTTGACCCCACGGGGTGAGATCTTGCGTGGAGCCCCAGATCGAGGGAGATTATAATAATAATAATAATAATATGCCATTTAGCAGACACTTTTATCCAAAGCGACATGCGTGCATAAATTTTTTTTTGTGTATGGGTGGTCCCGGGGATCGAACCCACTACCTTGGCATAACAAGCGCCGTGCTCTCCCAGCTGAGCTACAGTGGTCTTGTATGTCTTCCATTTCCTAATAATTGCTCCCACAGTTGATTTCTTCAAACCAAGCTGCTTACCTATTGCAGATTCAGTCTTCCCAGCCTGGTGCAGGACTACAATTTTGTTTCTGGTGTCCTTTGACAGCTCTTTGGTCTTGGCCATAGTGGAGTTTGGAGTGTGACTGTTTGAGGTTGTGGACATGTGTCTTTTATACTGATAACAAGTTCAAACAGGTGCCATTAATACAGGTAACGAGTGGAGGACAGAGGAGCCTCTTAAAGAAGAAGTTACAGGTCTGTGAGAGCCAGAAATCTTGCTTGTTTGTAGGTGACCAAAGACTTATTTTCCACCATAATTTGCAAATAAATTCATAAAAAATCCTACAATGTGATTTTCTGGACTTTTTTCCCTCAATTTGTCTGTCATAGTTGACGTGTACCTATGCTGAAAATTACAGGCCTCTCTCATCTTTTTAAGTGGGAGAACTTGCACAATTGGTGGCTGACTAAATACTTTTTTCCCCCACTGTATATTTTTCGTAGCTGTCTATTAACCACCACAAACCGATGCTGGCACTAAGAACGCACTCAACGAGCTGTATAGGGCCATAAGCAAACAAGAAAATGCTCATCCAGAGGCGGCGCTCCTAGTGGCCGGGGACTTTAATGCAGGGAAACTGTTTCCCTAATTTCTACCAGCATGTTAAATTTGCAACCAGAGCAAAAAAAAACTAGACCACCTTTAATCCAACCAGAAGCCATGGATTACAGGCAACATCCACACTGAGCTAAAGGGTAGAGCTGCTGCTTTCAAGGAGCAGGACTCTAACCCGGATGCTTATAAGAAATCCCGCTATGCCCTCCGATTAATTAGATGTGGCAGGGCTTGCAAACTATTACGGACTACAAAGGGAAGCACAGCTGTGAGCTGCCCAGTGACACGAGCCTACCAGACAAGCTAAATGACTTCTATGGTCGCTTCGAGGCAAGCAACACTGAAGCATGCATGAGAGCATCAGCTGTTCCAGACGACTGTGTGATCACGCTCTCCATAGCCGATGTGAGTAAGACCTTTAAACAGGTCAACATTCACAAGGCTGCAGGGCCAGATGGATTACCAGGACGTGTACTCCGAGCATGCGCTGACCAACTGGCAAGTGTCTTCACTGACATTTTCAACCTGTCCCTGACTGATTCTGTAATACTAACATGTTTCAAGCAGACCACCGTAGTCCCTGTGCCCAAGAACACTAAGGTAACCTGCCTAAATGACTACCGACCCGTAGCACTCACGTCTGTAGCCATGAAGTGCTTTGAAAGGCTGGTCATGGCTCACATCAACACCATTATCCCAGAAACCCTAGACCCACTCCAATTTGCATACCACCCCAACAGATCCACAGATGATACAATCTCTATTGCACTCCACACTGCCCTTTCCCACCTGGACAAGAGGAACACCTACGTGAGAATGCTATTCATTGACTACAGCTCAGCGTTCAACACCATCGTGCCTCAAAGCTCATCACTAAGCTAAGGACCCTGGGACCAAACACCTCCTTCTGCAACTGGATCATGGACTTCCTGATGGGCTGCCCCCATGTCGTAAGAGTAGGTAACAACACATCTGCCACACTGATCCTCATCACGGGGGCCCCTCAGGGGTGCGTGCTCAGTCCCCTCCTGTACTCCCTGTTCACCCATGACTGCATGGCCAAGCACGACTCCCAACACCATCATTAAGTTTGCCGACGACACAACAGTGGTAGGCCTGATCACCGACAACGATGAGACAGCCTATAGGGAGGAGGTCAGAGACCTGGCCATGTGGTGCCAGGATAACAACCTCTCCCTCAACGTGATCAAGACAAAGGAGATGATTGTGGACTACAGGAAAAGGAGGACCGAGCACGCCCCATTCTCATCGACGGGGTTGTAGTGGAACAGGTTGAGAGCTTCAAGTTCCTTGGTGTCCACATCACCAACAAACTATCATGGTCCAAAGACAGTTGTGAAGAGTGCACGATAAAGCCTATTCCCCCTCAGGAGACTGAAACGTTTTGGCATGGGTCCTCAGATCCTCAAAAAGTTATACAGCTGCACCATCGAAAGCATCCTGACTGCTTGCATCACTGCCTGCTATGGCAATTGCTCGGCTTCCGACCGCAAGGCACTACAGACGGTAGTGCGTACAGCCCAGTACATCACTGGGGCCAAGCTTCCTGCCATCCAGGACCTCTATACCAGGGGGTGTGTCAAAGGAAGGCCCATAAAATCGCTAAAGACTCCAGTCACCCTAGTCATAGACTATTCTCTCTGCTACCGCACGGCAAGTGGTACCGGAGCGCCAAGTCTAGGTCCAAAAGGCTTCTTAACAGCTTCTACCCCCAAGCCATAAGACTCCTGAACAGCTAATCAAATGGCTACCCGGGCTACTCTCTGTTTATTATCTATGCATAGTCACTTTACCTCTTTCCTACATGTACATATTACCTCAATTACCTCGACTAACCTGTGCCCCTGCACATTGACGCTGTACCGGTACCCCCTGTATACAGTGGGGAAAAAAAGTATTTGGTCAGCCACCAATTGTGCAAGTTCTCCCACTTAAAAAGATGAGAGAGGCCTGTAATTTTCATCATAGGTACACGTCAACTATGACAGACAAATTGAGAATTTTTTTTCTCCAGAAAATCACATTGTAGGATTTTTAATGAATTTATTTGCAAATTATGGTGGAAAATAAGTATTTGGTCACCTACAAACAAGCAAGATTTCTGGCTCTCACAGACCTGTAACTTCTTCTTTAAGAGGCTCCTCTGTCCTCCACTCGTTACCTGTATTAATGGCACCTGTTTGAACTTGTTATCAGTATAAAAGACACCTGTCCACAACCTCAAACAGTCACACTCCAAACTCCACTATGGCCAAGACCAAAGAGCTGTCAAAGGACACCAGAAACAAAATTGTAGTCCTGCACCAGGCTGGGAAGACTGAATCTGCAATAGGTAAGCAGCTTGGTTTGAAGAAATCAACTGTGGGAGCAATTATTAGGAAATGGAAGACATACAAGACCACTGATAATCTCCCTCAATCTGGGGCTCCACGCAAGATCTCACCCCGTTGGGGTCAAAATGATCACAAGAACGGTGAGCAAAAATCCCAGAACAACACAGGGGGACCTAAGGAATGACCTGCAGAGAGCTGGGACCAAAGTAACAAAGCCTACCATCAGTAACTCACTACGCCGCCAGGGACTCAAATCCTGCAGTGCCAGACGTGTCCCCCTGCTTAAGCCAGTACATGGCCAGGCCCATCTGAAGTTTGCTAGAGTGCATTTGGATGATCCAGAAGAGGATTGGGAGAATGTCATATGGTCAGATGAAACCAAAATATAACTTTTTGGTAAAAACTCAACTCGTCGTGTTTGGAGGACAAAGAATGCTGAGTTGCATCCAAAGAACACCATACCTACTGTGAATTATGGGGGTGGAAACATCATGCTTAGGTCTGTTTTTCTGCAAAGGGACCAGGACGACTGATCCGTGTAAAGGAAAGAATGAATGGGGCCATGTATGGTGAGATTTTGAGTGAAAACCTCCTTCCATCAGCAATGGCATTGAAGATGAAACATGGCTGGGTCTTTCAGCATGACAATGATCCCAAACACACCGCCCGGGCAACGAAGGAGTGGCTTCGTAAGAAGCATTTCAAGGTCCTGGAGTGGCCTAGCCAATCTCCAGATCTCAACCCCATAGAAAATCTTTGGAGGGAGTTGAAAGTCTGTGTTGCCCAGCGACAGCCCCAAAACATCACTGCTCTAGAGGAGATCTGCATGGAGGAATGGGCCAAAATACCAGCAACAGTGTGTGAAAACCTTGTGAAGACTTACAGAAAACGTTTGACCTGTGTCATTGCCAACAAAGGGTATATAACAAAGTATTGAGAAACTTTTGTTATTGACCAAATACTTATTTTCCACCATAATTTGCAAATAAATTCATTAAAATAATACAATGTGATTTTCTGGGGTTTTTTTTCTCATTTTGTCTGTCATAGTTGACGTGTACCTATGATGAAAATTACAGGCCTCTCTCATCTTTTTAAGTGGGAGAACTTGCACAATTGGTGGCTGACTAAATACTTTTTTCCCCCACTGTATAGCCTCGCTACTGTTATTTTACTGCTGCTCTTTAATTATTATAATATATATTTTTTACTTATATATTTTTACTTAACAACGGCTGCTCTCATAATGCAGAACCCCCTCCTGTTCTCTCTGTCCCCCCACATAACCAGCAGTAATGAGAGGTGGGTTGTGTGTCTCTTCTGACTATGACTATCCTTGTCTCACCTCCACTTCCCTGGCAGCAGCAGTGCATAATATACTTTTGAGTCTCCTGCAGCCCTCCACTTCTCTGGCAGCAGCAGTGCATAAAATATTTTTGAGTCTCCTGCAGTCCCCATCCTGCTGGACCCAGTCCACCTCCCTGTCCCCGTCACCTCGCTGGCTGTGTGTGTTTCTGTTCTTGCAGGGCGTGACATGAATACCAGGCAGCTGCCAGGTTGGCCAGGATGATAGTGGAGCTGCCAGGAACACAAGACGAGATGGAGGAGCAGAGCTACATGGCTGAAATTCCTACAATACACTGCCCCACTCTGTTACTCTGTACTGCTCACATTCCAACTCACCACATCCATGACCATTAGGCTGACTTTTCATGCAATGTTCATGAAGCTCATGCATTATAGGTGTGTTAAAGACATACCACAATAGAAGTGCTCCAGCTATTGTACTGATGGAAAATAGTTCAAATATACAGAAATGATACATTCCATCTCCAGAACATTGTAGGCTAACCTATACAATAACAAGATAGCTATTGTTTATGTCAGGGCCATTGTTTGGACAGACTGTCGCAGTATGCAATCTCAGATAAGACATGTTTGTGGACAACTTGTGAAAAGCTGATGTGATTGCTGAAATAAAAACCTACTTGAGAGTAAGTATGGAGTGAACCCTCAAAAGCAGGAAGTGGGTGAAAGGTCATGGGGACAATGTGGACACTGCAGCACATGATAGAAGACAGGGAGAGGGAGGTAGGGATTACAGCAAAGAAGAGGAAGAAAATAGCAATGTTTGTCACGCATAAGCCCCTCTGATACTATGGCATTAACATGTCGCATTTAGCCTACTGCCTAAAGGGAATGATCATATTGACGCGTACACACACACCATGAGCATCTATCGTATCTGCTGTCAGAATGCTGATTACATCTCAAATTTGCTCAAGCAAATGGAGGAATAGGACTGTACAACTCTCAAAGGATGGGGAGGAGACACTATTCTTTCCACCATGACTCCCACCCTCCCTCCCTCCCTCCCTCCCTCCCTCCCTCCCTCCCTCCCTCCCTCCCTCCCTCTCTCTCTTTCTCTCTTGCTCTCCCTCCCTCCCTCTCTCTCAATTCAATTCAATTTAAGGGCTTTATTGGCATGGGAAACACATGTTAACAAGTGAAATAGAAAATAAACAAAAGTGAAATAAAAAATAAAGATTAACAGTAAACATTACACTCACAAAAGTTCCAAAAGAATAAAGACATTTCAAATGTCATATCATGTGCAAATACTTAAAGTACAAAAGGGAAAATAAATAAACATAAATATGGGTTGTATTTACAATAGTGTTTGTTCTTCACTGGTTGCCCTTTTCTTGTGGCAACAGGTCACAAATCTTGCTGCTGTGATGGCACAGTGTGGTATTTCAACCAATAGATATGGGAGTTTATCAAAATTGGGTTTGTTTTCTAATTCTTTGTGGATCTGTGTAATCTGAGGGAAATATGTGTCTCTAATATGGTCATACATTTGGCAGGAGGTTAGGAAGTGCAGCTCAGTTTCCACCTCATTTTGTGGGCAGTGTGCACATAGCCTGTCTTCTCTTGAGAGCCAGGTCTGCCTACTGCAGCCTTTCTCAATAGCAAGGCTATGCTCACTGAGTCTGTACATAGTCAAAGCTTTCCTTAAGTTTGGGTCAGTCACAGTGCTCAGGTGCCACTGTGTACTCTCTGTTTAGGGCAAAATAGCATTCTAGTTTGCTCAGTTTTTTTTGTTAATACTTTCCAATGTGTCAAGTAATTATCTTTTAGTTGTATCATGATTTGGTTGGGTCTAATTGTGTTGCTGTCCTGGGGCTCTGTGGGGTCTGTCTGTGTTTGTGAACAGAGCCCCAGGACCAGCTTGCTCAGGGGACTCTTCTCCAAGTTCATCTCTCTATAGGTGATGGCTTTGTTATGGAAGGTTTGGGAATCGCTTCCTTTTAAGTGGTTGTAGAATTGAACGGCTCTTTTCTGGATTTTGATAATTATCGGGTAACGGCCTAATTCTGCTCTGCATGCATTATTTTGTGTTTTACGTTGTACACTGAGGATATTTTAGCAGAATTGTGCATGCAGAGTCTCAATTTGGTGTTTGTCCCATTTTGTGAATTCTTGGTTGGTGAGCGGACCCCAGACCTCACAACCATAAAGGGCAATGGGTTCTACAACTGATTCAAGTATTTTTAGCCAGATCCTAATTGGTATGTCGAATTTTATGTTCCGTTTGATGGCATAGAAGGCCCTTCTTGCCTTGTCTCTCAGATCGTTCACAGCTTTGTGGAAGTTACCTATGGTGCTGATGTTTAGGCCGAGGTAAATTATGTATAGTGTTTTGTGCTCTAGGGCAACGGTGTCTAGATGGAATTTGTATTTGTGGTCCTGGCAACTGGACCTTTTTTGGAACACCATTATTTTTGTCTTACTGAGATTTACTGTCAGGGCCCAGGTCTGACAGAATCTGTGCAGAAGATCTAAGTGCTTCAGTAGGCCCTGCTTGGTTGGGGACAGAAGCACCAGATCATCAGCAAACAGTAGACATTTGACTTCAAATTCTAGCAGGGTGAGGCCGAGTGCTGCAGACTGTTCTAGTGCCCTCGCCAATTCGTTGATATATATGTTGAAGAGGGTGGGGCTTAAGCTGCATCCCTGTCTCACCCCACGGCCCCGTGGAAAGAAATGTGTGTGTTTTTTACCATTTTTTACTGCACACTTGTTGTTTATGTACATGGATTTATAATGTCGTATGTTTTTCCCCCAACACCACTTTCCATCAATTTGTATAGCAGGCCCTCATGCCAAATTGAGTCAAAAGAAATGTGTGTATTTTTTTAGAAGACTTTGCCTTTGTTTTGGTTTGTTTGTTTGTCAGTTAGGGTGTGCAGGGTGAATACGTGGTCTTTCGTACGGTAATTTGGTAGAAAGCCAATTTGACATTTGCTCAGTACATCGTTTTCACTGAGGAAATGTACGAGTCTGCTGTTAATGATAATGCAGAGGATTTTTCCAAGGTTGCTTTTGACACATATCCCACGGTAGTTATTGGGGTCAAATTTGTCTCCACTTTTGTGGATTGGGGTGATCAGTCCTTGGTTCCAAATATTGGGGAAGATGCCAGAGCTAAGGATGATGTTAAAGAGTTTAAGTATAGCCAATTGGAATTTGTGGTCTGTATATTTTATCATTTCATTGAGGATACCATCAACACCACAGGCCTTTTTGGGTTGGAGGGTTTGTATTTTTTCCTGTTGTTCATTCAATGTAATTGGAGAATCCAGTGCATTCTGGCAGTCTTTAATAGTTGATTCTAAGATTTGTTTTTGATCATGTATATGTTTTTGCTGTTTGTTCTTTGTTATAGGGCCAAAAAGATTGGAGAAGTGGTGTACCCATGTATCTCAGTTTTGGATAGATAACTCTTCGTGTTGTTGTTTGTTTAGTGTTTTCCAATTTTCTCAGAAGTGGTTAGTCTATGGATTCTTCAATTACATTGAGCTGATTTCTGACGTGCTGTTCCTTCTTTTTCTGTAGTGTATTTCTGTATTGTTTGAGTGATTCATCATAGTGAAGGCTCAGGTTTTCTGTGTCTCTATGTTTTTGGTTGGATAGGTTTCTCAATTTCTTTCTTAGGTTTTTGCATTCTTCATCAAACCATTTGTCATTGTTGTTAATTTTCTTCGGTTTTCTGTTTGAAATGTGTAGATTTGATAGTGAAGCTGAGAGGTCAAATATACTGTTTAGGTTTTCTACTGCCAAATTTACAACATCACCATTACAGTGAAACGTTTTGTCCAGAAAGTTGTCTAAAAGGGATTGAATTTGTTGTTGCCTAATTGTTTTTTGGTAGGTTTCCACACTACTTTCCTTCCATCTATAGCATATCTTAATATTATTCAGTTCCTTTGGCTTTGATGCCTCATGATTGAGTATTGCTCTGTTCAAGTAGACTGTGATTTTGCTGTCATCTGATAGTGGTGTCAGTGGGCTGACTGTGAACGCTCTGAGAGACTCTGGGTTGAGGTCAGTGATAAAGTAGTCTACAGTACTACTGCCAAGAGATGAGCTATAGGTGTACCTACCATAGGAGTCCCCTCGAAGCCTACCATTGACTATGTACTTACCCAGCGTGCGACAGAGCTGCAGGAGTTGTGACCCGTTTTTGTTGGTTATGTTGTCGAGGTTGTGCCTAGGGGGACATATGGGGGAGGGAATGCTGTCACCTCCAGGTATGTGTTTGTCCCCCTGTGTGCTGAGGGTGTCAGGTTCTTGTCCAGTTCTGGCATTTAGGTTGCCACAGACTAGTACATGTCCCTGGGCCTGGAAATGATTGACTTCCCCCTTCAGGATGGAGAAGCTGTCTTCATTAAAGTATGGGGATTCTAGTGGGGGGATATAGGTAGCACACAGGAGGACATCTTTCTCTGTTGAGATAATTTCCATTTGGATTTCTAGTCAAATGTCAAATGTTCCTGTTTTGATTAATTTAATAGAGTGAGTTAGGTCTGCTCTATACCAAATGAGCATACCCCCTGAGTCCCTTCCCTGTTTCACACCTGGTAGCTTGGTGGATGGGACTACCAGCTCTCTGTAACCTAGAGGGCAACCAGTGGGTCCATCTCCTCTATACCATGTTTCTTGTAGGATGACAATGTATGTATTTCTGATTTCTTTGGTGAAGTCCAGGTTCCTGCTCTTTAGACCAAATGCAGATGACCTCAAGCCTTCGATATTCCAGGATGAGATAGTGAAGGCTTTGTGTTCCAGAAAGTGTCCTATGTTGTTAGTCGTGTGGTTTGGCTTCAGACCAGTAAGTGTGAGCAGAGCCTGCTGAGCATTAACCCCCCCCCCCCCCCCTCATTGGTACACAAGAGCAGCTCTGCTGCATCACAGCAGTGTGCGCCGTCTCTCATCACACAGACTGATGTGAGAACAGGCTCCGCAGAAACGTAGTGTTCCAGTGAAACAAAACTGACACAGGAACACAGGTAGAGAGAAATGTGCTTTCATAACGCCCTGGTTGGACAGACAACACTCCCTTTCATTCATTCCATTCATGCATGTGACTGACCCCTCACCCCCCTTGTCTGCTGAAACAATCTCACTCTGAACACCAGTCATGCTTCAGTGTAGTAGCTGTAGTAGTTGTAGCAGCGGCATGTGGGTTTGGGAGAGTCAGGACAGGGAGGGTACTTTACTGCTGGTTTTGCTGGTTCAGCATGTTACAGCATCCTCTTCTTATTAGTACTAAAACATTAATTAGTAGCCTACTGTAGTCTATTTAACAAGTTATTTATGGGTAGTGTGTCAATATGTATCCTACAGCAAAACCAGACATTTTAGATGGATTTATTCTCTTTAAGGTGGCTCGCTGATGCTTTCATCTCTTGTGCATATTAAAGACGAGAGTGAGTTGAAATTCATTGTGCCTTTTTGTTTTTAATTTATACTTAACTACATTTCTTTCCTTGCGAAAAGACAAATGTATTAATGAAAAAAGCACCAAAAAGCTAGAAGCTGTTGGAGCATCTGAAATGGGAGACGTTTGTGTGGTGTCTCCCATATTGCTGGAGTCTGCTACGAGTAGTCAATGCTGCTCTCTGCTGTAGAGAGCGATTGTTCTACTCCTATTTTGTTGTCTGAGAATTGTAACCCATTATGACATATCACCCCTCCTTCCACCTATACCAACATTGTCTTCAGAAAGTATTCATACCCGTTGTGTAGCTCGGTTGGTAGAGCATGGCGCTTGCAACGGCACTTGCAACGCCAGGGTTGTGGGTTTCCATTCCCACGGGGGGCCAGTATGAAAAAAATAAAAAGAATGTATGCACTCACTAACTTTGCTCTGGATAAGAGCGTCTGCTAAATGACTAAAATGTAAAATGTAACAACCTTCTTAATATAGCAACATCAAATCTATCTGCCAATAAACACATGGAAACTGCGATCAAGTTCACCAATCACAGGGAGTGTGATGGAAAAGGAGAGATTGGGTTGGTTGGCCTCTAAACTTGGCTCAGACAATGGGATGTAAAACTTGCCAGAGAACAAGGGAGGGTCTACTCTGCCAACAGTAGTGCTTTGTTGTTATAACTTGTGTGCCTGGAACTTCACTATTGTTTTAGTTTGAATGCATGGGAAAACGTACAGTAGGCCTACTGAGTAAAATGCAACATGTGAAACAAAAACATACAGAATGCTCTAAAAACAAATATCTCATTAGAGGTAAAACAGCATCAAATGTTCCATATTATCTACACCTAAGATGCGGGGGACATAGTTGCATTTGAGTGCAGAGTGGTAGACTAAACGTGTCTTCTGAGGAGGAGACTTCTGGCTATCGTCGTACATTGTGGACAGTGCTCTCTAGTGGACATTTCAGGCGTGGAGCCATTGCTTCGCAATATTATACAAATTTGGGCTATAAAAATAATGGCAAACCTCCAGTGAGATACCTATTTCAACCCATTTCTTTCTTTTGTTTATGTCTGTGTATTGAAGTTAATGTTTTTGTAGTTTTGCCCCCTAGCAGGATGTATATCATTATTGTATCTTCAACAGAGGGCGGAATGAAGTCAAGTTTATTCTCTCTCAGGAAACAGTGGGAGTCTGGGAAATCCTAGGGCCAACGGCAACAATAGCGTAATCCTCTCTTTACCTAGCAGCTTACTGTTTTTCTGTAATTTGTTCCTTTTACATGCACAAGTCTCCAATGAATGTTTAAGTCTCCAATGAATGTTTAACAAACAGAGATCCAAGCTTTAAAAGAACATGGCACTGTTCTGGTACAGGGTTGTGGGCTCAGCTGCTCTCAAGTGTCTACTGAGTATTCTAACCTTAGCTGTACTCTTAACAGTAGCTGCCTGAGAAAGACTGTGAGAGGCCATCTGGGGGTAATGAGTCTGAGAGTGCTCTGAGCCAGAGACAAGACTCAGTGGATAGTCTGCTTCAGAGTTGTACTATATCAGGAGGTATTCTTTGGCTTGCACCCACCCACTACTTCCTCTCATGCTGTGCAAGGAAAGGGAGCTGGTGGTTCATAACTGCCTGTTTATTAGGACTGAAAATATGCCTACATCTCCCTAGGAACAGGAAGGACATCTATGACTCAGCACACTTATTATTGAAGCAAATGGAACATTCTAAGAAAGATATGAGGCTACATATCACTTTTTCAGTTCTGTACAAACATAAATTATCATGTTACTTTCAATGACAGTGAAGGTCTCGGGGTAATCAATAATGAAGAAAGATCAAGATGGTTTCCAGAGTATTAGATGTTTTATTGACAAAGACAAGCAGAGACATAACATGCGTCGAAGCAAGCAGACATGACAGGGTGCCTGGGAGAAAACTCTAGTACAGATCTCAGGTAAATGTTCTCAAAGCCTTACTTCCTTGTTCATCTGTGTTTATACCTGGTTTTGCGTCATAATGTGCCTTGCAATAATTGGTTACAGTAATCAAATTCAAAATACCTAAACAGCTTAAGTGTAGAGTTTCAATAAACCGATAGGTAGACCATATTTGACTAAGCGTCCAGGTGATGAGCTTAACCATTACATCAATGTTGTTGACATGAGACCACAGATACAAGTAGCTTGTTAGCGGCTGGAGTGTACAACAGGGCAGGGCCTTCTCGCTTGACCTTGGGAGGAAACCCTCCCTAACTTAGACTCAATAGATTCTTAAAAATATTTAATTAGTTTCAGAAACCACCTGCAGGATGACCCCATATGATAACAGACAGAAAAAGTATTTTGTTTTTCGAAGGCCCTTTGGACATCACTGTCTACTTGAGCTTACAAACAAAACACACCGAGGCACATTTATATATGTTAAGAATGACAAATAATTGTGGTCCATTGCTATATGTCCATAGAGTACCACAGTATGAGTTATAATACCCATAAAACCTAGCGGTCAAACAGGGAAATGGTTCCAATCATTTTTTCATCATTCATTTTTCCCAAGGGGATTTTAGAAACACTTAGAATAAAGGCTGTGTTTCGCGTAGGCTTACCCTGGCGTGACGTTTTGATAACCGTGTAAATCTCTCTAGGACAAGGTGACTTTTATCAATATATTCGCATGTATTTAACCCCCAAAAATGAAATGCTACTTAGCTGCTAATGTGGCTATCATAAAGAACTACAAATGCCATGATGATCTGGACGAGACTGTCGAATCGAAGCAAAGCTAAGAATCTCTGGATGAACTATCTAATGTTAGCTAAATGTAGTATTGAATAAATTGGCTACATTTCTTTAAATTGACAATTCTGTGAACTGTCTTGGGCAAGTTTTAAATTGACACAATAACTGTTAGCAAAGGTGTCAGCGAGAGATGACGTGCAGGAGCTTGCAGGGATTTGTAGTTTTGCATGATGTCTACTTTGATGCAAATTAGCATTTTAGAATCTGAGAGTAAATAGAGCCGAATATATTGATAAAAGTCACCTTGTCCGAGAGAGATTTACATGGTTATCAAAACTTACACAAAACACAGCCCTTATTTTAAGTGTTTCTAAAATCCCCTGTGGGAAAAATGAATGGTGGAAAAACGATTGGAACCATTTCCTTGTTTGACCGCTAGGTTTTATGGGTATTATGACACCTCCACTGTGGGGCTCTAATAAGTACCACAGTATAAGTCATAATACCCATAAAACTAGTGGTCAAACAGGGAAATGGTTCCAATTGTTTTTCCACCATTCATTTTTCCCATAGGGGATTTTATTATTATTATTATTATTATTATTATTATTATTATTATTATTATTATTATTATTATTTTAAAACACTTAAAATAAGGGCTGTGTTTCATGTAGGCTTACCCTGGCGTGACGTTTTGATAACCGTGTAAATCTCTCTAGGACAAGGTGACTTTTATCAATACATTTGCCTGTATTTACCCCCCAAAAATGAAACGCTAAATAGCTGCTCATGTGGCTATCATAAAGAACAACAAATGTCATGATGATCTGGACGAGACTTACGAATCTCTGAATTAACCTTCTAATGTTAGCTCAATGTGGTAATGAAAAAATTATTAAAATTCCATAAAATGTCTTTAAATGTACCTGTTCGCAAAGGTGCCAGGTAGAGATGTTTAAGGAGCTTGCAGTGATTTGTAGTCTTGCATGATGTTTACTTTTATGATAATTAGCATTTTCAAATCTGAGAGTAAATAGAATATATTGAGAGAGATTTACAAGCGTCAAAATGTCATGCTAGTGTAAGCCTACACGAAGCACAGCCCTTAGATCCACCATTGTTCCTGTACCCAAGAAAGCGAAGGTAACTGAACTAAATGACTATCGCCCCGTAGCACTCACTTCTGTCATCATGAAGTGCTTTGAGAGGCTAGTTAAGGAGCATATCACCTCCACCTTATCCAACACCCTAGAACCACTGCAATTTGCATACCGCCCCAATAGATCCACGGATGATGCAATCGCCATCGCACTGCACACTGCCCTATCCCTTATGGACCAGAGGAATACCTATGCAAGAATGCTGTTCATTGACTACAGCTCAGCCTTCAACACAATAGTACCCTCCAATCTCATCATTAAACTCAGGGCCCTGGGTCTGAACCCAACCCTGTGCAGCTGGGTTCTGGACTTCCTGACGGACTTCCCCAGGTGGTGAAGGTAGGCAACAACACCTCCACTACGCTGATCCTCAACACAGGGGCCCCACAAGGGTGCGTACTCAGACCCCTCCTGTGTGTTTACCCATGACTGCATGGCCACGCACACCTCCAACTCAATCATGATGTTTGCAGATGACACAACAGTGGTATGCCTGATTACCAACAACGACGAGACAGCCTACAGGAAGAAGGTGAGGGTCCTAGCGGAGTGGTGCTAGGAAAATAACCTCTCCCTCAACGTCAACAAAACAAAGGAGCTGATCGTGGACTTCAGGAGACAGCAGAGGAAGCACGCCCCCATCCACATCGACAGGGCCGCAGTGGAGAAGGTTAAAAGCTTCAAGTTCCTCTGCGTACACGTCACTGACAATCTAAAATGGTCCACCCACACAGACAGTGTGGTGAAGAAGGCGCAACAGCGCAATCGGCTTGGCCCCTAAGACCCTCACAAACTTTTACAGATGCACCATTGAGAGCATCCTGTCAGGCTGTATCATCGCCTGGTACGGCAACTCCACCTTCCGCAACAGCAGGGCTCTCCAGAGGGTGGTGCGGTCAGCCAAACGCATCACCGGGAGCACACTGCCTGCCCTTCAGGACATCTAAAGCACCTGGTGTCACAGGAAGATTAAGAAAATCATCCACCCAAGCCATGGCCTGTTCACCCCGCTATCATCCAGAAGGCGAGGTCAGTACAGGTGCATCAAAGCTGGGACAGAGAGACTGAAAAACAGCTTCTATCTCAAGGCCATCAGACTGTTAAATAGCCATCATTAGCCGGCCTCCACCCAGTACCCTGCCCTGAACTTAGTCACTGTCACTAGCCGGTTACTCATCCCTGCACCTTAGAGGCTGCTGCCCTATGTACAGTGAGGGAAAAATGTATTTGATCCCCTGCTGATTTTGTACGTTTGCCCACTGACAAAGAAATGATCAGTCTATAATTTTAATGGTAGGTTTATTTGAACAGTGAGAGACAGAATAACAACAACAAAAATCCAGAAAAACGCATGTCAAAAATGTTATAAATTGATTTGCATTTTAATGAGGGAAATAAGTATTTGACCCCCTCTCAATCAGATAGATTTCTGGCTCCCAGGTGTCTTTTATACAGGTAATGAGCTGAGATTAGGAGCACACTCTTAAAGGGAGTGCTCCTAATCTCAGCTTGTTACCTGTATAAAAGACACCTGTCCACAGAAGCAATCAATCAATCAGATTCCAAACTCTCCACCATGGCCAAGACCAAAGAGCTCTCCAAGGATGTCAGGGACAAGATTGTAGACCTACACAAGGCTGGAATGGGCTACAAGACCATTGCCAAGCAGCTTGGTGAGAAGGTGACAACAGTTGGTGCAATTATTCGCAAATGGAAGAAACACAAAATAACTGTCAATCTCCCTTGGCTTGGGGCTCCATGCAAGATCTCACCTCGTGGAGTTGCAATGATCATGATAACGGTGAGGAATCAGCCCAGAACTACACGGGAGGATCTTGTCAATGATCTCAAGGCAGCTGGGACCATAGTCACCAAGAAAACAATTGGTAACACACTACGCCGTGAAGGACTGAAATCCTGCAGCGCCCGCAAGGTCCCCCTGCTCAAGAAAGCACATATACAGGTCCGTCTGAAGTTTGCCAATGAACATCTGAATGATTCAGAGGAGAACTAGGTGAAAGTGTTGTGGTCAGATGAGACCAAAATCGAGCTCTTTGGCATCAACTCAACTCGCCGTGTTTGGAGGAGGAGGAATGCTGCCTATGACCCCAAGAACACCATTTTTTTCCCTCACTGTGCATAGACATGGAACACTGGTCACCTTAATAATGTTTACATACTGTTTTAACCATTTCATATGCACAGTTGAAGTCGGAAGTTTACATACACCTTAGCCAAATACATTTAAACTCAGTTTTTCACAATTCCTGACATTTAATCCTAGTAACAATTCCCTGTCTTAGGTCAGTTAGGATCACCACTTTATTTTAAGAATGTGAAATGTCAGAATAATAGTAGAGAGGGATTTATTTAAGCTTTCTGCGTCTGCTGAATGGCATATTATTATTATTATTATTCTGTTCTTTCATCACATTCCCAGTGGGTCAGAAGTTTACATACACTCAATTAGTATTTGGTAGCATTGCCTTTAAATTGTTTAACTTCGGTCAAATGTTTCGGGTAGCCTTCCACAAGCTTCCCACAATAAGTTGGGGGAATTTTGGCCCATTCCTCCTGACAGAGCTGGTGTAACTGAGTCAGGTTTGTAGGCCTCCTTGCTAGCACACGCTTTTTCAGTTCTGCCCACAAATGGTTTATAGGATTGAGGTCAGGGCTTTGTAATGGCCACTCCAATACCTTGACTTTGTTGTCCTTCAGCCATTTTGCCACAACTTTGGAAGTATGCTTGGAGTCATTGTCCATTTGGAAGACCCATTTGCGACCAAGCTTTAGCTTCCTGACTGATATCTTGAGATGTTGCTTCAATATATCCACATAATTTTCCTTCCTCATGATGCCATCTATTTTGTGAAGTGCACCAGTCCCTCCTGCAGCAAAGCACCCCCACAGCATGATGTTGCCACCCCGTGCTTCACGGTTGGGATGGTGTTCTTCAGCTTGCAAGCAACCCCCTTTTTCCTCCGAACATAACGATGGTCATTATGGCCAAACAGTTATATTTTTATTTAATCAGACCAGAGGACATTTCTCCAAAAAGTATGATCTTTGTCCCCATTTGTAGTTGCAAACCGTATTCTGGCTTTTTTATGGCGGTTTTGGAGCAGTGGCTTCTTCTTTGCTGAGCGGCCTTTCAGGTTATGTCGATATAGGACTCGTTTTACTGTGGATATAGATACTTTTGTACCTGTTTCCTCCAGCATCTTCACAAGGTCCTTTGCTGTTGTTCTGGGATTGATTTGCACTTTTCTCACCAAAGTACGTTCATCTCTAGGAGACAGAACACGTCTCCTTCCTGAGCGGTATGACAGCTGCGTGGTCCCATGGTGTTTATGCTTGCATACTATTGTTTGTACAGAAGAACGTGGTACCTTCAGGCATTTGGAAATTGCTCCCAAGAATGAACCAGACTTGTGGAGGTCGACAATTGTTTTTCTGAGGTCTTGGCTGATATCTTTTGATCTTCCCATGATGTCAAGCAAAGAGGCACTGAGTTTGAAGGTAGGCCTTGAAATACATCCACAGGTACAACTCCAATTGACTCAAATGATGTAAATTAGCCTATCAGAAGCTTCTAAAGCCATGACATCATTTTCTGGAATTTTCCAAGCTGTTTAAAGGCACCGTCAACTTAGTGTATGTAAACTTCTGACCCACTGGAATTGTGATACAGTGAATTATAAGTGAAATAATCTGTCTGTAAACAATTGTTGGAAAAATTACTTGTCATGCACAAAGTAGATGTCCTAACCGACTTGCCAAAACTATAGTTTGCTAACAAGAAATTTGTGGAGTGGTTGAAAAACAAGTTTTAATGACTCCAACCTAAGTGTATGTAAACGTCCATCTTCAACTGTATATGCTGTATCCTACTCAAGTCCATTCTATTCAACTATTGCTGTACATATACTATTCTATCCACGTATTCTTCAGATATACTCTATATTCTATCCACATACTGTCCATAATGTCTATACGTCCCATCATATAGTGCATTCAGAAAGTATTCAGACCTCTTGACTTTTTGAACATTTTGTTACGCTACAGCCTTATTCTAAAATTGATTAAATCGTTTTTTTTCTTCTCATCAATCTATACACTATACCCCATAATGATAAAGCAAAAACGGGTTTTTAGAAATGTGTGCAAATTTATATAAAAAATTTAAAACTGAAATATCACATTTACATAAGTATTCAGAGCCTTTACTCAGTACTTTGTTGAAGCACCTTTGGCAGCGATTACAGCCTTGAGTCTTCTTGGGTATGACGCTACAAGTTTGGCACACCTGTATTTGGGGAGTTTCTCCCATTCTTCTCTGCAGATCCTCTCAAGCTCTGTCAGGTTGGATGGGGAGTGTCGCTGCACAGCTATTTTCAGGTCTCTCCAGAGATGTTAGATCGGATTCAAGTCCGGACTCTGGCTGGGCCACTCAAGGACATTCAGAGACTTGTCCCGAAGCCACTCCTGTCTTGGCTGGGTGCTTAGGGTCGTTGTCCTGTTGGAAGGTGAACCTTCACCCCAGTCTGAGGTCCTGAGCGCTCTGGAGCAGGTTTCTATCAAGGATCTCTCTGTACTTTGCTCCATTCATCTTTCCCTCGATCCTGACTAGTCTCCCAGTCCCTGCCGCTGACCAGTCCCTGCCGCTGAAAAACATCCCCAGAGCATGATGCTGCCACCACCATGCTTCACCGTAGGGATGGTGGCAGATTTCCTCCAGATGTGACGCTTGGCATTCAGGTCAAAGAGTTCAATCTTGGTTTCATCAGACCAGAGAATCTTGTTTCTCATGGTCTGAGAGTCTGTAGGTGCCTTTTGGCAAACTCCAAGCGGGCTGTCATGTGCCTTTTACTGAGGAGTGGCTTCCGTCTGGCCACTCTACCATAAAGGCCTGATTGGTGGAGTGCTGCAGAGATGGTTGTCCTTCTGGAACGTACTCCCATCTCCACAAAGGAACTCTGGAGCTCTTCAGAGTGACCATCGGGTTCTTGGTCACATCCCTGACAAAGGCCCTTCTCCCCCGGTTGCTCAGTTTGGCCGGGCAGCCAGCTCTAGGAAGAGTCTTGGTGGTTCCAAACTTCTTCCATTTAAGAATGATGGAGGCCACTGTGTTCTTGGGGACCTTCAATGCTGCAGAAATTTTTTGGTACCCTTCCCCTGATCCGTGCCTCGACACAATCCTGTCTCGGAGCTCTACGGACAATTCCTTCGACCTCATGGCTTGGTTTTTGCTCTGAAATGCACTGTTAACTGTGGGACCTTATATAGACAGGTGTGTGCCTTTCCAAATCATGTCCAATCAATTGAATTTATCACAGGTGGACTCCAATCAAGTTATAGAAACATCTCAAGGATGGTCAATGGAAACAGGATGCACCTGAGCTCAATTTCGAGTCTCATAACAAAGGGTCTGAATACTTATGTAAATAAGGTATTTCAGATTTCTAAAAACCTGTTTTTGCTTTGTCATTATGGGTTATTGTGTGTAGATTGATGAGGAGAGAAGAATGGGAGAAACTCCCCAAATACAGGTGTGCCAAACTTGTAGCGTCATACCCAAGAAGACTCGAGGCTGTAATCGCTGCCAAAGGTGCTTCAACAAAGTACTGAGTAAAGGCTCTGAATACTTATGTAAATGTGATATTTCAGTTTTAAATTTTTATATACATTTGCACACATTTCTAAAAACCTGTTTTTGCTTTGTCATTATGGGGTATAGTGTATAGATTGATGAGAAGAAAAAAAACAATTTAATCCATTTTAGAATAAGGCTGTAGCGTAACAAAATGTGGAAAAAGTCAAGAGGTCTGAATACTTTCTGAATGCACTGTATATATACTTTTCCCCACATTTTGTTACTTTACAGCCTTATTCTAGAGAAGTGCCTTGGTCAGGGAGGTGACCAAGAACCCGATGGTCACTGGCACAGCTCCAGAGTTCCACTGTGGAGATGGGAGAACCTTCCAGAAGGACAACCATCTGCTAAACATGTGTATGCGACCAATAAAATTAGATTTTTTATTTGATTTACATGCTTATTAAAACCTACACAAAACACAGCCCTTATTTTAGGTGTTTCTAAAATCCCCTATGGGAAAAATGAATGGTGGAAAAACGATTGGAACCATTTCCCTGTTTGACCGCTAGGTTTTATAGGTATTACGACACCTCCACTGTGAGGCTCTATAAACCAGCTAAGTTAGCTAGCTAGTTAACATGAGCCTACATATTGAACTTCAATCGCCAGTGGCACAATATATGAATTTATGGTTAGATCAGAATAGCCATCATAATCATTGGCCTGTACAGAGAATTAAGTGAACACCACAAGTTCAAATCCCCATCTCCATCCATGGCTTAGGAAAGGGATGATTTAGCAAGCTAGCTACTGCAGGACATCAACACAAACAGACCAGAAACAGACACGTTTTTCTGACAATGGTGACGTTTTGCTCAGGATGTGATTTGATTGATGTGAAGCCAAATCCAAACTGGCCTCTCTTTTCCAGACCCTTCAACAGTTAGATGTAGAACTCTGCAAGGAAAGAGTTCAGTTTATTCATGAAAATATCATGATCAGTATCAACAGACTTCTGACATACCCTGTAATAAAACATATAGTAAGCCTTTCCTTACAGGAGCAATTTGTAAGTTCAGTTACTGGCCAGCAATGTGTGGAGGACCGAGGGAGAGTGTCTATGTGAGTGCAAAACCAAACATGAAATGTAATAGGCGAGTCAATCCACCAATAGAGTGCCATTTGGGTTGTGCAATTTGGTTAAAGAAAACATTTTTATTTCACCAAATGTTAACATTCTGACATAAAGAGCACATGTTCAACTTCATAAAAAACATGTTTTCCCATCTCAAGAGGTTAAATTAAGAAACATGACTATAGTAAGTGCCAATTAAGTGCCTATTTAAGTAACAGGGTTGATCGTAACAGGTTTAACAATTTCATTTTTAATCAGCCATAACGCCCCTTGTGACATACAGAGTAAATGGAAGCTTGTTGTGTAAACATTTCTAGCCTACATCTATGGATAACAGGGTTGACAAGTTATATTTGAGTCAACGCGCTCAGTTTTCCAACACATAACACCAGAAAATTACACCCAAAAAATAGTACAACCAGCTCACCTGCTTCTTACACTATGATTTGACTATTAGATGCTCAATGTTTCTTTTGAAAAAATAATTTCAAAAGGAATGGTTTAACCACATTAACACAAGTGTTCAGTTCACGTAACAGGGTTGATCTTAAAATGAGGGACAAACATAAATTAATCATTAATCACATGAAATAAATAATAACCTTCAGAAATATCTATCAAAGCAATAAAATAACTAGGGCTTTACAATGATCGTGGAAAATGTGGGGGTTAAGTGCATTAAAATCGTCCTAGAACTCAGTAAAGCATGACATTGGACATGCAGATTTCTGGTACTTTAGCCAGTCTTTATACATATAGAAATCAGATTTATTGAATTTTCCATGTGGTCTATATTAAAGGGCACTTCATTTAATATAACAGGCTTTTAGAATTCCTTATTGGTGCAACATTTCTACTTAAAATATCAAAGTGACGCAAAAAGGCACTCCATTCATGGAACGACCCAGGCAGTCATTGGTATAACTCAAATACTTTTTCTCTTGTGTGTATTTACATTCAGGCTGATTCTGTTTGTACTTTGTATCATTGCCACAGGGCAGGGGCCTATGTTAAGTTTCAGTGTGTTTGTATGGGAGAAAAGCCCAGGGATAAACTAATTCAAAAAGCAGCAATGATAAAAATCATCAGAAATGTGCATGGAACACACATACAATGATTAGCCTCAGAAGATCAAGTTCTACAGACTGATTTTCATATCAGAGAACAGACTGTGTTGCGAGTGCACACAGGGAGAAGGGTGAGAAATGGAATTGGGCAAGGGCCTTGGTCCCCAAGTGGTTTTCAAATGCCAGCCAGCAGGAGGCATCCCTACATGCTCTGGGTAGTGGGTAGTGGGTAGGCCTGTATCACAAGAGTATCAACATCTTCAACGCTGTCTTCTCTGTTTGATACTTCAAACTCCCCAGAACATAAGGTCAATATAAGGTCTGAAGAGGCCTATATGTCAACCTGGTGAATGTGACACATTTTAAGTGCAAACTATCACTAATTGATGCAATGTGATAATGGAGTGAGAGTGGAGCGGAAAAGAAGGCGGAATACACGGGGAAATGATGCATACATTCTTTATGAAACACAATTTTCCACCACCATTCAGCCACGGGTATCCAACATCCTAAATTGTCAGAAAATACAAAAATTGTGGTGGAAAATGGTGTCAAAGTTATAGCAACTGTAGGCCTGTTTCAACTGTTTGTGATCAAATCAAACTCATCCAGACATAATGAAGTGCATGACTGAAGCTTCTCTGGATGTCTTCTTCTTCGATGAGGTTTAACGGCGGTTGGCATCCAATAAATGTTGCATTACCGCCACCTACTAGACTGGTGTATAACTCCCTTATACTTTGCTTAAAAAAAACAAACAAAAACATATACAACAAATACCCTACCATCTAACACTACACTCACAAAAAAATAAAAATAACCTACTCCATTATTTCAATCTATTTAGTCCTACTTCAGGCCAACAGCCTGAAAGGATGGCACACCACCACTTAACACACCCTGTAACTCTCCTGATGTCAAGTCTCGCACACCCAAATACCTCTCTGCAGCTGCCACCACAACCTCAATTTTCTGCGACTTACATTCCATCCCTGCAGTACAGTTGATAACCATTGCTATAAATGCCAAAATTCCAATCTTACTTTGTGTTACCAATTGTTTTCTTGGTGACTATGGTCCCAGCCTTGAGATCATTGACAAGATCCTCCCGTATAGTTCTGAGCTGATTCCTCACCGTTCTCATGATCATTGCAACTCCACTAGGTGAGATCTTGCATGGAGCCCCAGGCCGAGGGAGATTGACAGTCCTTTTGTGTTTCTTCCATTGGCGAATAATCGCACCAACTGTTGTCACCTTCTCACCAAGCTGCTTGGCGATGGTCTTGTAGCCCATTCCAGCCTTGTGTAGGTCTACAATCTTGTCCCTGACATCCTTGGAGAGCTCTTTGGTCTTGGCCATGGTGGAGAGTTTAGAATCTGATTGATTGATTGCTTCTGTGGACAGGTGTCTTTTATACAGGTAACAAACTGAGATTAGGAGCACTCCCTTTAAGAGTGTGCTTCTAATCTCAGCTCGTTACCTATATAAAAGACACCTGGGAGCCAGTAATCTTTCTGATTGAGAGGGGGTCAAATACTTATTTCCCTCATTAAAATGCAAATCAATTTATAACATTTTTGACATGCGTTTTTCTGGATTTTTTTGTTGTTATTCTGTCTCTCACTGTTCAAATAAACCTACCATTAAAATTATAGACTGATAATTTCTTTGTCAGTGGGCAAACGTACAAAATCAGCAGGGGATCAAATACTTTTTTCCCTCACTGTATATAGGCGTACAGAGGCCCATTATCAGCAACCATCAGTCCTGTGTTCCAATGGCACGTTGTGTTTGGTAATCCAAGTTTATCATTTTAAAAAGCTAATTGATCATTAGAAAACCCTTTTGCAATAATGTTAGCACAGCTGAAAACTGTTGTGCTGATTAACCAACTGTCTATACCCTCTAGTTATCAAAACCCAGGTTTTGTGCTAAACGCTCTACAACAAAGCTTTCTTAGTGTCCAACAAGCTTTCTCTGCCCTTAACCTTGTTCTGAACACCTCCAAAACAAAGGTCATGTGGTTTGGTAAGAAGAATCCCCCTCTCCCCACCGGTGTGATTACTACCGCTGAGGGTTTAGAGCTTGAGGTAGTCACCTCATACAAGTACTTGGGAGTATGGGTAGACTGTACACTGTCCTTCTCTCAGCACATATCAAAGCTGCAGGCTAAGGTTAAATCTAGACTTGGTTTCCTCTATCGTAATCGCTCCTCTTTCACCCCAGCTGCCAAACTAACCGTGATTCAGATTACCATCCTACCCATGCTAGATTACGGAGACGTAATCTATAGATCGGCAGGTAAGGGTGCCCTCGAGCGGCTAGATGTTCTTTACCATTCGGCCATCAGATTTTCTACCAATGCTCCTTTTAGGACACATCACTGCACTCTATACTCCTCTGTAAACTGGTCATCTCTGTATACCTGTCGCAAGACCCACTGGTTGATGCTTATTTACAAAACCCTCTTAGGCCTCACTCCCCCCTATCTGAGATACCTACTGCAGCCCTCATCCTCCACATACAACACCCGTTCTGCCAGTCACATTCTGTTAAAGGTCCTTCCTCATGATGCCATCTGTTTTGTGAAGCGCACCAGTCCCTCCTGCAGCAAAGCACCTGTGTTTGACAGTTGGGACGGTGTTCTTCTGAAAATTATGTGGATATATTGAAGCAACATCTCAAGACATCAGTCAGGAAGTTAAAGCTTGGTCGCAAATGGGTCTTCCAAATGGACAATGACCCCAAGCATACTTCCAAAGTTGTGGCAAAATGGCTTAAGGACAACAAAGTCAAGGTATTGGAGTGGCCATCACAAAGCCCTGACCTCAATCCTATAGAACATTTGTGGGCAAAACTGAAAAAGCGTGTGCGAGCAAGGAGGCCTAACAACCTGACTCAGTTACACCAGCTCTGTCAGGAGGAATGGGCCAGAATTCATCCAACTTATTGTGGGAAGCTTGTGGAAGGCTACCTGAAATGTTTGACCCAAGTTAAACAATTTAAAGGCAATGCTACCAAATACTAATTGAGTGTATGTAAACTTCTGACCCACTGGGAATGTGATGAAAGAACTAAAAGCTGAAAGAAATAATTATCTCTACTATTATTCGGACATTTCACATTCTTAAAATAAAGTGGTGATCCTAACTGACCTAAGACAGGGAATTTTTACTAGGATTAAATGTCAGGAATTGTGAAAAACTGAGTTTAAATGTATTTGGCTAAGGTCTATGTAAACTTCCGACTTCAACTGTATATATATTCTTTTATCCCCCGTCCCCGCAGGAGGCCTTTTGCCTTTTGGTAGGCGGTCAATGTAAATAAGAATTTGTTCTTAACTGACTTGCCTAGTTAAATAAAGGTTAAATAAATTAAAATTAAAGTAAAAAGATTTGTGGCCCATTGCCATTGGAAAAGGGCAACCAGTGGAGCACAAACAACATTGTAAATAGCATTTCACTTGCTTTAGAAATGCAAACACGTTTCCCATGACAATAAAGCACGTTTGAATTGAATTGATTTCTGATAATTGATTTCCTAGTTTTGAACGCTGCATCTTTGTAAAGCTTTCGTCTATCCGACCTGAAGATCACTGACGTCATGATTTGACTTCGTTTCTTCCCGAGTTCCCAGTTGTCTTGAAAGCACCACAAGAGGCGGATGTTGAGTAGATTCATGATAAACAGAGTAGCTAACGTGTGCTATCTAATTTGGCTGCCATCAATTGACTTCCCTACGGCCAAGCTTGTGGTATAGCTATCATCATTATTACCTAATTCCAATTGTGTGGAAGAGACAACAACGCATCAGGTAAATCCCGTGTGGAGATAGTAGGAAATAATACTTGAGAGACATTATCAGCTAGCTAACGTAACGTTGGCGTAGTTAGCTATTCTCCCTTTAGTTTTAAACTGATGTTACTCAATGTGAGATAGCTAGCTACATGTTACTTGACTGTTCTTTTGAAATGTGTTCCATGTTCACTGATGGAAATAACATATCTAGCTAGATAGCTAACGAGCTAGTTGAACTAGCTAGCAACTACTGACTAGCTAGGCAGACAGTTGTATAACGATATCTAGCTGATGTAAACATCCTGTCAAATCGAGGCTTCTCTCACGTCAACAAGTCATAAATGCAGGAACGACGAGCTAGCTAACTAAGCTAGCCATTTATGTTTGATAGAAGCTGTGTGGATGCCTAGATAGCTAGCAACATTACGTAAAGACAATGTTTGTCAGGTGGGTTGAGCGGATCATCTATGTAAATATAGCAGATCGGTAGCGAGAGGATTCAGCAAAAGGATGGATGAAGCTTTCTAGAAAGTTGCCTCTAACTAGAGATAACTATGCTGGTGTTGTATAAGTCATCCCCCCTGATTCAGTTCCACATTAACAAAATAGTGTAGCTTGTCTTTTTTATTTTAAGTTAAGTTATTGAAAATGATGACGGCTCATTCATATCCTACTTCAACATAAATTGGCAATGGCACTATTTTTGTAACATCACCATCATTGATCCTCAATTACTTTGTTGCTCACTAATTGGACATCAGGGTAATGTTATAACAAATGTAGGCTTGTTTCAACTGTTTGTGATCAAATCAAACTCATACAGACATTAAGTGCATGACTGAAGCTTCTCTGGATGTCCCTCAAGCCTAAGTGTTCTGTAGTCTGATTCTGAATTTCTGATGCTGTTCAAATGTACGAGGCATAATGCTTGTTCTGTTTGATTAAACTGTAAAGTAAGTTCAAACTCATGGCCTCATCTAGGTTGCCTTGGGCAAAATACGGGTATTAACTTAGCCTAGCTCTTATAGAATTGTGGCCTACATTCAGATGCCATGCATTTGTACATTCTTATTTCTATCATACCCTGGACATTCCTGTCATTTCCCCAGTTTAATCAGTCTTCACATCACACTCAATAACTAGTTGGATAGCTCTCCTCTGCCTTAGATTACCCAGTCATATGACAGTGCAATAAAGATAAGCCTATCTGGCCTGTTGGTTTTGGAGCATGTGGGCCAGCCTCCTAATCATCTTATGTTCAAATTAGAGACGCCCTGACATGCATGCTGATCTCACACAGGCCTGGTCAGCTGACCTGGGAAAGTGAAGCCTAGTAGGCTGAAGTATGGATGGCAGGTCTGGACAGCTGGTGGCATAGCAGTCCTGCTCCCTAGGTTTGTTTGTTTTCAGACTCCGTTCCAGAGGCACGTGTAGTAGTCAGGTGAGGTTTATGTTGTTGTAGAGTCCGTTAGGGAAAGTGTTTGGCTAATCTGTAGCCAAGTTAATTGCGCTGCATTGCTGACATGACATATCTCGTTTTACAGGCCTTTTAACTGTGCCAATAATGTCAGCTCCTCTTGTGTCATTTGGCCAGTCAATCTCCTTTATGCTGAAGTTAATTGTAGTAAGGCAGACTATAGTTTAATTTCTCATTGACATAGACTAAGTTGGTTACACCAGACAGCTTTGCTGCTCCATTTTTGTGGCAATGTGCTTGTTTTATTTATAAGCTACTGAGATTAGCTTGGGTAAGCGCTTGTGTTGTCAGGTGAATGAATTGAAGCCATAGAAATGCCATGATGCAATCGACTGTGATTAATGTGCATGTTTGTGTTTATATCTTATAATTATGATGTTGGAGGCTAAATGTTAATGCGTCAATGTATAATTATTATTATTATAAAAAAATAAAATAAAAAATAAATGTAGGGGGTAGATCAGCTTTAATATTTCAGATAGATTGTAACTTCCATCAATGTAATTGTCTGCATCACTTCCAATCCCCCATATGTTTTTTCTCTCGCAAATATATATATATATATACACATACATCCATACACACACACACATATCCTTTAAAAAATTATATTTCCCTTCATTACTTTCCAACCCCACCACCCCTTCCGCAATTGGAGTAAACTAGTGAACAACAACGTTTGGCCTCTACTTCCAGCCCATACATACTATATACATTTTATGGACACAGTCAAATTCTACAATAATTATATTTTGTTTGTTTTTACTCCTAATGCGTCAATGTTTGAGTGAAGCAGGCTGTCTATAATTAACCTAGCACTTGTTAATGGCTACACACTGTCACACTGTTAGTGTTTTTTCGTTCGCTGAGAAAGTAGCAATTTCCAAGTAGGACCACATGCAAGATACGCTTGTCATCTTTTCTGTTCCCTTTTTCTTGTAGACCGCTGGACCTGACAGAAGAGCTCTCTGTAGGTGGAACCTCCCCACTGTCATCAGCAGGTAATCATGACTAATGTCCCTACTCTTCACCCTGCTGCCATAGGTTCTGTTTTTCTGTAAATATTGGTGGCTTTTAGAGGTAATTTCTGTTTGTCAGACCGCCAACTCATTGCTAAACTCCCTAATGTTTACTGTTGTGTGTTAGGATAATAAACATTAGAAATGTTTATCATCTAACACACATTTAGGTGAAGGGTGGTTTGAAAGCAAATGCCATTGTTTTTGTCTTAAATCCCTGTAAATGTAATATTATTGTAGCCTCAGAGGCAGTAGCCTTAGCTTAAACTCAGCGTTATCCAGCTATGCTGTTGAATGCTGTCTGCATCCGTCATATTTATCATACAAATTCACTTCATTGAAAAGATCTAGTGTCTACCAAGACAAGTCAATACTGAGTTTTTTTTAGGATAAATTAATTTACTTGAATGCATCAGCAGCTGAAGTGCGAGGCAGCTGCTGTATCATGTTGCAGTGTGTGGGTATTGAACTGACTGTCAGTGAACTGATAGGCCTGTGTGTGTTCTTCCCACAGAGTGGCTGAGTGAGTCCAAGGCCCGTGGTGAGTGGAGCTCCTACCCCAGGCCCCCCATCCAAAGGTCCAGCCAGCATGTCCAGCGACCCCCCTCCTCCCTACCCCGGAGGTCCCAGTGCCCCTCTTATCGAGGAGAAGAATGGACAGCCAGTCGTTCCGGGTACAGTTATTCTCTGTCTCTTAATGTGTATGCTGTGGGGAAAAAACGTTAGTTTGGGACAAGACTACAAAAACAGATACATTTTAAGATACTATTTTAAGAATGGACAGAAGTCCAGGGTAGGAACCATTCACAGGCATGCCTGTGAACTTCAAAATACCATCTGGTGTGTTTGACTGGTCTGCTGCTTTAGTATTTGCACTGTAGCTGACTAGCTGTAGGGTAACTGGTGTGAATTTGCATAATTGCCTCTAAATGCTTCCCATATCAGCTCTTGTGTGGCTGGTTAGAGAAAGGGAAAGAGAAACATCACCAGGGAAACTTTGAAAGTAGGCCCTGTCTGTAAACAAATCTTTCTTTGTCTGGGCTCGCCCTCCACCCCCACCCCAGGTTTCCTTACAACAAAATACTTTTTTGACCAGCCAAATGAATGCGATCAACAAAGTGTATTTGTTACACACTGCGTAACAAATCCTTGAGAATTGTAGAGCTATGAAAAAGCACTAGTGTGGCTATTCTGGCCTCAGTAACAGATGATGATGCATGTCCTCAATAATAATACTTGATTTAAGCCCAACATAAATAATGTTGCTTCAATCAATAATTGGTGTGAAAGCTCACTAATAAATCCTTGTTGTTTGTCTGTGTTTTCTCTCCCAGGCTCGGCGGACGCTGTAATGACGGGTCCTCCTCAGGGGCACCCCCTGCCTCCAGACTATGGCCCTCCACCCTACGAGGCCACGCTACAGCCAGGCTTCCTGCCACCACACGTCCCAGGAGATATGCCCATGCCACATGGTAGGCAGACACTGGTCTACAGAGGAGAATGAAATAAGATGGGCAAATCTAAATGCATACCCATGTCGTTTGGCATAGCACCTGCATACAGAACATAAACAGTACATACCTCCTTGCGTTTTTTTACCCTACAGGTGGCTTCTACCCTCCGCCGGGTCACTTTGCCCATGCCATGCCAGGGCAGTTTGGCACGGGGCAGTTTGGCCCTGGGCCCATTCAATTTGGGCCTGTGGCAGGTCAGACGGCTCACACGGTGCTGGCACCCCCGGGGACAGCTACCACAGTGACCGTGCTACAGGGGGAGATGTTCCAGTCAGCACCCGTACAGACTGTGTGTCACCACTGCCAGCTGCCCATCGTCACTCGCATCAACCACAGCGTGGGCCTCATGAACGCGGTCTTCTGTCTCTTCTGCTTCTTTGTTGGGTAAGAGGAGGAATCGGTGGACTACATTGGATAGAGGTTATGTAAGGGATAATCAACGAGTGGCTATGCGTTCTATGGAAAAGAATGAACGATGTGGAAGGTGTGTTCCATGACGATCTAGCGGAGTGGAACTAACCTTCCAGGAGTTCCATTATTTTCCAGAGAACGCATTGAGCCCCGAGTTGATTATCTCTTTTATACCATGGCTATAATTTAACACATTTGCCGCTAGAAATGTGTTCATTGGCAGGTAGAAATTTGTTCAACATCCACTGAAGTAGCTAGCAAGTTTACTAGATACAGTGCCTTCAGAAGATATTCTTACCCCTTGACTTATTCAACATGTTGTTGTTACAGCCTGAATTCAAAATTGATTAAATGTGTTATTTTTTTCACATCTACACATAATGCCCCATAATAACAAAGTGAAAACATGTTTTTAGAAATGTTAGCAGATTTATTGAAAATAAAATACAGACATTTTCAAAATTCTTCAAGGTCTGTCAAATTGGTTGTTGATCATTGCGAGACAACCATTTTCAGGTCTTGCCATTGATCTTCAAGTACATTTAAGTCAAAACTGTAACTCAACCACTCAAAAACATTCACTGTTTTCTTGGTTAGCAACTCCAGTGTAGATTTGCCTTTTGTTTTAGGTTATTGTCCTGCTGAAAAGTGAATTCATCTCCTACTGTCTGGTGGAAAGCAGACTGAACCAGGTTTTCCTCTAGGATTTTGCCAGTGCTTAGCTCCCCCAGACCTTAACGATTACAAGAATACCCATAACATGATGCAGCCACCACTATGCTTGAAAATATGGAGAGTGGTACTCAGTAATGTGTTGTATTGGATTTGCCCCAAACATAACATTTTGTATTCAAGAAAGAAAGTTAATTGTTTTGCCACATTTTTTGCAGAATTACTTTAGCCTTGCCTTTATATTCTGTACAGGCTTCCTCCTTTTCACTCTGTCAATTAGGTTAGTATTGTGAAGTAAGTACAATGTTGTTGATCCATCCTCAGTTTTCTCCTATCACAGCCATTCAACTCTGTAACTGTTTTAATGTCACCATTGGCTTCATGGTGAAATCGCTGAGCGGTTTCCTTCCTCTCCGGCAACTGAGTTAGGAAGGACACCTGTATCTTTGTAGTGACTGGGTGTATTGATACACTATCCAAAGTGTAATTAATAAATTCACCATGCTCTAAGGGATATTCAATGGCAGTTTTTATTTTTTTTACCCATATACAAATAGGTGCCCTTCTTTGAGAGGCATTGGAAAACCTCCCTGGTCTTTGGTTGAACCTGTGTTTGAAATTCACGGCTTGACTGAGGGACCTTACAATTATCTGTATGTGTGGGGTATAAAGATGAGGTAGTCATTCAAAAATCACGTTAAACACTATTATTGCACACAGTGAGTCCATGCAACTTTTTATGTGACTTGTTAAGAAATATTTTACTCTTTAAATTATTTAGTCTAGCCAAGACAAAGGGGTTGAATATTTATTGACTCAGCTTTTAATTTTTTCTTAATTACTAAACATTTCAAAAAACATAATTCCACTTTGACATTATGGGGTATTGTGTGTGTGTGTGTGTGTGTGTGTGTGTGTGTGTGTGTGTGTGTGTGTGTAGGTCAGTGACACAAAAATCTCCAATTGAATCCATTTTAAATTCCGGCTCAGTTGGTAGAGCATGGCGCTTGCAACGCCAAGGTTGTGGGTTCGTTTCCCACGGGGGGCCAGTATGAAAATGTATGCACTCACTAACTGTAAGTCGCTCTGGATAAGAGTGTCTGCTAAATGACTAAAAATGAAAAAGTCGAGGGGTGTGAATACTTTCTGAAGACACTGTAGCTACAGTAGTTGCCTTGGTAACCACACATACTTGCTAGTTTAGCTAACCAAACCATCAGTCCTGCTTGCTATTATGAAAATCGAATGCAACAATGCCAATAATGTTTTCAATTAAACTTTTGCTTTCAAAAGCAGCTCAAACATAGAACATGTTAAAAAGAAGTAGCCATTGAATTCTACCGTGCACCATAGGGAAATAATGCATGCTCTAGAATGCCCTTCAAGCCAATCAGAAATGAGTATTCAACAATGCCATGGTATAAACACAGCGTAATATATTACGGCAGGAAATATTTGATTTCAGGCCAAACACCACAGAATGAAATGAAGTAGAGCAGCGGGTTGTTAGCTATAATACGACTATTGATTTTGTTCTGCTTTCTCTGGTGGTTTATGTTTCATCATTCTTTCTCTCTCTCCTCTACCACAGGTGTGATCTGGGCTGCTGCTTGATTCCCTGTCTGATCGATGATCTCAAGGATGTGATACACACCTGCCCCTACTGCAAGGGCTACATCTACACATACAAGCGTATCTGCTAACCACCAACAGACAGACACGTGTGTGTGTATGTGTGTATATATATATATATATATATATATATATATATATATATATATATATATATATATATATATATATATATATATATATTATGCACACATTAACTCACAGCCCCTCATGGTGGTAGTTGCAGCCTATGTTCTTTCTCCAACATTTGCTCACTGTGTCGTGCTTCATTTAGCCCTCCTAACTGTACCTTCACTTTCTAATGTATTTACTCTATATCAGAGTAGGCTGGTGGGAGGAGCGGTAAGAGGACAGGCTCATTGTAATGGCTGGAATGGAATCCATGGAACAGAGTCCAACACGTTGTCCATGTGTTCGATTTGTTTGGTACTATTCCATTGATTCCAGCCATTACAATGAGCCTGTCCTCCTATAGCTCCTCCCACCAGCCTCCTCTGCTATATATATATTTTCAAACTCGCTTACCTAGCTATGTACAGGCATTTAGATAAGTGCTAGATAGACACGTCACACAGGACTGAACCTAATCTAAAAACAGAAACCTAGAACAGTTGAGAAGATGAGTTGCAGATATGGAACATCTTGCATACTTTAGAAAAATGTATTTGGTTACGGGAAGGCTTGGAATTTGACATTTTTAGGAGAGAAATGGAGGGGTAGAGAGGAAGCTCACACTTTGGGCAAGCTGTAAAAATGTGTCACTTTACTTTAATCAAAATCCTCAGCAATTGCAGGGTCAGTATTTTTTGTTTTTATAATTATTTAATCTATTTTAATATGTTAATATTGAAGACAATTAAGGTTACGTCCATGTCTGAGACCTACTTTATGTTTATGTTCTAATCACCCTGTTTGTCCTACAACCTAAATAATGTATATCCCTTTTTAAATGTTACAAGTAAATAACCATGTATCAGATTTGTCCTGACAAACTCGAGTCGGTAAGACTGAGTTTGTTAATTTATTTCGTTTGTTTTGCTCACCTGGGAGTGGTTAAGTGAGAGAAGTATCTGTTTTTTTAATCCTCTCTGTGCTTTAGATAGTCACTCGATGTCCAGGGATTTTTGCTAGAGCTGTTACACAATAATGCCATTCATGTCCATATTAATGTATTCAATTTTGATAATGAAGCAAATGTTTGCTTGCATAATGGTATTGCGAATACGCACGTTACCATGTGAAATGTCATACATTCATAAAACCATAATTGCCATGACTTTACTGTACAGTTTTTATTTATTTAAGCGGTTTGGGCTTTCATTCAGTTAACTACTTTATAGCCTTGCTTATCATTAAGACACAACTGGAAATGAGACTAGCTAGTTTTTGTAAGACTTTTGTCAACTTGGACTATATGTCATATTAAGGATACTTTACATTTGGCTTTGTGTCAAATGAAGTGTCGGCGTGAACCTGATCTTTACTCATAATCCTGTACTTTCCACAATCACATCTGTCACTCTGATGTAGGGCTACATTGAGCTTCAATATTCATGCAGTCACTGAGCATGACCATGTACATGTCAGAGGCTGAGATTTCCTAGTTGATCTATCAGTCCACAGTGATAAACAGGTTTCCTTGTATACAGCGAAGCCGACCTGGCTGGCGGAGTCCAATCTGCTCTGCTGGAGGGGCTCATTAGAATGATGAAGCGCTCTGCATATTACCACTGTAATCTTGTGCACTCGTCCTCTCTCAGGCCATATGTCCAGTCTGTGTCAAGCTGTGCTGCTTGCCCACATACTGCTCTGTCCTGCCCAATCCTTTCCCTGGTCATGGCTGTCGGCTGATGTTCAGAGGGAATAATTAAAGTAGAGTGCATCCAGTTTATTTTCCCGCATCAGTGTTTTACTACTTTTTTTGATGGGTTACATAACTTCTTTAATGATAAACAATGTCCTTCACATTCAACCTCATCTCAAAAATGTACATTCATATTTAGCATTTCTGTGCATAAACCTGCTACATAATCTGTTCAAGCAAAGTTAAGGTCTCAAAGCCACAATCTGCTCTTTCTCTTTAGTGTTCCTTGTCTAGGTTTGATCACTCTTGCTCTGATGCATGTTAGTCTGATATGCCATCGATACAGGTGTACAAAAGCAAGTTCGTCACCAAGTCTTGGCTGAAATAGTGTAATCTCTAATGCAGATTCAAGTGATGTTATCATCTGCTTCATATTAACGTGTTAGATCCAGTCCAAGTACACCAATGTATGTCTGCCACATTTGAGTCTCATCTGTAGGATCTCTCGTCTCCTCTCAATACTGACAATAACCAGCATGATTATATACAGTAAACACCGACGACAAGTGGAGTATGTCTGCATGTACATGCATTCTTATGGATACGTTTCACAGGCTGGTCTCCAACTTTGTACGCTCTTGAATCTTCTACTTGCAGTGTGAAGTGGCTTGAAGCTGTGTTAGAACATGTAGTAAAACCAGAGTTTAAGGATTGCATTTGACTTTGAACACAATTAATGCCTTTTGTTGGTAGCTAGTTTGGTCTGTTGCCCCCTCAAAAAAATAAAGAATTGTATAATGTACATGTACATCTAAATGATGAGTTGGGTCATTACTGTTGCATACAGTGCAGTTATTTTAACAAAACAAACCAGTATTTGTGATTTTTTAAATTGTATTAGTCATTTGTCAGATAGTCATACTTTTTCAATTCAAAAACAGTCCTTTTTATTTTTTATAGTATGTGAAACAAATATAGGAGAAATAAAAGAATGACCAATAATGGATTCTGGCCATTTGGCAACTCCTGAAACACATTATGTATCTTCAGCTATAAATTGGAAGTGCAATTGACTTCAGAATGTATTCATAGGAAACACAACCCAGGGAAGTTAAAAACGAATCACAATGCTAAACAAAGCATGGACATACTCTTGTGTATAAAGCACATTTGGTAGAAGTGTATATTACATCAACTCTTGCTACTTTTTCCCCAACACGCTCGGCACCAGAGTTGTGGTCAACTAGTAGCCATGTGGTCCAGTCTGTTTGTGCGATTAGCAAACTCCTCTCTGTTTATTCACTGTTATACCAAAGCTGTCTGGCATGACAACAGAAGAGTTGGCTACAGCACATACACTAGAAAACCAGGCTAGCTGACTCAACTAGTGTTCTCAGGTAGAGATCCAATTGAACACCAGTTTAGTCTCTCCAGCGATGTCCACACTCATAATTGCAGCATTTGTAGAAGGTTGTCATCGGTTCATCAGCAGATCTGGTCTGAATCTGCATGAAGAATGCTCGGGGGTGCTCACACTTGGGACATTTTTCTAAAGAACACAAACACGAGGGTTACAGTAAATACATACTTGGCTATAAGTAAGAGTGAATATTGCCCATTAGGACCACCTGTCCTCTATAGGTCTGGTGGTGGACACAGGACAGAAGAGGTGGGGCAAATCCAATCCAGCTATGCCATCTGCCGGCCTTTGGGCTACAATCCAGCCAGTGTTCTATCATTTTAGGCATGGGTGACCACAGAATGATTGAAATGTTAGCTAAATTATGCAGGTGATTTGGTAACTTACCTGGCGTGGAATCCACATTTTCCCAGGCTGCAGCTCCACCAAGCACATCATCAACCTCTTTCAGTTTGGGATACTTCCTGTTGTTTACCTATGGGAAAGATGGACATGTTGATGTATCAATACATTTTAAAATGATACATTGTAAGAGATAACACATGACAGATATCAGTTACTTGGCTATAAGTCTAGGAATTAAGTAAAAGTTAGTTTTACCTTCCTAGTTATGTTATGCACGTACGGACATGTGTTGCAGGCGAATCGATAGCATTTCTGTCCTTCCTCTACAATCAACACATTCCCACATGTTGGACAAAACAGAAGCATATTCTCTTCACTAAATTCGTCAGCACAATCACTCTCACAATGTAGCTAAATTGATACATATATTTCAATCATTTAGCTAAATGACGAAATTCCTGACAACGTTGTTGACATCCACGCTCGTGCGAAACGTTGGTTACATCTAAAAATGTTCCTAAGAAACAAAATTTGATGTTGAGAAATATGCTCTTTCTTTATGGTTCTTTGTTAAAATAATTTCAATTATATTTAAAGTAAACCATATTGTATTATATTAGCAAAAAAGCCCTAGAAATGGAGCAATTATGATAGAAATAGCAGTATCCCTAGTCGGAACCTCCACTCGGGCTAGTTTGACTCCGGTATGTTGTAGCTGACGTACATGCCGGTAGCTAAACATTTTAGCATGGATTGCAGAGCTTCAGTCTTAACCAAGTAGCCTTTTTTATTTTTAAGCTACAGTTTATGTATGTTTTAGTAATCACGTAATATATATTTTACTGTACACTTTGAGTATAACGTGTGACAATCTTAGTTTAGCTAGCTAGCTAATCTTGCATGAAATAGCTAGTTAGCTAACATAAACTGGTCAGCAACTTTAGCTACAAACTCCTATTCACAGTGGAAATGATGGGGGAGGAGACCCAGTCCCTTCACCTGGATAAGGGACTGTCTGTAAAGGAAGAGGAGTTAGGACAGGCAGAGGGAAAGATGAGCCAAGTGGAGGATGCACAACCAGAGGAGGTTGAAGAGGAAGATGAGGAGGAGGATGAAGAAGCATTGCCACACTCTGAATTTCTGGACATCTTTGAAGAAGGACTGGCTCGCCTTGTACAGGACCCTCTACTCTGTGACCTTCCCATTCAGGTTGGTGACCTAATCCATACTGGTGAAATGTATCTATTTGATGATGTAAAGTTCTCCAGCCTAACCAATTTTTCACTACTTTCTGTCACTTTCCTGCAGGTGACTCTGGAGGAGGTGAATTCCCAGGTTGCCCTGGAGTATGGCCAGGCCATGACTGTCCGTGTATGCAAAGCGGATGGCGAAGTAATGCGTGAGTTTCTGGCTGATCTTTCTAAGTAGAATACCTTTTTTTTCCCTCTTTGAGCAGGTCAAATGAATTATACTAATGTGTGTGTAAGTGAAATTCCAATGTGTGTTGTTCAGCCATAGTGGTGGTGCAGAATGCTACGGTGCTGGATTTGAAGAAAGCCATCCAGAGGTTTATGGAGCTTAAACAGCAACGGGAGGGAGGGGTGAAGCATGTCAGCTGGTAACACACACACACACACACACACACACACACACACACACACACACACACACACACACACACACACAGTCTTGTACAACTAACCTTGTGGGGACACACAATTCAGTCCCATTCTAAATCCTATTTACCCATACCCTTACCCTAACCTTAACCCGAAAACCTAACCCGAAAACTAACCCTAGCTCCTAACCCTAACACTAATTATAACCTTAACCCTAACCCCCCTAGAAATAGCATTTCACCTTGTGGGTACTAACAAAATGTCCCCAGTTGGTCAAATTTTTGTTTGTTTACTATTCTTCTGGGGACTTCTGGTCCCCACAAGTATAGTTACACACACACACACACAGAGTTTTGCTTTTCTTGTGCAGGAGATACGTATGGAGAACCTTTCATCTCGTATTTCAAGGAGAGAAGCTTGATGATGACAAAATGAAACTAAAGGAGTAAGTTTCAATCAAACACCATTGTGATTATATTACATAATGCACTGCTTTTGTTAACTGAAAACAACATTTATTGTGTTGTTTTCTTGTCAGTTATGGGATCAGAAACAGAGATGAGGTGACATTCATGAAGAGACTGAGGAAGAAGTGAAACACAGGTACAGTAGACTTCTGAATTATGATCTCATTCTGAAAGATGTTCACAGGCTGATGGTATGCAAAGTGGTACCATATAATCATGACTGTAACTAATAACGTGTTATGGCTGTGTGAATGAGAGAAACGTTATTGGAAAGGACCACTGTCTTATGTTCCTGTGGCATTTTTCCATTATAATAAGATAATGCACATTTTGAAAGGACTCAACATTTGTATTTCTTGCACTCCCAATCGGAGTATAACACTTGCAACCTTTTTAAATAAATATTGTATGTTTCTAATATTATTGATAATACATTGAGTTGAACAATGAATGACACTGCTCTATGCACTTCTTACTTAGATCTCACTACCGTGGGGAGTCCTGCCTACTGTCAGTTGCCTGCACTGTCCCCGTTGCTTCAGACCTCTATTTTTCAACCTGCAACTATATTCATACACTGACATGTTTCAGTTGATGTCTAAAAGGTTTTTCAATTGACATCTCAAAAGTTTTTACATGTTGTAGATATGATTGTGTGGAATGTTTTGCATGTCTCAATTTTTTATTGTTTGGACATATTCTCTTGTCATTTTGTACAGTAAAATTGTGCCACTTCAAATATGAATAAAGGCTTCAGTGCTACCAAAATGCCCCTGAAATATCACCTAAATACAGTGAATATGTTTTAGCTTGAAATCATTTAACCAAAGCTGGCTGTGCAGCCTGGTCTCACAACGTGAGAGTAGAACCACAATATTTAAATATCTCCTGTAGTCCTTGTTTAAAACAAAATATTACACTATTTCCTGGAGTACATAGAGGAGCATCACATTTTCCACAGCACAAGCTGGGAGCAACCATTGAAACCCGGTAAAAATCTATATTGTCTCATTACAGTAATCATTTAGTTTGCAGCAGCTAAGATGGATAAGAGAAAATGTGAAATCTATTTCTTATCTTTGCAATTTTGGTTTTTAGTAATGTTGGTCACAATCTATCTGACTTGTACAAACATATTAGAACGTGATCTCCTCACATTAGTTTGTCTTGGTATGAAATATTTTTAGATGTGCATGGTTGATGCTTACATTGATACATAAAGTTAGTGCTATGTCTTCTTTTGGCTTGTCATCCAAGTGTTGGATAACAGGAATAGATACATTCATATCAATTCTATCTAACTTCATGACCCAATCATCTGAACTTGCTTGGAAAAATGTAATTGTTGGCCTAACACTATATAGTTCAAGCTTCAGCAAGGTTCTGGGTGACTGGCATGTGCTTCAGACTGGGCTTCTTGATTGGTGGCATTGACTGGTGGTGTATGTGGCAGGTGGTAAGTCAAATAATTGTGAAATGTTCCACCTTTGTGATGTCTTATCTGATGCTGGTGGTTATTTTCAGCTCCCAGGATGTCTGGGTCTACTGAGCACAGGAAGCTGGAAAGGATCTCCATGGAGTTGAACCAACTGTCATTAAGGAGGCAGCAGTTTAACGACCGCAGGAACATGCTGACCATCCTGCAGGAGTTCAGGAACCGCTCCAACCACAATAGCACAGGTAAAGAGGAAATTCACTGTCTAGAACCGCTATTATTGAGTAAATGCACATGGCAGGCATGGATGTACTGTGTGATGTGGCCTCTAGCTATAACCCAGCAGGGCTGATGTGTTCTATCACTGACTCCCTCTGAGACTTGTATTACCTCTCTGTGTCCAGCAGAGGGCTCCAAGGAGCAGATTGAGATTCAATGCATCGACCAAGAACTACAGGAGCTGTCTGAGAAGAAGAGAGAGCTGCAGGAAAGCCAAGATAACATTCTCCATTCCAAGGACCAAAGAAAAGGTGTGTCTACTCTACCTACTTTATCGTGATACAGTCCTCACACAGCACTCTCTTAATACTCAGATTCTGATCATGATTGTCTCCCTTTAGTGTCCTTTGCAGAGTGCATCATCAGTCAGGGGGGCTTGTCTGTTCTCCCTGACCCCTCTGTTGTCTTTGTTGAAGCTCCACCCTGTATACCAGGTGAGTCACTTGGACTGAGAGTCAAATGAGGTTTGAACTTGTTCATTTGTGGGTTATTTCAAGCGGTACCCCCATTTTGCTACAATTATTTTCCTGGCCTGTTTAGATCAGAGGCTAGTCCGATAGATGAGTGATGTCATATGGTCACACCTACACTCCCTCCATAGCTCCGAAGGTGATCCTGGACATCCGGAAACTTCCTCCCTGCTCATCTCAGACCCAGTGCCCAGAGTGTCGACAGTTCATCACCACAGAGATTGTCACTTCAGTTGGCAATGTGGCCTGTCTAGTCTGTGTCACAATGTCTATACTTGGGTGAGTTGACCTACATTGTCTTACTGCTGTGTTACTAACAATAGTCTGCCATCTTTGAATGCAGGATGTCGACAATGAGGTGTTTTCAACTCTATGCTTCATCTAGAGTTGGAGTTAGTAGGATATTTCGGTTAACAAAGAATAGGAGGACTGCTTAGGTCTCACCTAAGTAGAGGTGCCAACAGGTGCTCTTCGGAGACTACATTCCAGTTATTTGTTTCCTGCAGTACTATGCAAATTTCAGTTTGGACAAAAGCCAGTGCCTTTAGGCTAGTGTCATGTCTGATAATCTCATCACCTGATGGAATCCAAAGTTTGAAACTGTTGTTTCTGGTCTCTTCTCATTCAGCTGTGTGGCTGGTTGCTGCCTTATCCCTTTCTGCATTGATAACTTCAAAGATGTCACGCATAGATGTCCTAAGTGTCGAAGTTCAATAATCACCATCACAAAGCTCTGAGGTAAGGGCCCACATGCACACAGAGACTGATAAACAGGTCTCAGACTGGGATTGGAGATCTCCCCTTGTGATGATAAGGCATCTACCATGGATCTGAGGTGACCCATTTAGGGTTCAGGAGACACCCTGTCCCATCATGCAGGTATAGGACAGCAGTGGATGAGGGGGAAATGGACAATGGATGTTGAATTGAGCCAAGCCATAGTGAAACAGGTTCTGCTGAGTGAGAAGTGATCATAAATTCCCAACAACTGTACTGTTGGTCAGTGTCACTCCTATCACTCCTGTGATGATTATGTATCCATACTGTGACAACTGTGGCTGGATACTGTACATTTTAAGTTAGTATTTATTGCATTGTTCTTAGAATAAAATGTCTTCATCAATGCAATTTATTAGAGAACAACTGCATTAAAATGTTTTATTTTTTATTTTTTTTATTGTACTGCAAAAACCCTGTGTGAATTGTAAAACATCAGAGGAAAATAGTGTTTCAAGGTATGTGAACTCTAAAGCTGCATGTGAATTATCCAAGCCTAGTGGTGGCTGTGTTAGGGTTTGGAACTCCTTGATAAATGAAATGTCACATGATTTTATTTACTAAACACAACTGAATGATTTTCACACAATGTACATTACCATTTTTATTGACACAAAAGGCTATATATACATAATGGGTATACAGTAGTACGCATACTGTATACACCAAACAGTCTTAATACAAAAGAGCTCAGATGTGCATAAAATGCATGACATAAAATATATACACAATGTGCAAAATGTATGGCATACTAAATATGTATCACCATTGCAGGGGGAGCTACACTAGTATAGTACAAATTAAATTACTTCTGGTTCCAGCACATTCTCCCTTTCTTTAGTTTGGACACGTGATCAATGGGTGACAGACTTTGAGTAGTAAAATGAGGCACTGATGCTTAAACAAAAACAAAGTTGTGCACAAAGACAATGTTTTTTTGATTAGCTACCCATTTTTTATCCACTCGGTGTAAACTGCTTTGCAATTTAAGTGCTTTTGTCTGTTTTTCTAACAGCAATGTGTGAAATTGAGGCTCTTAAAGGCCCAGTGCATTCAAAAACATTTTGATTTTCCTGTATATACACTGAGTGTACAAAACATTAGGAACAGCGTCCTAATATTGAGTTGCACCCCCTTTTTCCCTCAGAACAGCCTCAATTCGTCAGCGCATGGACTACAAGGTGTCGAAGCGTTCCACAGGGATGCTGACCAATGTTGACTCCAATGCCTGCTTCTCACAGTTGTGTCAAGTTGGCTGGATGTCCTTTGGGTGGTGGACAATTCTTGATACACACAGGAAACTGTTGAGCGTGAAAAACCCAGCAGCGTTGGAGTTATTGACACACTCAAACCAGTGCGCCTGGCACCTACTAGCATACCTCGTTCAAAGGCACTTAAATCTTTTGTATTGCCCATTCACCTTCTTGAATGGCACACATACACAATCCATGTCTCAATTGACTCAAGGATTAAAAATCCTAATTTATCCTGTCTCCTCCCATTCATCTACACTGATTGAAGTGGATTTAACAGGTGACATCAATAAGGGATCATAGTTTTCACCTGGATTCACCTTGAAAGAGCAGGTGTTTTGTACACTCAGTGAGGTTGGAATAATACTGTGAAAATGATGATAATGCCCTTTTAGTCTAAGAGCTGTTTAAAAATACCTCCTGAAATGTCAGCCTGTTTACGTGGGATGGAGTTTTGGTTTGCCTGGTGACATCACCTGGCGGTAAATTAGTTAATAGACCAATAAGAAAGAGTTCCAAACAGCTCTGCCAATAACAGCTAATTTTCAGTTTCCCCCTCCCTACTCAGACCACTCCCAGACAGTCCTAGCAACATTATTGCTAGAGAAATTGCTCTTTGCTAAGAAGCGGTTTTATTTTTGGGGGGATCATTTTAAGTGAAAACAATCATAGTAAGGTACTTAATTGTTACTCAGAAATGATTTGATATTGAGATAAAAACGGCTGTATTGGACCTTTTAAGTAATTTTCTTTGGTAGGGGACAGACAGGTAGGCTATAATTGATCAAAACCATTGATTACATATTTCTTTAGCACCGTCTGCAATGTATTTCCAAGGAATGCTTAAGCTGTCGTTGGTACTTACTTATCATGCTGAATAGTGTTTTAAAGCTTCTTCCATTTTTTTGGGCTCTACTAAATTACATGAACATTTGAGTGTCAAAGACACCTGAACCTGCAGGACTATGGCCACAAATATTGCTAAGCTGATCACAAATGCACAAGACAGCCTTGAACCACCTCTGCTGATTCACTGTGACTCACTGGCTTGTCAAACTGAATGATGTCAATTTGTCTGTTCTCAGTATATCAGCCAACTAAGACGGTATATTGAAGAGAGCCATGGAAATGCTGAGGGGAATTTACTGGCTATATTTCTGGCAGTTCCTAAAGTCAAAACAAGCAAAAGCGATATGCAACACAGATGTGCAGTGCACAGACACACACCAGCTCTCACTCATGTGCACTGCACACCACACATAAACAAGCAAAATTCAGCTGATCTGTACATTGGGATAGATCCACTCCAGACTTGACAATAGGGTTGAGAGAGAGAACATTTTCAAAGGCTCTTTTGTCAATCCTATAAAGGACATAAGCCTAGACCTGGCTAGGTACAGCAGTGCTGTGGGATGCTGTGCCACCTATTGTGACCCCATGGACACTAAGGCAAAGCACGTTGCAGTTTGGTAAACAAACTCACATTGGCCCTACGCTCCCCACACAAGAATAGAGTAAGAACAACAGCTGCCAGAAATGTGACGCCTCTCAACTTCTAATTCAGATGAATTCAAGAGTTCTCAGGCCGACAGCTCTCTTATTGTCAACCAATGACACTAAATGTGGGTTTCGTGCTCTCACTGTTTTATCTTACATGATATAAGGCTGCTTACTGTTAACACTTCACTTTAAGTAGTCGTCTGCTTCATTTTAGTGACAACACTATCAGTCATTACTCTGTGGAAATTCTTTGGTTGAATTAAGTGAAAGCAATGCCTTGATAATAGCAATATATTTGCCGAAAGGTCTTATAAATAAGGCACAATGCAATATGTGCAGTCTTTTAGCATCTGTGTCCCATTTCCTCCTATGATGGGAATCGCATGGGGGCACTGAGTAAAGCAAAGGCAGTTATTTCAAAGCCATAATGCTAAGCTAATACCACATTCCAATAGGTCATTTACATACACAGGACTGTAATACAGCTGCCTTAGTGATGTATGCAGCAGAGCAGACAGACTCCTGCTACTGTAGACATAGGCTTATAATATCTCTCTGCGCTGTCTGTCAAATTTATCACGAAAGTCAGTCAGTAACCATGCCACTGTGGCGCAGTCAGAACCAGGCGTGAAATGTTCTCTAACACCTGGGTCAACATCTGTTTCCACTAGCAAGTTCTCATCCTGAGCCGGGATCACATTTCCTGGTCCCACTCCTTATCTACTGTAACGCCCTTTCAGTAGAGACCACCCTTCCTCAGACCAGGTCCTCTTCTGAAAGAGACCACAGGGGGAGATCAACCTAATCATACCACTGATCTATACCACGGTCAGCCCAGCGGGTGCTTTGCCTTCCTTAGAATGAGTGGCTGTTATGAGGGCCGATACCTCAGAGGGCTATATTGTATATCCAATGAGGAAGGCGGGTCCATGCCTCTAGCACTCTGAGCTGCTCAGAGCAGTGAGATCCACCACCACTGCTGCTGTAACCCTGCACAGAACTGCCCACAGAGACTCAAGGCCAGCAGCACTGCACTCTCCTCCCCCACCTCCACTGGAGGAGGACTGGGCTCTCCGTCTCACTTATCAGTATGTGTGTGTCTCTCCCTGACAGCCCTCTGTCTGAACAGGCCTGTTTGGGGGCAGGGGGTCACATTGATGCCCCTTAGTCCCAGTGTAGCTGCAGGTCATGGGAGTCCAGGAAGTCAGAGGAGAAGACCCCAGACGGGGGAAGGCCCAGTGGGTTGAGCCCCCCTGTCGGCCCGGGCATGGTCAGTTCCAGCCACTCCATGTTGTCCAGGTTGGTGTGGTCCAGGTGGTAGCTGGAGGGGGGTGCACTGATGTTGTTGAACCCGGTGGTGTCTGACTCCATGTCCATGGGGGAGTGGGGGGAGTGCTCCAGCAGCTGGCTGTGCAGCTCCTCCATCAGCCTCAGTGTCCGGGGCTCAGTCTCCCCAGCCAGCGTGCCCTCCAGGAAGGCCTCCAGCTGGTTGTCTGTGGCCAGGGCTGTCAGGCTGGGTGGGGCCGGGGGGTTCAGGGTGGGGATGGGCCGGGCCACCTGGATCTGGGGCGGGGGGCGGGATAGCACCGTGTTGAAGGGCAGGGTGGTTACACTGGCGGTCACAGGAAGCAGCTTGTCTGGAAAGGAAGGGTCCTGTCTGATGAAGGGGGAGATCTCTGTAGAAGAAGGAACATGGGCGATAATGGATTAATGGACAGGAAGGGACTGATAAAGCTGTCTCAATGGAGAAGGAGACCCCAACTATAGTCAAGTATTTTTCTCACCTCCACTCTCGATCAACACGTCAAACAGGTCGTCCATGTGCTGGCTGGTTGCAGTGGGAACCTGCATAGACAATAAAGACCAGTCAAAACCTGCCTTAATGCCTAACAGACCTAGCAGGTCAGTCCAGTGTGTTTTAGTAGTGTTATACAAGCTCTATTACCTGTGCAGCAGTCTGCATTCTGCGTGTCTGTTTAACCGCCTCTTCGTAGCGTGGCGGGTCCTTACTCTTTGGGACGTGGTTTGAGAAGTTGGGCTGGCAGGGAGAGGGGGACTGATGGACAGAAAAAACAATGAGCTCTAACCCCTATAAGCTGTAAACAACCTATGCGGTTCACATATTCAACACAACTAAATGAATACATGTAGATAAGATGTGTATACGTAATACAGTATTTAAACAATACCTTGTTTGTTGGACCATTGGGGACTGCTTGGTTGGACGAGGCCCTGGAAGGGGACCTGCTCCCTGGGGAGGTGTTTAGGAAACACTGGGGGATCTCTGTCTGACCTGGGCCTGCTCTGAACTGGAACCCAGAGCCTGAGGTGGTGGTGGTGCACAGTGGGACTGTCGTCTGTAGAGGAATGATGAACAGTGGTTAACCCCGTGGTACACGCTCCCTCTGGGACAGATATACTGGTCAGCTATAGTAGTAAACACTAGTGGTTAGACAGGGTAGACACTCTCTCTGGGAGGAATAAAAAGTGTTTATGTAGTATTATGTGGTAGTACACATTCTTTAGGAACACAATAAAAGGCATGGGCTGTTGGGTATCAGTGCAGTGCTAAAAGCTGTGTGTTTCTGGGTGTGAGAGCACTCTTCAATGAGTGTTGTGATGCAGTTGCTGTTGCTAATTCTGGCTGGCTGTCGGTTCGGCCCAGTGCAGCTCTGCAGACTTGGGTTCAAATAGTATTTGACATCTTTCAATTAAGTAGTGTTTGCTTGAGCTTGCATTTGAGTGACCGATGGATGGGGTGTGCACTTTTGGGACTATCCAATTGGTTTAATTATGCCAGACAAGCCCAGTCAAGCACAGCTTAAGTATTTGAAGGAAAACACATGCTATTTGAACCCAGGTCTGGTCCTATAGAGACTACAGCAGACAACATAGTCTACTGTGCTGACTGCCTGGCCGTCAGTCAGCACCTGCTCCAGTAACCGGAGCTTAGACAGGCTCCGGCCCTCCTTTTGATGTGACTAGGAGAGGAATTCATCACCCTGGCCAGGCCTGCTATTACCTTGGCAACACACTAGATAAATTACCCAGAGAAGAGCATATTAAAGAAGTTGGAGAGAGAGACTCTCTGCTTTCAAAACACGGCTAATGCCCTAAGAAATGTGATTAGGCCGGCCCATCACAATAGAATGTAATTTATAAAGTGCTCTGGAAACGGTGTTATACCAGAAAAAGGGCACAAAAACAGGATGTGCAATTTATTCAGCGGAACAATTCATCCACAGACAGCTATTTATTTAGTTGTGGTTTGGTGCAGCACACAGCCCATGGAGAGTACTATAACCCAATACACAGAGACACTACAATACAGGTGGGTAAAATGGTGGCTGCTGACAGTAGCTTGGGGAATATCCCACTCTAAATATGGGATTGGAGTAAAGTAAACCAGATATTCTGACCTGAGCCATACGTTGGGTCTGGGTGGTATGTTGTTGTTGCTGGGGTGCTGAGGCCTCTGTTTTCTGGATGAGGCCTGGAGCTGTAGTGCTAACTGTGGTCTGCAGGACCGGGTCTCTGACCTGCAGCTTAATGCTGTTGTTCGGTAGCTGGATGGTGGCAGTGCTGGTGGGCAGGGAGACAGGCAGCAGGATCTGTGTTCCAGGCTGGCCAGACAGCGGGGTCTGAGGCTGGGGCTGTCTGATGACCTGAGGCACCTGCTGGTGGCTGATGAAGAACTGAGGCAGGGGGGACGTCTGCACCTGGCCTGTGCCGGGCTCCTCCTGTTTCACCACTGCGAGTGGGCTATGCGCAGGGGCGGAGCAGTTTGAGGCGGCCCTGCCCTCTTCTTTGACCAGGGCCATGGGGGCTGGAGGGCTGGGCTGACCCCTCTTCTCCACCTCTAGCTGCATCTTCAGCTCCTCCACCAGCCTCTGCTCCTGCTCCAGCTTCCACATCAGCTCCTCGATCTGACGCTCCTTCTCGTGCAATCGCTGGTCCTTCTCTGAGGTTCTGGTCTCCATGGGGCTGTCCTCCAGGGGGCCTTGGTGGGGAGACGACCCAGAGGGAGTGGGCCGAGCTGGGGAAAGAGCTCCTGGCATCCCAGCCTCCTCCATGCCCAGGCTGGAGACCTCCGAGGGCGCGGGGGACACAGGGGGTGTGGAGCTCATGCTCTCCGGCTGTGGGGCCCCTGTGTGGCCTGTCAGCTCCATGGCAGTGGCAGCCTGGCTGCTGGGGCTCTCCTGATAAGGCTTTAATCTCTCTATCAGGTCAGTCTTGGTGCCAGACACCGGAAGACCTCGCAGTTTCAGCTCCATCTTCAGCTCAGCTACCTACGGGCCAGGGATAATGAACAGTTATGAGTCTTCATCATAGAAGACAAGCCCTCTCAATAAATCGCCATACAACATGTCACTGCCTAGGTGATGTGCTGTGCTCTGCCCTGTAATATATCTATGTTTGAGTAAAATAAGCTACTGTATGTTTTTATGGAGCAGGCTTGAGCTTCACCTTCATTTCATCCAGGTTGGCAGGTAGGACACCAGGCTTGCGGTTTGTAAGAGTCTGGTTAGACCGTGCTGGGGCAGCGCTGGGTAGAGAGACCATGATGGGACTGGACAGACTGCTGCCACTCAGAGACACATTGGAGCAGCTGTTCTGACCCTCCATCGACCTGTAGGAACACAGACAAAAGGAGTAGGGTTCAGTGTTTAGTGTTCGGATGGGAGAAAGAGTTTCCTGTATGTCCCATCATTCACATTCAACAGTCTCCATCCAGGACAATGAAGACAGGAATACTATATCTAAGACAAACAGAAGCTGTGCAGGAAACGGATGTGGCAGATTACATCACTATTACCCAGGTGTGGACTTATTCTGTTAGGATTGTTTGGTAAATAAAAAAATCATGACATTGTTCAAAGGAAACAATGTTTGTCTTCCAGGTGTAGCTATGATGTACTGACTTCCCTCAACACAAAGCTATCAGTCAATAAAACTACAACTAGAATGTGAGGGCTAGCCACATTACTTGGCCTACGGTATGCAAGCTGTGGTAACACATTACATTCCAATGTCCTTTTTACAGTGGGCCATACTTAAGTGGGGCAGGCAGGATGGCCTGGTAATTATAGTGCTGCTGCTGCTGGCTCAGTATCTGCAGCTGGAGGAACTGCTGCTGCTGATGCAGTAGCCTGGCGTAGGCTGAGTCCATGGGGGCCTCGTTGGGCTCCTGTTTCTGGTCCGGGGGGATGTACTGGTGGTACTTGAGCTTCTTCACCCGCGGCTTGGCGTCCTTATTCTTTTTACTGCGGCTCTTGTCATTGGGTGTCTTTGGCTGGCTTTGCTGCACAGGGAAAAGAGGAACGGTTACAACCTACTGAATACTATCTGGGAGGAGCAGTGAAATGTTTTCACTGAAAACCTCAAAGGTTCATCTCATAGAGTGGTTTGTGGACATTTTTGGTGATCTAAAGCCTGTTCTGACTGTTATGGATAATGTCTAAACATCTTGCCAGTATTGTGAGGCTTGTACATGAAATTGTGCCCATTTCATACTGTAGTATCAAATTAATATGTGGGACGTTGTGATAACGCCCAGTGAGAAAGACAGGATGGGGAAATGGAATGTGGAAAGGGATGTGAGGTGACCCTTATTGTTCAGTAACTAAATTACAGGATACACATTAAATGGCTTGGCATTTGGGAGGTAGATCCAAGCCATATAAATATCATAACACCAATTCAAGTTGGTTTATGCAAACACACAGCCTCAAATGTATTCCTCCCTGTTCTTCAACACTGGAGGGGCAGAGCTCAGAAAATATTAATTTGCTTTGAGGGTAAAGGATTATGACAAATGCCCAAGTTATTGCTTTACTCCCGTCTTTCGCTTCCATCCTTTATGCCCTGAAGGCTAAGAGTAAGCCTGTCACTTAACCTTAATTGAAGACTGAGAGCGGCTGGCAGTTTAAATTAATGGATTTGTGAAAAACTCCTCCAGGCCTTGTTGTGCTTTGAACCACATTTGACTTGGTTGAACCGTCACTTTCGACTCGTCTCTGCCTGCACTGACAGGCTCTTTCACTGTGACCGAACACAGCCCCAGTGTTTGTCCTCTGACATCTTATCTCTGATTACAGTTCCAAAGGAAGCAGCATGAAAACCACAACAGATCAGAGAGAGAGAGTCAAATATCAGAGGTGACTTTCATGTTTACAGGGTATATTTAGTGTTTGTAGGAAAAGCTTGCTCAGCTAACTGGGATCCAAAAGGAACCAAAATATCTTCATTGCTGAAATAAATAGCTTTCTGTGCCAAGAGAAAGAAAAGTTTGGTTATAGCTTGTAATGTGCTCAGCTAAATGCTATAAACAAATGTATATTTAATCGTTGCACATTTCCATGATTTACCATACCTTTGCCACAATGTTCAAGTACTCTCCATCACTTTCTTTCAAGTTTGTGGCTCACCTTTACTAACATGGGCCCCGGCTTTAGAGGGGCAACAATGGTGATTGGCTGAGGCGTGGTCACCAGGCGATTGTTCTGATGCTCATTGGTGGAGACTTGAGAGAAGTTGAGGAAGTCTGTTGTGGACTGGGAGGTAGGTGGGCAGTGCTGAGATAAAGAGACAGATAGAAACCACATGGCCCGTTCAGTAAGGAGGGGAACAGAGGCCTGTAAATCCCCCTCCCACACTAAGCCACAAGGGCAGAGCAACTGGAAAAAGACTAACAAAAGATGGATGCCTTCTAATACAGAAAAAAACAGAGGAGGCAAATAATATTTTCTAGCAAGCTAAATTTGATATACAACTTGGTGCACTGGGAGACTATTATTCAGGCCCAAAATGTAGAAATAAAAATATTTACGCTGTTAGTCATACCATAACACAATTTAAGATGGGTATTTATAGGTGGTGAGGTATAGCGATGGGACCTACCTGCATGGTGATGGAGCTGGTCGGTTGGGAGGTGGAGGGAGCAGCAGGGGCCTCTGTCTCCCTGGGGGTCCTGGGGGAGGGTGAGGGGGCAGAGGAGCTCTGGGACTCCTGGCTGGCCGGCTGCTCTGGGGACAGGGCGTCGCTGCTGTCCTCGTCAAAGTTGTACACATCCAGTGTTGTTGTCTTGGGGAAGTCATTCTCCACCCCACCATCTGTGCGATCTGCAACGTAACGTGCAAAAGCACAGCTTATTAATTACAAGTAGACCAACGGAGAGAGGTTTGTACTAAGTTGTTTCTTATGGTAGTCACTGGAAATGTCTCAATGCTGTGTTAGTCGTAATAGGCACTTTCAGAAATCTAGACTATACAAAATATCTAGGGAGTGGGAGTTGAATGATTAACTTCGCCCTTAGCCTGGAGATAATAATGTTCTCTACCGGTGACGGCGTCCTTGACGAGGCTGGGTTCCACAGGCAGAATGTTCTTGACCACCAGCTCCATGGGGCCGGGTCGCTGGGCCAGCTTCTCATTGAGGTCATCAGCCAGCCTGGCTCTCTTCAGCATCATCTGAGTGGCCTGCAGTGAGGCCTCCGCATGGGTCTCTGTGGGACAGACAGCAACTCATCAGTAACTGCTAGTCTACCTAGAACTCACAACAGTACTGTTCTACTACTGTGTGTCTCACAATGGAGACTGTTTAAGGTGGTATGTCCTCATACGTCAAAGACAATCAATCAGACAACTGATTGTAACATCTAAAGTTGTGAATATTTAACATCCTATGGATTGTATCCAATAGGGAGGGATACAATTTCACAGGATCCTCCTCTTCCATCATCATCTCTCTTCTGAGAGCTAACTTGACCAGCTAAACGTATATTGACGTTCTGTTGGTACAGTGAGGGAAAAAAGTATTTGATCCCCTGCTGATTTTGTACGTTTGCCCACTGACAAAGACATGATCAGTCTATAATTTTAATGGTAGGTTTATTTGAACAGTGAGAGACAGAATAACAACAAAAAAATCCAGAAAAATGCATGTCAAAAATGTTATAAATTGATTTGCATTTTAATGAGGGAAATAAGTATTTGACCCCTCTGCAAAACATGATTTAGTACTTGGTGGCAAACTCCTTGTTGGCAATCACAGAGGTCAGACGTTTCTTGTAGTTGGCCACCAGGTTTGCACACATCTCAGGAGGGATTTTGATGTGTGCAAACCTTTTTGTTGTTATTCTGTCTCTCACTGTTCAAATAAACCTACCATTAAAATTACAGACTGGTCATGTCTTTGTCAGTGGGCAAACGTACAAAATCAGCAGGGGATCAAATACTTTTTTCCCTCACTGTAGTTGAGTATGCTCTGTATTATCTGTCTTCTCTACAGCCTATCATAAAGCATACAGTACATGGTAGTGTGGTTACCTTGCAGGATGTGCATGCGAACCAGCTCTGAACGTTCAGGTCTACTGCGGATTTTGTGCTTCAGGAAGTTCTCAGTCTGTAAAAAACAACAGACATTTTTATTTTATTGAGATGATATGGAACGGCACATGCATGTGATAGTGTGTGTTTATCTCAATGAAGTACAATGAACACTAGTGTTAGTGAAATGAGTTTGTGAGGTCTTACCCTGGACCTCTGCAGGCTGCGGATCTGTTCATGGAAGACAGCAGGGCATTTCAGTGCTATGGGAGGGAAGAGCAACGTCATATACAGTGAGCTCCAAAAGTATTGGGACAGTGACAATGTTTTGGCTCTGTATGAAATGATACAATGACTATGAGGTTAAAGTTCAGACTGTCAGCTTTCATTTGAGGGTATTTTCATCCATATCGGGTGAACCGTTTAGAAATTACTGCAGTTTTTGTACATAGTCCCCTGATTTTAGGGGACCAAACGTATTGGGACAAATTCACTTATGTGTATTAAAGTAGTCAAAAGTTTAGTATTTGGTCCCATATTCCTAGCACGCAATGATAACAGCAAGCTTGTGACTCTACAAACTTGTTGGATGCATTTGCTGTTTGTTTTGGTTGTGTTTCAGATTATTTTGTGCCCAATAGAAATTATTAGTAAATAAGAATATAATATGTTTCTAAACACTTCTACATTCATGTGGATGCTACCATGATTACGGATAATCCTGAATGAATCGTGGGTAATGATGAGTGAGAAAGTTACAGACGCACAAATATCATACCCCCAAAATATGCTAACTTCTCACCATTACAATAACAGGGGAGGTTAGCATTTGGGGGGTGGGGGTGGGGTGGGGGGGTCATATGCCTCTAACTTTTTCACTCATCATTATTCATGATTCATTCAGGATGATCCATAATCATGGTAGCATCCACATTAATGTAGAAGTATTTAGAAACATATTATATTCTTATTTACAATAAAAGTGACTGCAAAATGAAACAATTCAATATTTACCATTCATTTCTATTGGGCACAAAATAATCTGAAACACAACCCACAACCAAAACAAATAGCAAATGCATCCAACACGTTCGTAGAGTCACAAGCTTGATGTAGTCATTGCGTGCTAGGAATATGGGACCAAATACTAAACTTTTGACTACTTTAATACACATATAAGTGAATTTGTCCCAATACCTTTGGTCCCCTAAAATAATAATAATAATAATATGCCATTTAGCAGAAGCTTTTATCCAAAGCGACTTACAGTCATGTGTGCATACATTTTTAGGTATGGGTGGTCCCGGGGATCGAACCCACTACCCTGGCGTTACAAGCGCCATGCTCTACCAATTGAGCTACAGAGGACTATGTACAAAATGTACTGTAATTCCTAAAGGGTTCACCCGATATGGATGAAAACCCCCTCAAATTAAAGCTGACAGTCTGCACTTTAATAGTCATTGTTTGATTTCAAATCCAAAGTGCTGTAGTACAGAGCCAAAACAACTACACATGTGTCACTGTCCCAATACTTTTGGAGCTCACTGTAACTACTCATAACTTCTAATGGGTAAAACGTCAACTCGTCATCCTGAAAGTTGATGACAAGCTGATGACAATAAGGGAGAGACAATAATGTGTGATATTTCTTTGGAAGAGAGGATAGCCTTGATACTACACAATAGCTGACGGGAGTAGGACAGGATGTCTCTGAATGTTCCACTCATCCAACTAGTGAGACAGTCAGGCTGAGACTTTGATCTCATCAGACACACTTATCCTGCTGTTGGCACGGCACGGCTACACCCATTAGTCACCTCTAGCTAACACAAGCACTGTTTGCTCTCAGCACATACACACTGAGGTCTGAACACACACTGATCAGGGGTTCTTCTCAGTCAAAGGGTGTGCGTTAAACTCAGAGGAGCAGAGCTAAGCATTCCTGAGCGTCACCCAAGCCCTGGCCTGCATACCTATTATAAGTCCTCTGTGTGGGAGAACCAGAGCGATTCACCCAGTGTCGCTGGCTGGGAGGTTCCTGTGCGGCCTGTGCTAGGGCCACAGTGATGGTTACTGACCTCCAGTGCAGGCCCAGTCGCTGACTCATACAGCGCTGACTATGGAACCTAATAAGAAGAGCTTAGAGTCCACATGGAGGAGGCCTCTTAGGGCTGGACAAGAAAAGACAGTGCACACTCCCAGCACTGAGAGGGATCTGGTCTGGGGCTCCTGCAGCTCTAGCCACAAATCACTTAGCTACACCCACCACTGTTCTCCCTCTCTCTGTCTGCTGTCTGCTTTCTTATCAGTGTGTCTGCTCTAGTCTGCTCTCTTTTATTACATACAACCCACTCCCAGAGAGACTGATCCAGTAAGGGCAGCAAGAGGAATGATTCTGCTCCACTTTGCTGACTTTGAGAGCCGGGTGTGGAAGTTTTCAGTATGCCTTTTGGTTTCTGGTATGCCACTGGCCACCGATATATGCCTCACTGTGGGTTAAGACCTTGGGCCATTCCGAGTATTTATTTATTCTACAAACATCATGACGAGGTTTGTGGTGGAGGGTGGTCAAGACATCAGTGGTGGCAGAATTCCACTCCTGTATGGTTGTCATAATAGTATCAAATCAGACAACATGTAGTTCAATGTATGGTATTCATTGAGGTAATAAATATATCACATTTTCTGAGAGCATTCTGGAACCAAGACCCACTTTAATTACTGTGGTGTGGGTGCAGTTATAATTTTCCAACATGCCAGACCATTAACCTTAACTCTGGTAGAAGTGAGTTACAGTATATTAAATCCTTCGTGGTTTGAGAGTGGCGGTGCCCAATGCCCAGTGGCTTTACTCACGTGGCATGATGCCCTGCTCCACTAGCTGCTCACGGGTGCGTCTCTGCTGCAGGCGTCGCTGGAGGACTGTGGGAGAGAAGCAGAGATAGGTTAGAGGTCAACCTATGCACAACTAGCCTGGTCCCAGATCTGTTTGTGCCGCCACGCCAATGACCATAGGAGTTAGCAAGACAGCATAAACATACCTGGGACCAGGTTACGACAACCTTCCATTTACACACTAGAGCTGGGACGATGAACCGAAAATTATCAATACCAATCACTTATCGCAGGGATTTTGCTGATATAGTTTATTACGATAAGTAGCCTATACTAGAGAAATCTGAAGTTTGAAATGAAATAAGTTTGCTGATATGGGTGATTGTTAATGGAACAACTGATGGCTACAACCATCAAACTAGTAGTAGTAGTTTAAAGGATAAAAAAATATATATATGTGGTGCTGCACCATATTGCGATAAATTGGCAGAATTTTATAATATGAATGTGCACCTGTGACTGGTGCACATTCATGTTACAGAATTCTGCCAATTTATCGCAATATGGATTTTTGTATGCCCAGTTCTACTACACACCCAACCCACAGATAAAGGCAGTAGGTTACTTAAGACAGAAACGATAGGAGGGAGGTTGGTCGTGGGAGGATGGGTGGGTGTATATAACGCGAAGGTCTAGCAACCCAAACATTGCGTGTTTGAATCACATGATGGACAACTTTTACATTTTAGCGAATTAGCGACTTTGTAAATACTTACTACTTTTAACTACTTAAGCTAGCATGTTAGCTAACCCTAACCTTAACTCCTAACCTTAACCCCTAGCCTAGCTAACGTTAACCACCGAGCTAACCTAGCTAACAAATTGAAATTCCTTATGAAGAACATCGTGTACTGGACACGATTCGTTATGAAGAAGAAAATCGTGTAGTGGACATGAAAAAATTGACCAGTCACGAATTTGTGTTGACACACCACGTCACAGCCCAGCCAGAACAAAACAGGAAGTCCTGTTCCTCCACATAAGACATCCTCTAGAGACATCCTATAGACTTCCTGCATGGTTAACCTACCAGACTACTGGCAATAACACTCTTCTTGACACTGTGAGTTTACTTTAGAGAGATTACATGGGCTTTACATATTAATATACAAGCTCTCTTCAAATAAAGTGAAGACAATGAAATACTGAGGACGGACTGGGATGCAAATGCAGAGGTAACTTTAAATAGATGTTCAACTTGAAATACAATCATAGATAGACACAGGCAAGGGATGAGTCTTTCTCGAGTACCACTGTAGAAATAACAAACCCTGAAGACTAATTACAGTGCAATGTTCATATATCCGAGTCACCTCCGAGTTGGAGATGATGTCATCCCAGGGCTGAGCGAACTCTGTCTCGTTTGTAAGTGCCGCTCCATAAAAAGTGAGATGCGTAGTCTTGTTTTGGAGGGGTAAGCACTGATCCATTAAGCCGCTGGAACTTAAAAAGACAAGAAGGACTCGGTGCAGAAGAAGTGAAAAATGTTGAGTCTTATGCAGGAGGCTCCAAATCCTTGGATGGCACTCAATATTATTTTACCATCATAATAAACTGCAGTGCGGGCCAAGTTTAAACATGTATAAACAGGCGAGCGTGGACGTGTTATTTCAGTGGAATAACAGTGCTCATCAGGAAAAATATTTGAAGAGGAAGGTGACGATTGATGGTGACAAACGACGCGGCGCTGTGAGGAACGTGGGGACCTTATCGTCACCAAGGCACTGTGTTCATAATGAGGTCGGACGCTGCTGGAGTAGACTGCTCATTGGCTCTGGCCAGATGGTCTACGCACAGTCACACACACTAAACACACACACACTACAGTCGTGGTCAAAAGGTTTGAGAATGACACAAGTATTGGTCTTCACAAAGTTCGCTGCTTCAGTGTTATGAGATATTTTTGTCAGATGTTACTATGGTATGCTGAAGTATAATTACAAGCATTCCATAAGTGTCAAAGGCTTTTATTGACAATTACATTAAGTTTATGCAAAGAGTCAATATTTGCAGTGTTGACCCTTCTTATTCAAGACCTCTGCAATCCGCCCTGGCATGCTTTCAATTAACTTCTGGGCCACATCCTGACTGATGGCAGCCCATTCTTGCATAATCAATGCTTGGAGTTTGTCAGATTTTGTGGGTTTTTGTTTGTCCACCTGCCTCTTGAGGATTGACCACAAGTTCTTAATGGGATTAAGGTCTGGGGAGTTTCCTGGCCACGGACCCAAAATGTCGATGTTTTGTTCCCCGAGCCACTTAGTTATCACTTTTGCCTTATGGCAAGGTGCTCCATCATGCTGGAAAAGGCATTGTTCGTCACCAAACTGTTCTTGGATGGTTGGGAGAAGTTGCTCTTGGAGGATGTGTTGGTACCATTCTTTATTCATGGCTGTGTTCTTAGGCAAAATTGTGAGTGAGCCCACTCCCTTGGCTGAGAAGCAACCCCACACATGAATGGTCTCAGGTTGCTTTACTGTTGGCATGACACAGGACTGATGGTAGCGCTCACCTTGTCTTCTCCGGACAAGCATTTTCTGGATGCCCCAAACAATCGGAAAGGGGATTCATCAGAGAAAATGACTTTACTCCAGTCCTCAGCAGTCCAATCCCTGTACCTTTTGCAGAATATCAGTCTGTCCCTGATGTTTTTTCTGGAAAGAAGTGGCTTCCTCGCTGCCCTTCTTGACACCAGGCCACCCTCCAAAAGTCTTCGCCTCACTGTGCGTGCAGATGCACTCACACCTGCCTGCTGCCATTCCTGAGCAAGCTCTGCACTGGTGGTGCCCCGATCCCGCAGCTGAATCAACTTTAGGAGACGGTCCTGGCACTTGCTGTACTTTCTTGGGCGCCCTGAAGCCTTCACAACAATTGAACCTCTCTCCTTGAAGTTCTTGATGATCCGATAAATTGTTGATTTAGGTGCAATCTTACTAGCGGCAATATCCTTGCCTGTGAAGCCCTTTTTGTGCAAAGCAATGATGACGGCACGTGTTTCCTTGCAGGTAACCATGGTTAACAGAGGAAGAACAATGATTTCAAGCACCACCCTCCTTTTAAAGCTTCCAGTCTGTTATTCTAACTCAATCAACATGACAGAGTGATCTCCAGCCTTGTCCTCGTCAACACTCTCACCTGTGTTAACGAGAGAATCACTGACATGATGTCAGCTGGTCCTTTTGTGGCAAGGCTGAAATGCAGTGGAAATGTGTTTTTGGGATTAAGTTCATTTTCATGGCAAAGAGGGACTTTTCAATTAATTGCAATTCATCTGATCACTCTTCATAACGTTCTGGAGTATATGCAAATTGCCATCATAAAAACTGAGGCAGCAGACTTTGTGAAAATTAATACTTGTGTCATTCTCTAAACTTTTGACCACGACTGTACACACTACATACTACACACTACATACTACACACACACCCAGGTCTGCTCTGTTCTAGTCCCCTGGGACAGTCACTGCGTCTGACCAGGCCAACATGACTCACTCCAGCTAAAATAAACTGGGCAGCTGTGAGAACAAGGCCTGGGAACCATGGAGTCTGGAGGTGGCGTGGGGGTGGGGCCCGGGACTGGAACCCAAAGCATTGTACAGAGGGGGGGACCCGCTCCCACTGGTGGACAGAGGAGCACAGAGTGTCCCAGGGACCCGAGGCGGGGGAGCAATTGAGTCCATTCTCAGAGCCCCCCAAAACTTTACAAGCCCACTGCGCCTCCAGGGCTCAGAACACTGTGTGCCTGCTCCTGCTGCCTATACATGGTTCCCATTACACGTTCACAACAGGGTCAGGTTAGCGTTTTTTGTCATGGATCTTGTTCTGGAGGAAGCTCTGCAGTGGTCACTAGCTGGAACAGCCACAAAGTAAATAAAATCTGATTTTAATCCTAACTTTAACCACACTGCTAACCCTAATGCCTAACCCTAACCTTAAATTAAGACCAAAAAGCTAATGTTTGTCTTCATTAATTTTTACAAATTCTTGATTTTGCAGCTCACCTATCTAAGAGGAAATCGCTCAGTGCTGACTCATGACAATACACGTCAACCTGCACACCAAGGGGGTGCCGACACGGCCCCAGAAAGATCATTCAAGATTGGAGAGAATTACCATTGGTCGGTTTCAATATTCATATTATCCACTCTGACTCGACTGGAAAAGAATGCTAAAGGGCAACTGACGATTTATGAGAACAATAGTGCCATCTCAAGTTGTTATTCTTGACATCAACGTGGCTGTACAGCCCATGCCTGAGGTGCTCCTTACATTTGTTTGACTGATGTCAACAGTGCTGTTCTCAGTGAACCCTGGCTAACCTCTGTGATGCAAGTCTGCTGCACTCCCCTGCTCTCCAGCACAGTATAAACAGAGGTACTTCACAAACCTCAGAGTGTACATAGGCTTTACTAAATCCCTGTCTCCTGATTCTATCTCTAATCCCCTGCCCATGTTCGTCTCAACAAAACTCATCTCTGGACAAAGTCTACCGTTAGATCTCCTGGTCTTACTTTTTTCCTAGAAACACTGTGCATACATATAAAAGAGAATCTGTTTTGTTATGGCTACACTGTTATAGAAACAGTCTGACACTGATATAAGCTATGTTGCCATTACCACTGGAAATATACAGTATTCTCCTTGCAGCTCAGCTGTGCTCCATGACCTTGCAAATGCTAATTTACTTGATGAGTCAGTTTGTTGTTTAATGTATTTTCAAAGATAAGGAATAAAACATCGGCAATAAATTCAAAACAGATCCATCCAACTCATCCAAACATGATTCTACATCTATGACTTGAGGGGACACAATACCTTTTTAATATGACTTACATTAAAGAGTCATATCACCTTTTCTTTACAAACCAAGTTGTTCTTTGAAACACGTTATACTATCAGGAGTTGCCCTGTAAAGGTATGCAGATCACAAACGGAATGTGGAGCTACAGCATTTCCAGGTTTAGAATTTCACTGTGGACTATACCTCTGAGCCAACATACTGTACAGTAGAATGCTATCGTTCAGGATAAGGTACTAACTAAATGGTGACATCATGCTTAGCTGATAGCCTGAGGGTAACACTGGACTCATCATAAGAAGTGAACACACAGTCCGGGGTTTAAGGATCCTAATAATATGATAAGCTATACCTCCCCAGTCCCCTCCCTCATTCTGGCCTCATCTCCTCCCTTGTTTTGACTTTGTTTATTTCTAATAGAGAACAACAACTCTTTACACTATTGTGATGCTGTTAATCTAGTCTCAAACTGACACTGGACATAATGTAATGGCTATTTGTTCTGTAATGCCCTATCATTTCCTGGTGGGGCTCTATATCTCTGTCCCAGCTCATCGTCAAGGTGTTGTCATCAATTAATCAGTACAGATTACTCTGACATCACTGCCGTTGGTCATGTTCAATAGGCCTATAAGTAGCTGTATATTTCATTCAAGGTAATCAAGTTGACTGAAAAGCAAACCTAAACCCATAAAGCCATACACATTTTACAGTAACTCCATTATTTTACTGACAACTATAACAACTATTTGCCTTCTAGTGAGAATAAAGTTTAAAAGTCCTAAACACACAACATTTCTGGAGACAACCGTAGAGGAAACCAAAATGGATACTGATTTATGTTGATACTGGGCTTCATGCCAACAACGTAGTGATGCTACCTAGCAGTCAGCGAGAGAGTGAAGAGGAGCGACAGAGCGAGAGAGAGGAAGAAAGAGAGGGAGTGAAAAGGTAAGTGATAGAAAGAGAGAGAAAGAATGAGGAGAGAGAAAAGGAAAGACCGATAGAGACAGGGGCACCTGATTTAAATTTACCCCTGCAGATGGCGGGGGTCTCCACGTCGAGGCACGCCATAGAGGAGGAGAGAGCCGGGTCACTTAGCGGCCGGGTCTGGAGTCCCATGGAGTGATCAGGGCAGTGAGGAACAAGGACCAGCATGAGGGTTTGGTAATGAGGGAAAACACCCAGCTAGGAGCGTATGATATGAGAACTGTTTCACACAGTCTGGTACGTACAGTCCTTCCCTCGCTCTCCAGTCTCTCCAATCTCTGTCTGCCTGTCTTTGTGTTGGTCTCAGCGGAGCTAGTGTGCGCTCACTCATGCTCTGGCTGGGCTCAGCCAGTAAGCGTCAGGAGGAGGAGGGAACACAGACAGACCAGCCACTGTTAACCCTCTCTGGGTCACTCTGCTCTCAGTGCTCTGCTCTTTCAACACTAGCCTCATTAGAACTAAATACAATGAGTCAAGCAACTTTAATCACCAAAACAACACAGAGAACAATACAACCTTTTGACCAAACCAACCGCTGTCCTAAAAGTCTACAAAAGTAAGTAAAATATTCAACCAAATCATGAAATAGGCTAACTACATGCATGTATTGAAATTCTAACTTTAACTTCTAAAGTCTCACTGAACTGAAGGACTACTTGTGTCTTTCTTGGGCCAAAAACATTGAGTATTTGTGACTTTTGAGTGAGAGAATGAAAAGCTCCATGAGAAAACGAGCCAGGAGTTGTTTTTCATAACATGTTGTGTCACTGGATAAAAATGACTAAAACAAACATGCTGATGCCCCTGGGACATCGATGTTTATCTTTGTCACTTTTCCCAGTTTTAAACTGTGTATTTCTGACATTTAGCACATTCTTGTTATTGCTATCATTTTTCATGTCATTATTTCCACTAGAACACTACACTCAAAGCACAAACATGACATTACTACAATCTTATCTACTGTTTTCATTTTTGTAGACCTGACCGTAGCTGTTGCTGACTAATATTGACGTAAGGGAAAATAATCAATATTTTATTTCGGATTTCAATTAAAATAGATTAAATGTAAACATTAGAAATGGGGGGTGGTTGCATTCAACCCTGTCTCCTTCACAATTTTGTCTAGGAGAACATATATCAATCTGGTCTCTGTGTGCCAGAACAAATAACAGCAAAGAGAAATATCACCCACCCAGAGGAGACTTCTAAAGGGACAACAGGGATGAAAGAACACTGAAGAGTGATAACAGATGAATAGGTGGTCATTTCCAGCCGGTTAGCATTCACATACAGGAAGTATGAGTCATACGCTTGAAGTCCAGATGTGTGTGTCCCTCCCTACTCCCTAACACTGCAGGTTAAAGGGCAGAGGGCAGCCACCATGACCTGGCATGCTGCTTCTATTTCCATTCCAATCCATTTCGTCCTGTTATATTTCACCCATGTCAATGTTCAAGAACGACTTGGGAACCGTCATTAACGTGTTAACCTTACAATACTATAAAATGACACAAACTCATATAGTAACAATAATAAAGATCACTTACAAACCCGAAAGGAAATGACTGGCAGGTACCATGTGTTCAAATGGATTATGGATGCTGCTTAAATGAAAGCAAGCTCCTTTATAGAGCCGGTCCTGTTCCTGATTCTAGCCCCTGTTGTGCAGGTGAATCCACTACAGGGGCCTTCCTCTTAGGAAGAAAGACAGGATGCAGTCAGTGCTCCAGACACCCCAGATGCTCCCTGTGACGTGCCTGACAGTGTCATCTCATGCTGGGGCCCAGGGAGGGTGAAAGAGCCCTGGTGGGGAGGGATTAATGGAGCTCAGACCTGGCCTGCGATTGGATCAATGTGTCTGCAGCCCAGAGCAAGAAGAAAGTGGCAATCAATACAGAGAGTGGCACAAGATGGAGTACCAAGCAGAGACACTAGCCAATGAGAGCTCCCCACTAAAGTGGTGTGTTGCGGTTGCAATGTCAAGGGCCTCCACAAGAGCATACTGTATGGAGTAAACACTTACAGTGCCTTCGGAAAGTATTTAGACCCCTTTACTTTTTCCACATTTTGTTAGGTTACAGCCTTATTCAAAAATGTATTCAATAGTTTTTTTCCCTTATCTACATTTACATTTACATTTTAGTCATTTAGCAGATGCTCTTATCCAGATCGACTTACAGTTAGTGAATGCATACATCATTTTTTTATTTTTCATACTGCCCCCCCGTGGGAACTGAACACACAACCCTGGCATTGCAAACGCCATGCTCTACCAACTGAGCTACATCCCTGCCGGCCATTCCCTCCCCTACCCTGGACGACGCTGGGCCAATTGTGCGCTGCCACATGGGTCTCCTGGTCGCGGACGGCTACGACAGAGCCTGGATTTGAAAGCAAAAACATGTTTTTAGACATTTTTGCTAATTTGTTAAAAATAAAAAACAGAAATATCACATTTACATAAGTATTCAGACCCTTTACTCAGTACTTGTTTTTTTTTTTTTTTTTGGGGGGGGGGGGGGGGTAGAGCAGCTTAATATTGCAGATAGATTGTAAGTATTTAGTCAGCCACCAATTGTGCAAGTTCTCAAACTTAAAAATATGAGAGAGGCCTGTAATGTTCATCATAGGTACACGTCAACTATGACAGACAAAATGAGAAAAAAAAATCCAGAAAATCACATTGTAGGATTTTTAATGAATTTATTTGCTAATTATGGTGGAAAATAAGTATTTGGTCAGTAACAAAAGTTTCTCAATACTTTGTTATATACCCTTTGTTGGCAATGACACAGGTCAAACGTTTTCTGTAAGTCTTCACAAGGTTTTCACACACTGTTGCTGGTATTTTGGCCCATTCCTCCATGCAGATCTCCTCTAGAGCAGTGATGTTTTGGGGCTGTCGCTGGGCAACACATACTTTCAACTCCCTCCAAAGATTTTCTATGAGGTTGAGATCTGGAGACTGGCTAGGCCACTCCAGGACCTTGAAATGCTGGTCCCTTTGCAGAAAAACAGCCCCAAAGCATGATGTTTTCACCCCCATGCTTCACAGTAGGTATGGTGTTCTTTGGATGCAACTCAGCATTCTTTGTCCTCCAAACACGACGAGTTGAGTTTTTACCAAAAAGTTCTATTTTGGTTTCATCTGACCATATGACATTCTCCCAATCCTCTTCTGGATCATCCAAATGCACTCTAACAAACTTCAGACGGGTCTGGACATGTACTGGCTTAAGCAGGGGGACACGTCTGGCACTGCAGGATTTGAGTCCCTGGCGGCGTAGTGGGTTACTGATGGTAGGCTTTGTTACTTTGGTCCCAGCTCTCTGCAGGTCATTCACTAGGTCCCCCCGTGTGGTTCTGGGATTTTTGCTCACCGTTCTTGTGATCATTTTGACCCCACGGGGTGAGATCTTGCGTGGAGCCCCAGATCGAGGGAGATTATCAGTGGTCTTGTATGTCTTCCATTTCCTAATAATTGCTCCCACAGTTGATTTCTTCAAACCAAGCTGCTTACCTATTGCAGATTCAGTCTTCCCAGCCTGGTGCAGCATGATGAAAATTACAGGCCTCTCTCATCTTTTTAAGTGGGAGAACTTGCACAATTGGTGGCTGACTAAATACTTTTTTTCCCCACTGTAATTGTCTGCATCACTTCCAATCCCCCATGTTTTTTATATATATATATTCCCCTTTATTACTTTCCAACCCCGCCACCCTTTCCCTACTTGGGGTAAACTAGTGAACAACAATGCTTAGGCCTCTACTTCCAGCTAATAGTTACTATCTACATTTATGGACACAGTCGATTTTACAATAATTATATATATATATATATATATATTTTTTCTTCTCCTGAACTTCTTCTACTCTCAACCTCTCCGATCATTTTCATGCTTCTATATGCCATATCTTTCTAACTGTGCTCTTTCCCAAAAGTTCCCAACATAGAACCTATATACTTATTATGGACACAGTATGCTTACATTATTAGTTATCTTGTTATTATTTTGTTGTTAGTTGTTATTAGTCCCATCCTTCAACTCCATTCAACACCTCCCATCAATGACGCAGACAGACCCACATCAGGAGCAGCAACCAGAGTGCCTCTACCTGGAATTATCCTCCCAAAACGAGCAGCCCTCTGTTCCCCTACACACCTCCATCTCGCTCTTCCTCCTGTCCTACTGCCAGTGCACATCATTCAAAGTCTTCCTCGTCTCTGCCAAGCCTGACACTCACAGCTCACAATCCTGGAAGTCACAGGTTTGTCATTGTCAATATGCTTTGCGTTGTAGACAGTCATGACAGGCAAAGGTGTTGGGGAAAACTTTACTGAGTATGTTTCAGTCAACAACAGTACACACTATAGTGAAGGTGAATAGTAGTTTTTGTCTTGCTGTTTGTCGTCGTCGGGTGAGGTTGTGTCTCTCTCTGGCGGGAGGTAAGCTTGGCTTATATGGCTTATATACATAGTTTAAGCTTTGTCGAGTAAAACTTAAACTATGTATTTAGATTGTAGTTACAGTGAGGGAAAAAAGTATTTGATCCCCTGCTGATTTTGTAAGTTTGCCCACTGACAAAGACATGATCTGTCACGTTCGTTTAATGACGGGTCAGACCAAGGCGCAGCGTGATATACGTATATGTTTATTAAACTTAATAACACATGACAAAACAACAAAGGAAACGAAACGTGAAGTCCTAAGGTAGAATACACAACTAACCTTACCAGGAACAAGATCCCACAACTAGACAGTGCCAATAGGCTGCCTAAGTATGGTCCCCAATCAGAGACAACGAGCGACAGCTGCCTCTGATTGGGAACCACACCGGCCAACATAGATCCACACATACTAGAATATACAACATAGAACATACACAACAAAGAATATACACACCCTGACTCAACATATAAGAGTCCCCTGAATCAGGGCGTGACAGTACCCCCCCCCCAAAGGTGCGGACTCCGACCGCACAACATAAACATAACAGGGTAGGGGCCGGGTGGGCATTCCCCCTCGGAGGCGGATCCGGCTCGGGGCGTGACGACCTCTCACTCGCCGCCTCCCTGTTGCGCCCCTGGTCTGGTCTGGACCTCGGCACGCTGCTTCCCCTCTCCTTCCTCCCACGATACGCCAGGTCCTGTCTGGACCCTGGTGTGGGAGACCCTGAACCTGGAGAGGGGCTGACGTCATGGTCTGGACTGGAGCCGCTGACCGGAGCTGGATCAGGCACCGGTGGAGCGGACTGCTCTGGCTCCGGAGTGGAGCAGCTGACCGGAGCTGGACCAGGCACCGGTGGAGCGGACTGCTCTGACTCCGGAGTGGAGCAGCTGACCGGTGCCGGACCAGGCACCGGTGAAACGGGCACGGGCCGTGCCGGACTGGACAAACGCACCACTGGTCTGGTGCGAGGAGCAGGCACGGGCTGGACCGGACTAGGAACACACACCACTGGATTGATGCGAGGAGCAGGAACAGGCCGGGCCGGACTGGCGTACGTAGCTCCGCATAACACAGAGCTTGCCCAGTCATACGCCTCTTCGCGTGAGTACGGGAAGTTGGCTCTGCTCTAACCCTACGCTCCGCCACCACCTACGCTCCGCGCACCACTGGCTTGGTGCGAGGAGCAGGAACAGGCCGGGCCGGACTGGCGACGCGCACCACTGTCTTGGTGCGAGGAGCAGGAACAGGCCGGGCCGGGCTGGCGACGTGCACCACTGACTTGGTGCGAGGAGCAGGAACAGGCCGGGCCGGGCTGGCGACGCGCACCACTGGCTTGGTGCGAGGAGCAGGAACAGGCCGGGCCGGGCTGGCGACGCGCACCACTGGCTTGGTGCGAGGAGCAGGAACAGGCCGGGCCGGGCTGGCGACGCGCACCACTGGCTTGGTGCGAAGAGCAGGAACAGGCCGGGCCGGGCTGTGGAGGCGGACTGGAGGTCTGGAGCGGAGAGCTGGCACAACCCGTCCTGGCTGGATGCCTACTTCCGCACAGTATGTGTGAGGCATCAGCACAGGACGCACTGGGCTGTGCACGCGCACTGGCGATACAGTTCGTAGAACTGGCGCAGGATATGCGGGACCGAGGAGGCGTACTGGAGACCAGGAGCGTTGAGCCGGCACTCCCCATCCTGGCTGGATGCCCATCTTCGCACGGCACGTGCGTGGTGCAAGCACAGGATGTACAGGACTGTGCCGGCGCACTGGCGACACAGTACGTAGCTCCGCATAACACAGAGCTTGCCCAGTCATACGCCTCTTCGCGTGAGTACGGGGAGTTGGCTCTGCTCTAACCCTACGCTCCGCCAACCACCCCGTGTGCCCCCGCCCCCCCCAATTTTTTTTTCTTGGGGCTGCTTCTCGGGCTTCCTCCTCGACCGGCCTCCTCCGTGTTGCCGTTGCTCCTCTCCTGCCTGGGCATCTAACTTAGCCCATGGTCCTTTCCCCGCAAATATCTCCTCCCATGACCACAAATTGGCCACCTGTGACATGGCCATGCGCTCCACCTGGGCACGCTGCATGGTCCTCGTTTGGTGGGATCTTCTGTCACGTACGTTAAGGAACGGGACGGACCAAGGCGCAGCGTGATATACGTACATGTTTATTAAACTTAATAACACACGACAAAACAACAAAGGAAACTAACCGTGAAGTCCTAAGGTAGAATACACAACTAACCTTACCAGGAACAAGATCCCACAACTATGGTCCCCAATCAGAGACAATGAGCGACAGCTGCCTCTGATTGGGAACCACACCGGCCAACATAGATCCACACATACTAGAATATACAACATAGAACATACACAACAAAGAACATACACACCCTGACTCAACATATAAGAGTCCCCTGAGTCAGGGCGTGACATGATCAGTCTATCATTTTATTGGTAGGTTTATTTGAACAGTGAGAGACAGAATAACAACAAAAAAATCCACATAAATGCATCTAAAAAATGTTATAAATTGATTTGCATTTTAATGAGGGAAATAAGTATTTGACCCCTCTGCAAAACATGACTTAGTACTTGGTGGCAAAACCTTGTTGGCAATCACAGAGGTCAGACGTTTCTTGTAGTTGGCCACCAGGTTTGCACACATCTCAGGAGGGATTTTGTTCCACTCCTCTTTGCAGATCTTCTTCAAGTCATTAAGGTTTCGAGGCTGATGTTTGGCAGATTTTCTATGGGATTAAGGTCTGGAGACTGGCTAGGCCACTCCAGGACCTTAATGTGCTTCTTCTTGAGACACTCTTTTGTTCCCTTTGCCGTGTGTTTTGGGTCATTGTCATGCTGGAATACCCACCCACAACCCATTTTCATTGCCCTGGCTGAGGGAAGGAGGTTCTCACACAAGATTTGACGGTACATGGCCCCGTCCATCGTCCCTTTGATGCGGTGAAGTTGTCCTGTCCCCTTAGCAGAAAAACATCCCCAAAGCATAATGTTTCTACCTCCATGTTTGACGGTGGGGATGGTGTTCTTGGGGTCATAGGCAGCATTCCTCCTACTCCAAACACAGCGAGTTGAGTTGATGCCAAAGAGCTCAATTTTGGTCTCATCTGACCACAACACTTTCACCCAGTTCTCCTCTGAATCATTCAGATGTTCATTGGCAAACTTCAGACGGGCCTGTATATGTGCTTTCTTGAGCAGGGGGACCTTGCGGGCGCTGCAGGATTTCAGTCCTTCACGGCGTAGTGTGTTACCAATTGTTTTCTTGGTGACTATGGTCCCAGCTGCCTTGAGATCATTGACAAGATCCTCCCGTGTAGTTCTGGGCTGATTACTCACCGTTCTCATGATCATTGCAATTCCACGAGGTGAGATCTTGCATGGAGCCCCAGGCAGAGGGAGATTGACAGTTATTTTGTGTTTCTTCCATTTGCGAATAATCGCACCAACTGTTGTCACCTTCTCACCAAGCTGCTTGGCGATGGTCTTGTAGCACATTCCAGCCTTGTGTAGGTCTACAATCTTGTCCCTGACATCCTTGGAGAGCTCTTTGGTCTTGGCCATGGTGGAGAGTTTGGAATCTGATTGATTGATTGCTTCTGTGGACAGGTGTCTTTTCTACAGGTAACAAGCTGAGATTAGGAGCACTCCCTTTAAGAGTGTGCTCCTAATCTCAGCCCGTTACCTGTATAAAAGACACCTGGGAGCCAGAAATCCTTCTGATTGAGAGGGGGTCAAATACTTAGTTCCCTCATTAAAATGCAAATCAATTCATAACATTTTTGACATGCGTTTTTCTGGATTTGTTTGTTGTTATTCTGTCTCTCACTGTTCAAATAAACCTACCATTAAAATTATAGACTGATATTTCTTTGTCAGTGGGCAAACGTACAAAATCAGCAGGGGATCAAATACATTTTTCCCTCACTGTAGGTATTGTAGGTAGTTATCGTGGGTTGTTGTATGTAATTATTTTAGGTATTGTATTCGGCTGAGTCCGGTGAAGCACGAAGCTAGCTAACCCACTACCTGGACTCGCTAGCGGGTAGCTACTGGTAACTACTAGCAACTGTGGATAGTTGTTTCACGCCTGAGAGTGCCTGTAATTACGCCAGCTAGCTGCTTACAATAATTACATACAATAATGCCTACCATTCAGCTGTTTTTCTAACCTCATTGTCTGAAGCGTTAATGATAGGTAGTAAGTAGCTACTGTGCTCGAAATGTAGCTAGCTTGTTGCTACCTGGATAGCTACTAAACAATAGCTGGAACGACCTAGCGAACAGACGCAAACTGGCTGAGTCAAGGTGCCCTGGACGGTTTTCACAGAAGAATACTGTACCAAGTTAGCTAGCTGAATAAACTAAGCTAGTCTATTCCTAGAAAACATTGAACCGCTGTAGTTTACAACAATTATAGTTTCTGAGGTGGAAGTTGGGAGAGTTATTTTGGGTGTTTCAGTGAAACGTAAGTGAGGGAGGCCCCGTTCTCTCGCTTTCCCTGATGTTTAGTTCATTTCCTTCCGATCTCCTTTGCATTATTGTAGCCATTTTCTGTAGCCTGTCAACTATGCCTCTGTCTATCCCTGTTCTCTCCTCTCTGCACAAGCTATACAAACTCCTCACACCGCGTGGCTGCTGCCTCTTTAACCTGGTGGTCCCTGCACGCACAACCCACGTGGAGTTCCAGGTCTCCGGCAGCCTCTGGAACTGCCGTTCTGCGGCCAACAAGGCAGAGTTCATCTCAGCCTATGCTACCCTCCAGTCCCTCGACTTCTTGGCGCTGACGGAAACATGGATTACCACTGAAAACACTGCTACTCCTACTGCTCTCTCCTCGTCTGACCATGTGTTCTCGCATACCCCGAGAGCATCTGGTCAGCGGGGTGGTGGCACAGGAAACCTCATCTCTCCCAAGTGGACATTCTCTCTTTTTCCCCTGACCCATCTGTCTATCTCCTCATTTGAATTCCATGCTGTCACAGTCACTAGCCCTTTCAAGCTTAACATCCTTGTCATTTATCGCCCTCCAGGTTCCCTTGGAGAGTTCATCAATGAGCTTGACGCCTTGATAAATTCCTTTCCTGAGGATGGCTCACCCCTCACAGTTCTGGGTGACTTCAACCTCCCTACGTCTACCTTTGACTCATTTCTCTCTGCCTCCTTCTTTCCACTCCTCTCCTCTTTTGACCTCACCCTCTCACCGTCCCCCCCTACTCACAAGGCAGGCAATACACGTGACCTCATCTTTACTAGATGTTGTTCTTCTACTAATCTCACTGCAACTCCCCTCCATGTCTCCGACCACTACTTTGTATCCTTTTCTCTCTCGCTCTCCTCCAACACTACTCACTCTGCCCCTACTCAGATGGTAATGCGCCGTCGCAACCTTCGCTCTCTCTCCCCGCTACTCTCTCCTCTTCTATCCTATCATCTCTTCCCTCTGCTCAATCCTTCTCCATCCAATCTCCTGATTCTGCCTCCTCAACCCTCCTCTCCTCCCTTTCTGCATCCTTTGACTCTCTATGTCCCCTATCCTCCCGGCCGGCTCGGTCCTCCCCTCCTGCTCCGTGGCTTGACGACTCATTGCGAGCTCACAGAACAGGGCTCCGGGCAGCCGAGCGGAAATGGAGGAAAACTAGACTCCCTGCGGACCTGGCATCTTTTCACTCCCTCCTCTCTACATTTTCTTCATCTGTTTCTGCTGCTAAAGCCACTTTCTACCACTCTAAATTCCAAGCATCTGCCTCTAACCCTAGGAAGCTCTTTGCCACCTTCTCCTCCCTGCTGAATCCTCCTTCCCCTCCCCCCCTCCTCCCTCTCTGTGGATGACTTCGTCAACCATTTTGAAAAGAAGGTTGACGACATCCGATCCTCGTTTGTTAACTAACTAACTGTTAAGCTAACTCTCTCTACTCTGCTCTTGTCCTTCTAGACCTGTCTGCTGCCTTTGATACTGTGAACCATCAGATCCTCCTCTCCACCCTCTCCGAGCTGGGCATCTCCGGTGCGGCTCACTCTTGGATTGCGTCCTACCTGACCGGTCGCTCCTACCAAGTGGCGTGGTGAGAATCTGTCTCCGCACCACGTGCTCTCACCACTGGTGTCCCCCAGGGCTCAGTTCTAGGCCCTCTCCTATTCTCGCTATACACCAAGTCACTTGGCTCTGTCATATCCTCATTAAACCCCTTCAACTCATCCAGAATGCCGCAGCCCGTCTGGTGTTCAACCTTCCCATGTTCTCTCACGTCACCCCGCTCCTCCGCACACTCCACTGGCTTCCAGTTGAAGCTTGCATCTGCTACAAGACCATGGTGCTTGCCTACGGAGCTGTGAGGGGAACGGCACCTCCGTACCTTCAGGCTCTGATCAGTCCCTACACCCAAACGAGGGCATTGCGTTCATCCACCTCTGGCCTGCTGGCCCCCCTACCTCTGCGGAAGCACAGTTCCCACTCAGCCCAGTCAAAACTGTTCGCTGCTCTGCCACCCCAATGGTGGAACAAGCTCCCTCACGACGCCAGGACAGCGGAGTCACTCACCACCTTCCAGAGAAACTTGAAACCCCACCTCTTTAAGGAATACCTGGGATAGGATAAAATAATCCTTCTACCCCCCCTTACCTCATCCCACCCCGAAAAAAAATAATTAAAAAAATAATAATTGTAAAGTGGTTATCCCACTGGCTATAAGGTGAATGCACCAATTTGTAAGTCGCTCTGGATAAGAGCGTCTGCTAAATGACGTAAATGTAAATGTATCTCTTAACACCATCCATATAGGATTTCTATTTGCCATATATATTTCAACTGTACTGTGATGTTTTACAAACATTCTGAACCTTTCTATTCTAATTTTTTCTACAGATTGTGAATTAAAAATAAACATTTTTGCTAAAAGTATTATTATATTATTTATCGATATACTATGACTTTTCAGATCACCCATTAATGCTATCTGCAAGGTTATCTCCAGGTAAATATTGCAATCCTTTAGCCATTCCTGGACCTGTGTCCAAAAACAAGCTACAAATGGACAGTACCAAAACAAATGATCTAATGATTCTGTCTCTTCGCAGCAAAATCTGCAGAGCTGGGAAGATTGTATCCCCCATATAAATAACATTCTATTGGTAGCAAGAATTGTATATAATAATTTAAATTGAAAGATTCAAATTTTTGAATCCGGTGTCGTTTTGCGTTTCAGTTCATAAACACTATGCCATGGGATCGGTACGTCAAAAATCTCTTCCCAACTACAGTGGGGAAAAAAGTATTTAGTCAGCCACCAATTGTGCAAGTTCTCCCACTTAAAAAAAGATGAGAGAGGCCTGTAATTTTCATCATAGGTACACGTCAACTATAACAGACAAAATGAGGAGAAAAAAATCCAGAAAATCACATTGTAGGATTTTTAATGAATTTATTTGCAAATTATGGTGGAAAATAAGTATTTGGTCAATAACAAAAGTTTCTCAATACTTTGTTATATACCCTTTGTTGGCAATGACACAGGTCAAACGTTTTCTTTAAGTCTTCACAAGGTTTTCACACACTGTTGCTGGTATTTTGGCCCATTCCTCCATGCAGATCTCCTCTAGAGCAGTGATGTTTTGGGGCTGTCGCTGGGCAACACAGACTTTCAACTCCCTCCAAAGATTTTCTATGGGGTTGAGATCTGGAGACTGGCTAGGCCACTCCAGGACCTTGAAATGCTTCTTACGAAGCCACTCCTTCGTTGCCCGGGCGGTGTGTTTGGGATCATTGTCATGCTGAAAGACCCAGCCACGTTTAATCTTCAATGCCCTTGCTGATGGAAGGAGGTTTTCACTCAAAATCTCACGATACATGGCCCCATTCATTCTTTCCTTTACACGGATCAGTCGTCCTGGTCCCTTTGCAGAAAAACAGCCCCAAAGCATGATGTTTCTACCCCCATGCTTCACAGTAGGTATGGTGTTCTTTGGATGCAACTCAGCATTCTTTGTCCTCCAAACATGACGAGTTGAGTTTTTACCAAAAAGTTATATTTTGGTTTCATCTGACCATATGACATTCTCCCAATCCTCTTCTGGATCATCCAAATGCACTCTAGCAAACTTCAGACGGGCCTGGACATGTACTGGCTTAAGCAGGGGGACACGTCTGGCACTGCAGGATTTGAGTCCCTAGCGGCGTAGTGTGATACTGATGGTAGGCTTTGTTACTTTGGTCCCAGCTCTCTGCAGGTCATTCACTAGGTCCCCCCGTGTGGTTCTGGGATTTTTGCTCACCGTTCTTGTGATCATTTTGACCCCACGGGGTGAGATCTTGCGTGGAGCCCCAGATCGAGGGAGATTATCAGTGGTCTTGTATGTCTTCCATTTCCTAATAATTGTTCCCACAGTTGATTTCTTCAAACCAAGCTGCTTACCTATTTCAGATTCAGTCTTCCCAGCCTGGTGCATGTCTATAATTTTGTTTCTGGTGTCCTTTGACAGCTCTTTGGTCTTGGCCATAGTGGAGTTTGGAGTGTGACTGTTTGAGGTTGTGGACAGGTGTCTTTTATACTGATAACAAGTTCAAACAGGTGCCATTAATACAGGTAACGAGTGGAGGACAGAGGAGCCTCTTAAAGAAGAAGTTACAGGTCTGTGAGAGCCAGAAATCTTGCTTGTTTGTAGGTGACCAAATACTTATTTTCCACCATAATTTGTGGAAAATAAATTATGAGGCCTGTAATAAATAAATTCATTAAAAATCCTACAATGTGATTTTCTGGAAAAATTTTTCTCAATTTGTCTGTCATAGTTGACGTGTACCTAGGATGAAAATTACAGGCCTCTCTCATCTTTTTAAGTGGGAGAACTTGCACAATTGGTGGCTGACTAAATACTTTTTTCCCCCACTGTATTTTGCAATCTATCACGATCGTCGTTAGATGAAGCGGAACAAGGCGCAGCGTGATATGCGTACATTCTTTTATTTCAGTACACAACACGAACCAAAACAACAAAACAAACGATACGTGAAGTCCTGGGTTGAACACAAACCTTCCGGAACAAGATCCCACAATAAACATGTGCCAACAGGCTGCCTAAGTATGGTCCCCAATCAGAGACAACAAGCTACAGCTGCCTCTGATTGGGAACCACCCTGGCCAACATAGATATACACGAATTAGAACACAAACCTAGAAAACTAAACAATGAAACCTACACACCCTGGCTCAACATATAAGTCCCCAGAGCCAGGGCGTGACAGAATCTATATGGGACAGCTGTCAATCCTTTGGTCCTTAAATGAAACTGATATACTTTTTTATTTATCACAGTTTTCCTTAACCAATTATGTTCTTTAATGCAAAGCTGACAGACAAGTTCCTTACTTTCTCTCCCTTCCACTATCCTCTTCCATTTTTGTGGTAAGGCTGCAATTATTTGGATGTAATTTTGGGTAGAGCAGACATTTTCATATGTTTTTGTTAGCTGCATGTGCGACATAACTCCACCAGTCCTACCGATGATATCATTGACGAAGATTATACCTTTTTTAAACATTTTGTCAAAAAAAGAAAAGGTTTTTTGTCAATTAGTATATTTCAGTTTAACCACAATATTTGTTACATTATTTGTTCTGTCGTTTCTGGAGGATTAAATTGAAATTGCAACCAACTTTCTATGGCTTGTTTTAGAAATAGTGATATTTGGGAGATTATTTCCTTTTCAAATAACTGAAAGTGAGTGGTTGTAATCTGAATAAAGGGAAAAAGGCCATTCTTGAACATTGGGTGAGACAATCTTACTAATTTGCTAGAGAACCAGTTCGGATTGAAGTATAACTTTTGTATGACTGAAGCTTTTAGTGATAGGTCTAATGCTTTAATATTTAATAATTTCTGTCCTCCGAATTCATATTCATTATATAAATAGGCCCGTTTAATTTTGTCTGGCTTGCCGTTCCAAATAAAATGGAATATTTTTTTCTCATATAATTTTAAAAACTGTTCGCTAGGCGTAGGCAAGACCATAAGCAAATAGGTAAACTGGGATAATACGAAAGAGTTAATCAGGGTGATTTTTCCACAAATTGACAGGTACAGTGGGGAAAAAAAGTATTTAGTCAGCCACCAATTGTGCAAGTTCTCCCACTTAAAAAGATGAGAGAGGCCTGTAATTTTCATCATAGGTACACATCAACTATGACAGACAAATTGAGAAAAACATTTCCAGAAAATCACATTGTAGGATTTTTAATGAATTTATTTGCAAATTATGGTGGAAAATAAGTATTTGGTCACCTACAAACAAGCAAGATGTCTGGCTCTCACAGACCTGTAACTTCTTCTTTAAGAGGCTCCTCTGTCCTCCACTCGTTACCTGTATTAATGACACCTGTTTGAACTTGTTATCAGTATAAAAAACACCTGTCCACAACCTCAAACAGTCACACTCCAAACTCCACTATGGCCAAGACCAAAGAGCTGTCAAAGGACACCAGAAACACAATTGTAGACCTGCACCAGGCTGGGAAGACTGAATCTGCAATAGGTAAGCAGCTTGGTTTGAAGAAATCAACTGTGGGAGCAATTATTAGGAAATGGAAGACATACAAGACCACTGATAATCTCCCTCGATCTGGGGCTCCACGCAAGATCTCACCCCGTGGGGTCAAAATGATCACAAGAACGGTGAGCAAAAATCCCAGAGCCACACAGGGGGACCTAGTGAATGACCTGCAGAGAGCTGGGACCAAAGTAACAAAGCCTACCATCAGTAACACACTACGCCGCCAGGGACTCAAATCCTGCAGAGCGAGACGTGTCCCCCTGCTTAAGCCAGTACATGTCCAGGCCCGTCTGAAGTTTGCTAGAGTGCATTTGGATGATCCAGAAGAGGATTGGGAGAATGTCATATGGTCAGATGAAACCAAAATATAACTTTTTGGTAAAAACAGTTTGGGGGACAAAGAATGCTGAGTTGCATCCAAAGAACACCATACCTACTGTGAAGCATGGGGGTGGAAACATCATGCTTTGGGGCTGTTTTTCTGCAAAGGGACCAGGACGACTGATCCGTGTAAAGGAAAGAATGAATGGGGCCATGTATCGTGAGATTTTGAGTGAAAACCTCCTTCCATCAGCAAGGGCATTGAAGATGAAATGTGGCTGGGTCTTTCAGCATGACAATGATCCCAAACACACCGCCCGGGCAAAGAAGGAGTGGCTTCGTAAGAAGCATTTCAAGGTCCTGGAGTGGCCTAGCCAGTCTCCAGATCTCAACCCCATAGAAAATCTTTGGAGGGAGTTGAAAGTCCGTGCTGCCCAGCGACAGCCCCAAAACATCACTGCTCTAGAGGAGATCTGCATGGAGGAATGGGCCAAAATACCAGCAACAGTGTGTGAAAACCTTGTGAAGACTTGTTTGACCTGTGTCATTGCCAACAAAGGGTCTATAACAAAGTATTGAGAAACTTTTGTTATTGACCAAATACTTATTTTCCACCATAATTTGCAAATAAATTCATTAAAATCCTACAATGTGATTTTCTGGATTTTTTTTCCTCATTTTGTCTGTCATAGTTGACGTGTACCTATGATGAAAATTACAGGCCTCTCTCATCTTTTTAAGTGGGAGAACTTGCACAATTGGTGGCTGACTAAATACTTTTTTCCCCCACTGTATTTACCTTTCCATGGTAGCAAGATCTTATCAATTTTGCTAACTTTCTATTATAATTTATTGAAGTGAGATCATTTATTTCCTTTGGGATATGTATTGTGAGTATATCCACATCACCATCAGACCATTTTATTGGTAAACTACATTGTAATGTAAACATTGTATTTTTTAGTGATCCAATACGTAATATAGTACATTTGTCATAATTTGGTTGTAATTTTGGTTAGAAAATGTATCTAGATCCTCTATGAGGCTGTGGAGGGATTCTAGTTGTGGATTTAAAAGAAAACATGAATCATCAGCATACAATGACACCTTACTCAGTACTCAGTACTTTGTTGAAGCACCTTTGGCAGCAATTACAGTCTCGAGTCTTCTTGGGTATGACGCTACAAGCTTGGCACACCTGTATTTGGGGAGTTTCTCCCATTCTTCTCTACAGATCCTCTCAAGCTCTGTCAGGTTGGATGGGGAGCGTTGCTGCACAGCTATTTTCAGGTCTCTCTAGAGATGTTCAATCGGGTTCAAGTCCGGGCTCTGGCTGGGCCACTCAAGGACATTCAGAGACTTGTCCCGAAGCCACTCCTGCGTTGTTTTGGCTGTGTGCTTAGGGTCGTTGTCCTGTTGGAAGGTGAACCTTCGCCCCAGTCTGAGGTCCTGAGCGCTCTGGAGCAGGTTTTCATCAAGGATCTCTCTATACTTTGCTCCGTTCATCTTTGCCTCGATCCTGACTAGTCTCCCAGTCCCTGCCGCTGACCAGTCCCTGCCGCTGAAAAACACCCCCACAGCATGATGCTGCCACCACCATGCTACACTGTAGGGATAGTGCTAGGTTTCCTCCAGACGTGATGCTTGGCATTCAGGCCAAAGTGTTGAATCTTGGTTTCATCAGACCAGAGAATCTTGTTTCTCATGGTCTGAGAGTCTGTAGGTGCCTTTTGGCAAACTCCAAGCGGGATGTCATGTAACTTTTACTGAGGAGTGGCTTGCGTCTGGCCACACTACCATAAAGGCCTGATTGGTGGAGTGCTGCAGAGATGGTTGTCCTTCTGGAAGGTTCTCCCATCTCCACAGAGGAACTCTAGAGCTCTGTCAGAGTGACCATCGGGTTCTTGGTCATCTCCCTGACCAAGGCCCTTCTCCCCGATTGCTCAATTTGGCCGGGCAGCCAGCTCTAGGAAGAATCTTGGAGGTTCCAAATTTCTTCCATTTTTGAATGATGGTGGCCACTGTGTTCTTGGGGACCTTCAATGCTGCAGAAATGTTTTGGTACCCTTCCCCAGATCTGTGCCTCGACACAATCCTGTCTCGGAGCTCTATGAACAATTCCTTCGACCTCATGGCTTGGTTTTTGCTCTGACATGCACTGTCAACTGTGGGACCTTGTATAGACAGGTGTGTGCCTTTCCAAATCATGTCCAATCAATTGAATTTACCACAGGTGGACTCCAATCAAGTTGTAGAAACATCTCAAGGATGATAAATGGAAACAGGATGCACCTGAGCTCAATTTCGAGTCTCATAGCAAAGGGTTTCGCTTTGTCATTATGGGGTATTGTGTGTAGATTGCTGAGGATTTTCTTTTCATTTAATCAATTTTAGAATAAGGCTGTAACAAAATGTGGAAAAAGGCAAGGGGTCTGAATAATTTCCAAAGGCACTGTAAACCATGGATAGTATGGAGTCCAATGTGCATCACTATCAATACAAAAATGTTGGGTCCCACGTATCACGTGAGCTGCAATGGAAATGATTAATCAGACATTTACCAGAAGAGAAAACAAACAGCTAACTTCCTCTATTATTCTGGTGATAAAATACATCATAGTCTGAGTCGAGTCACAGTCGGAATTCTGAGGAAGAGGCTGGTGAGGGGAGGGTAGTAAGGGTCAGTACATGAGAGACTAAACTTGGCCAGACGCATGTATTTTGAAACAAAAATAATAACAATCTCCACTACATCATCACATCATCAACAAGCCATAGGGTACAACACATTTGAGTTTTCCCAGTGTCTGTTACTTGGGCAGTAATGTCGGGGTGACCAGTGGTCTCCACCCCATGCCCTCCATCCATGACTGTGCCCTCTCTAGGGACTGGGAAAATGTCAGGGTGCCACTCAGGGTGGAATATTTCCAGACTGGAGTTCTGGCTGTGGTTGTGAGAACCAGAGGGTTAGGAGAGCGAGATAACAGAAGAGATCTCAAGATGCTGAAGGTCCATAATTTAAAGGAAAATACACTGTGAGATATTAGTAAGGTATTCATCATTAGTGAAAAGTTCAAATAGAGGCTCAACATTGACTTTTGTTGAAGTCTGTTAATCAGAATCAGCATTGAATTGATCATATGCCCACCTAAAAAGCAGCTTTTCTGAAAGCAACCAACAAACAACACACTTAGTGGCCCAAGGAGAGGACTGACTTTGGGACTTTTGGGAACCGTTCAAGCTGTGATTATGTGTTGGCTTCCAGATGCAATTCCAGTCTAATTCCCCACTTCTCTCCACAAACAAATCTCTCTGGACTGGAGAGGAGTTTGTTTTCTCACTGCCAGGGCGGGCTTGCTCTCTGATGGATGACGTAGAAACCAGAGTCTCTGGGTGAATTTAAATCATATTTCCTTGATTCTTCAGAGCCTCAGATCTGCTCCAATGCATTTTGAGAAGGATTCACCCTCTGTGCTTTCACCACTCATCATCCTGATACTAGGTATGCATTTAAAGTGGAAATTACAAACTTTAGAAGCCTTTTTAAACCTTGAATACACTACAAGTTTGCATTTCCTGGAAATTTCCTGCAACAAACAGGGTGATCAAAGTAAGATTCTACATTTGTATATGGCACTATATAGGCTAGGCAATAGGGTGCCATTTCAGATGCATGCCCTAGTTGATTGGTCTACTACTCACCATTCTTACGCTCTTTGAGAGGCGGCAGGCTGGGGCTGGGCTGCAGAGTCAGCTCCTCCAGCTCGTGGGTCACTGCCTCGCGCCGGAGACTGGGCACCAGCAGCGCCAGCTGCAGGCTGAAGTCCCCCTCCACTCCCAGACTCCCCTGGGGCTCCATGCTGCAGCCTCAGGACTCAGGAGGAGGAGCTAGGCCGGGTCTCCTGGAAACCAGCAGGCAGATAGAGCTGCTGTTGTCGGTTGTTGCTGGGGAGATGGGAACATTGTGTCATTTTACAGCAGGAGTTATTAATCATATGACAAACTTTGCTGCCAATTGAATAATTTAATTTACTAATAACAGTTTTATAACAATTATGCCATCAGGCTGACAGTTGATTGCATGGATATCACTATGGAACTGAAGCAGAAGGGAGCTTGACAATAATATTCATGTGCCATTGTCATAAGCGTCAGTGAATGCGGTGGGCGAAGTCAAACGCAGGACACAGAGCTTACTGGAAACGTACTTTACTCGAAAGTAACCAGAGTATAAACAACCTCCAAAACAGGGAGGAAAATAACCTGCACAATAAACTACTGCCGATGACAAAAACAATCACACACAACACACAATGAAAGACAGAGGGTTATATAGGGAATACAATGCAACATAATTGGAAACAGGTGTACACAATCAAGACCAAACAAGTCAAACACAGAAACATAGATCGGTAGCAGCTAGTACTCCGGGGACGACGAACGCCGAAGCCTGCCCGAGCAAGGAGGAGGAGCAGCCTCGGCTGAATCCGTGACAGTACCCCCCCCCTTGACGCGCGGCTCCAGCCATGTGCCGACCCCGGCCTCGGGGACGGCCAGGAGGACGCGGAGCAGGGCGAGTCGGATGATTCTGATGGAACTCCCTCAACATGGAGGGATCTAGGATGTCCCTCCTAGGGACCCAGCACCGTTCCTTCGGACCGTACCCCTCCCACTCCACAAGATACTGCAGGCCCCCCACCCGACGCCTCGAATCCAAGATGGAACGGACTGAGTACGCCGGAGCCCCCTCGATGTCCAGTGGGGGCGGAGGAACCTCTCGTACCTCAGACTCCTGGAGTGGACCAGCTACTACCGGCCTCAGGAGAGACACATGGAACGAGGAGTTAATACGGTAATTAATGGGAAGTTGTAACCTATAACAAACCTCGTTCAATCTCCTCAGGACTTTAAATGGCCCCACAAACTGCCGACCCAGCTTCCGGCAGGGCAGGCGAAGGGGCAGGTTTCGGGTCGAGAGCCAGACCCGATCTCCCGGTGCATACACCGGAGCCTCACTGCGGTGGCGATCGACGCTCGCCTTTTGTCGCCTGATAGCCCGCTGCAGGTGGACATGCGCAGCGTTCCAGGTCTCTTCCGAGCTACGAAACCACTCGTCCACCACAGGAGCTTCGATCTGGCTCTGATGCCAAGGTGCCAGGACCGGCTGATAACCTAACACACACTGAAAAGGCGTAAGGTTAGTTGAGGAGTGGCGAAGTGAGTTTTGGGCTATCTCTGCCCAGGGGATATATCCCGACCACTCCCCCTGCTGGTCCTGGCAATAGGACCTCAGAAACCTACCCACATCCTGGTTCACTCTCTCCACCTGCCCATTACTCTCGGGGTGAAACCCTGAGGTAAGGCTAATCGAAACCCCCAGACATTCCATAAACGCCCTCCAGACTCTAGAGGTGAACTGGGGACCCCGATCAGACACTATATCCTCAGGTACCCCGTAGAGCCGGAAGACGTGTGTAAACAGGGCGTCAGCAGTTTGTAGGGCTGTAGGGAGACCTGGCATAGGAATGAGATGGCAGGCCTTCGAAAACCAATCCACAATGACCAAGATCATATTGTTCCCCTGTGAGGGGGGAAGGTCCGTGACAAAGTCCACCGATAGATGAGACCACGGCCATTGTGGAATGGGTAGGGGTTGTAATTTCCCTCTGGGCAGGTGTCTAGGCGCCTTACACTGGGCGCACACCAAGCAGGAGGAAACATAAACCCTCACGTCCTTAGCTAAAGTGGGCCACCAGTACTTCTCACTAAGGTAGTGCACTGTCCGACCGATACCAGGATGACCAGAGGAGGGTGACGTGTGAGCCCAATATATCAATCGATCACGAACCCCGAGCGGCACGTACTTCCGACCCTCTGGACACTGGGGGGGGGGGGAGTAGGATCGGTACGTAACGCCCGCTCGATGTCCGCATCAACCTCCCACACCACCGGTGCCACCAGACAAGACTCCGGAAGTATGGGAGTGGGCTCAATGGACCTCTCCTCTGTGTCATATAGTCGGGACAGGGCGTCTGCCTTAGCGTTCTGGGAACCTGGTCTGTAGGTGAGCGTAAACACAAATCGAGTGAAAAACATAGCCCACCTTGCCTGACGAGGGTTCAGCCTCCTCGCCGCCCGGATGTACTCCAGGTTACGATGGTCAGTCAAAATGAGAAAAGGGTGTTTAGCCCCCTCAAGCCAATGCCTCCACACCTTCAGGGCTTGAACCACAGCTAACAGCTCCCTGTCCCCCACATCATAATATAATAATAATATAATAATAATATGCCATTTAGCAGACGCTTTTATCCAAAGCGACTTACAGTCATGCGTGCATACATTTTTTTGTGTATGGGTGGTCCCGGGGATCGAACCCACTACCTTGGCGTTACAAGCGCCGTGCTCTACCAGCTGAGCTACAAAGGATCATAACTGCGCTCCGCCGGACTGAGCTTCTTAGAAAAGAAAGCACAGGGACGGAGTTTTGGTGGCGTACCCGAGCGCTGAGACAGTACAGCACCGATCCCAGCCTCGGACGCATCCACCTCAACTTGGAATGCCAAAGAGGGATCCGGATGTGCCAGCACCGGAGCCGAGGTAAACAGGTCCTTCAGATGCCTAAAAGCTCTGTCCGCCTCAGCCGACCACTGCAGACGCACCGGCCCTCCCTTTAGCAGGGAGGTAATGGGAGCTGCTACCTGCCCAAAGCCCCGGATAAACCTCCGGTAGTAATTGGCAAAACCCAAGAACCGCTGCACCTCCTTCACCGTGGTGGGAGTCTGCCAATTGCGCACGGCCGAAACGCGGTCAATCTCCATCTCCACACCTGATGCGGACAACCGGTGTCCCAGGAAGGAGATGGACTCTTGGAAGAACAGACATTTCTCCGCCTTCACATACAGGTCATGCTCCAACAGTCTACCAAGCACCCGACGAACCAGGGACACATGCTCGGCTCGTGTAGCGGAGTATATTAGAATGTCATCAATATACACCACTACACCCTGTCCATGCAAGTCCCGGAAAATCTCATCCACAAACGATTGGAAGACTGAAGGAGCATTCATCAAACCGTATGGCATGACGAGGTACTCATAGTGGCCCGAGGTGGTACTAAATGCTGTCTTCCACTCATCTCCCTCCCTAATACGCACCAGGTTGTACGCGCTCCTGAGATCCAATTTTGTGAAGAATCGCGCCTGTTTAATGACTCTGTCATACTAGCAATCAGGAGACTAGGAGACCCTCCCCAGCACCGACCAGCAGTGTGTCCTCTGCGGCCACAGTTGGTGCAGGGGACGGCCCCTCTCCTGGTCTCCCTCATACCAGCACCTCCAAGCTCCATAGGGGTCGGCTTGGAAGTGCTGGGGGATGGAATGGACGGCCCCGGATCCGTACGTCCGCGGGTAGCCAACAGGGTATCCAGGCGAATCGACATGTCCACCAGTTGGTCCAGGCTTAGGTTGGTGTCCCTGCAGGCCAATTCCCGACGCACGTCCTCCCTCAAGCTACATCGGTAGTGGTCGATGAGGGCCCTCTCATTCCATCCCGCGTTGGCAGCCAGCGTCCGGAAGTCCAGTGTGAACTCCTGCGCGCTCCTCCTCCCCTGTCTGAGGTGGAATAGACGCTCACCCGCCACTTTACCTTCTGGTGGATGATCGAATACCGCCCTAAAGCGGCGGGTGAACTCCGCATAGTTGACAGTAGCGGCGTCTATTCCCCCCCACTCGGCGTTGACCCACTCCAGCGCCTTGCCGGACAGACAGGAGATGAGGGCGGACACGCTCTCGTATCCCGAGGGTACCGGGTGGATGGTTGCCAGGTAGAGTTCGACCTATTTACTTATTTTAACAGATTAATGTACCAGATGTAAAAGGTCTTAGAATATTGTACGGTTTTAATCAGCAATATATTTCCCAAGTTTTGTATAAAATTGGATGCCAAAGTTTACACTTTCCTTTCGGTCTTACTACCATCACTTCATTAACCCATATTCTGGATTTACTATTTACTATATAAAAGGTAATGTCCACAAGACAAATCTCAGCTTTACTGTCGGGCCAAGAACTAATCACCCCCATCTGATTCAGCCTAAGATTCCAATCTGTCCAAACCAAGATTAGGTTTATTGAGGTTAGAGGAAGCCTGTGATCTCTGGTGAACCGCAGTCTATCTCATTCCTCTGAGAACAGAGAGGAAATCTGCTGCTCATCGACAGACCGCTTTCTATCAATAGTGCAGACATTTGCACTTGCCATCTGCTGGAGTTATTTTGTACAGATAAACTCCCTCAGGAATGCTGTTGGAATATTGATGAGACAAACCTTGCCTGCAAAGCAGCTAAATCCTGACTTCTCCCTTCTCTTTCCTAGCGTTACCTTACCAAAATGTTATACCACCTTATACCTCTGACTACTTTCAGAAGGTACATCACCTTAACCTTAGCTATTCATCCTCTCCTCCTCTCCTGATGCAACCTACAACCTTCATCTACCCTGCTAACTTCACTTTGCCTGCTAGAACAGCTGCTATACCTCCGCTTCTGTCCCTGGCTCATTTTGACTATCACATTGTTAGCATTTCTACAGAACCTTCATACATCCCAGCTCCAGCCATGGGACAGATAAGATGTAAAACTATATGTTGTATACGTGTCTTTATATGTCTGTTATCCCAGAGTAAGAGAGGGATAAGGAGTGTGTAGACAGTTTTGTAGATAGTGTAGACAGGGCACAAGGCTCCACAGCTGGGGGCGCGTTCAGCAGGACGTTCAGATAGAAATATGCTATGTAGAACAAACATTCCTCTCTGACATGTTGAATAAGGAATAACGTCAGCTCTATGCATGACATTTCTATCTGCAACGTCCGAGAACGTTTTGCAAATGAACGTGGCCCTGTTCTATGTCTGCCAGTGACAGATGCTGAATGTGCAACGTGAGGCAGACTGTGGTGCAGCTCCAGATCTAGACTGCTTAGAAATGGAAACATCATCAGTCTGTTTCAGGAGAACAACCTACAGAGGGGATTCAGGTATACACAACTTTACCCTTCAAGTGCCAGAGAGTAATATAAAATGGCCTTACCCTATAGTTACTACAGCTACTACAGCTACTATAACTACTACAGCTACTATAGCTACTATAGCTACTACAGCTACTATAGCTACTATAGCTACTATAGCAACTACATCTACTATAGCTACTACAGCTACTATAGCTACTATAGCTACTACAGCTACTATAGCTACTACAGCTACTATAGCTACTACAGCTACTATAGCTACTACATCTACTTAGCTACTACAGCTACTATAGCTACTACATCTACTTAGCTACTACAGCTACTATAGCTACTACAGCTACTATAGCTACTATACCTACTATAGCTACTATAGCTACTATAGCTACTATAGCTACTACAGCTACTATAGCTACTTAGCTACTACAGCTACTACAGCTACTATAGCTACTATAGCTACTACAGCTACTATAGCTACTATAGCTACTACAGCTACTATAGCTCCTACATCTACTATAGCTACTACAGCTACTTAGCTACTACAGCTACTACAGCTACTATAGCTACTATAGCTACTATAGCTACTACAGCTACTATAGCTACTACAGCTACTGTAGCTACTACAGCTACTATAGCTACTACATCTACTTAGCTACTACAGCTACTACAGCTACTATAGCTACTACAGCTACTATAGATACTATAGCTACTACAGCTACTATAGCTACTATAGCTACTGCAGCTACTATAGCTACTACATCTACTATAGCTACTACAGCTACTTAGCTACTACAGCTACTACAGCTACTATAGCTACTACAGCTACTTAGCTACTACAGCTACTATAGCTACTACAGCTACTACAGATATAGTAGCCTTAGTAGCTATAGTAGCTGTAGTAGCTATAGTAGCTGTAGTAGCTAAGTAACTGTAGTAGCTTTAGTAGCTGTAGTAGCTATAGTAGCTGTAGTAGCTATAGTAGATGTAGTAGCTGTAGTGGCTGTAGTAGCTGTAGTAGCTATTGTAGCTGTAGAGCTATAGTAGCTATAGTAGCTGTAGTAGCTACTACAGCTACTATAGCTACTACAGCTACTACAGCTACTTAGCGACTACAGCTACTATAGCTACTACAGCTACTATAGCTACTACAGCTACTACAGCTACTTAGCGACTACAGCTACTATAGCTACTACAGCTACTATAGCTAATATAGCTACTACAGCTACTACAGCTACTACAGCTACTACAGCTACTATAGCTACTACAGCTACTATAGCTACTACAGCTACTACAGCTACTATAGCTACTACAGCTACTATAGCTACTACATCTACTTAGCTACTACAGCTACTATAGCTACTACAGCTACTATAGCTACTATACCTACTATAGCTACTATAGCTACTATAGCTACTATAGCTACTACAGCTACTACAGCTACTTAGCTACTACAGCTACTACAGCTACTATAGCTACTATAGCTACTACAGCTACTATAGCTACTATAGCTACTACAGCTACTATAGCTCCTACATCTACTATAGCTACTACAGCTACTTAGCTACTACAGCTACTACAGCTACTATAGCTACTATAGCTACTATAGCTACTACAGCTACTATAGCTACTACAGCTACTGTAGCTACTACAGCTACTATAGCTACTACATCTACTTAGCTACTACAGCTACTACAGCTACTATAGCTACTACAGCTACTATAGATACTATAGCTACTACAGCTACTATAGCTACTATAGCTACTGCAGCTACTATAGCTACTACATCTACTATAGCTACTACAGCTACTTAGCTACTACAGCTACTACAGCTACTATAGCTACTACAGCTACTTAGCTACTACAGCTACTATAGCTACTACAGCTACTACAGATATAGTAGCCTTAGTAGCTATAGTAGCTGTAGTAGCTATAGTAGCTGTAGTAGCTAAGTAACTGTAGTAGCTTTAGTAGCTGTAGTAGCTATAGTAGCTGTAGTAGCTATAGTAGATGTAGTAGCTGTAGTGGCTGTAGTAGCTGTAGTAGCTATTGTAGCTGTAGAGCTATAGTAGCTATAGTAGCTGTAGTAGCTACTACAGCTACTATAGCTACTACAGCTACTACAGCTACTTAGCGACTACAGCTACTATAGCTACTACAGCTACTATAGCTACTACAGCTACTACAGCTACTTAGCGACTACAGCTACTATAGCTACTACAGCTACTATAGCTAATATAGCTACTACAGCTACTATAGCTACTACAGCTACTACAGCTACTACAGCTACTATAGCTACTACAGCTACTATAGCTACTACAGCTACTACAGCTACTATAGCTACTACAGCTACTACAGCTACTATAGCTACTATAGCTACTACAGCTACTACAGCTAATATAGCTACTATAGCTACTACAGCTACTACAGCTACTATAGCTACTATACCTACTACAGCTACTATAGCTACTATAGCTACTACAGCTACTATAGCTACTACATCTACTATAGCTACTACAGCTACTACAGCTACTACAGCTACTATAGCTACTACAGCTACTATAGCTACTATAGCTACTATAGTGTCTTGCTTCTGAAACCTGTCATCCAAAAGCAGAGACACAAGACGTCTGTGCTGCTAGGCACCTTTGATCTCTAAAACAAACTCCAGCTGTGTTAAAACTAAGACTGATCTTTGTTTGTTCTTCTTCATTCATTCCGGTTTCAGTGCTGAAGATAGTCTTGGTAGATTCCCACTGGGAGCTGGCAGACCGGGAGAGGTATGAAAGGTGGCTACAGACAATGACAGCATTCTGGGCACAGTCCTCCCATCTCAGCGTGTACTCAGCACAGCTCCTCATGAGTAAGCAAAGAAGTCAACTGCTTTGCATTAGCCTAGGTCATTGTGGTTCTTCTCTTGAATTCACACCACTAGTACAGAATATATTTTTTCGAATGTCAGAACATGTGGTTATAAGGGTAGAGAGTGCAAGCGAAGAGAGAATGTGAATATTTATGTCAGCTTGACGTGTAAACTGATGCTTGGAGATACATATCGAGGCCTGAAAGTGTGCTTTTTTTATTTTGATGAGGGGGAAAACATAAACAATTCCAAATCATTCTAATCATTTAAATGAGTGATATCCTGAATGGGTTGTCAAAACCAGTTATTTCTAGCACCTGGTACCAGACAGATATGCCTCTTCCCCTATCACCCATTTTAATTTCCTATTTCAGATAGTTTGCTGATTGATTTATGAAATACAATGGGTAAAATCACAGAGATAACAAAATGCAGAAATGATGTGCCACGGAGCCAAACATATCACCCTTCCATCCCATCCGTCCCAACTCAGAGTCTACTCTCTCTCTATAATGTGCTGCAGCCTCCCAGAGGATGGAGCGGCACCAGTCCCATTTCTCCTGTCTGTCTCCAGGGTGTTATTCTGGGTAAAAAGAGAACCAGCTGTGTTGCAGGATGACTCGGGATAAAGACACAGTCCAAAATGGAAATAGTGTTATCTATCTACAACACACTTATAAATCTCCATAGTCCTTTGGTATGAGTAGCAGTGCCAGAAAACGTCAAAATAGAAGATGGACAAAGATAGTTTTACACAATGAGGTCTGTGCTCTCTATCACGAGGCACATGATCAAGATGTTGAAAACAAATCAGACAGCTGCCACTTAACTCAGTTGATATATGGTACAACAAGGAGAGGGTTTGTAATGTGATCCCTGGACTCTTTGCCAAGACTAATGTCAGCTTTCAGTGTGCTGTTGATCTTCGATCCATACTCTGATCCCAATGCTTCTTAGTTTACATTCTAAGTCAGCTGAAGTACATGCATTAGTGTTGTTTACAGTCAGGGCTGTGCAGGATATGACGGACTGCCTCTCTCTTCATTTGAGATTCTCCGGCTGGCCAAATAAACCAGTCTTATGCATGTAAATAAAGATAAAACGTCTCCAAACTCAGGCTGAGTTCCATTATTAACACTATACAGTCTTTTATATCCTCCATGCAAAGAGTTTATCACTCTGCAATGCATCGGCCTGCCTGGCTGTATTCAGTTAGCCAAGTATGCACCAGTCCAAAAACCTCAGGTGCACCTTTGGCTAGGATGGAAGTGTACTGTCTAGATGAATCATCTTGGTACATGGTCTGTGGTACTCTGTAGGTCTTTTAAATATGGTTTAGCTCTCAAGTCAGTCCTGTTCGTTAGAAAGCCTGTTCTTGGCCAAAGACAGACCAGGAACCATGCCATGCCATAACTATGGGGTGTTTTGGCTCCTTGAACAACCAGATGTAGATCATATCAATTGGAATAGCCTGGGTTTTGTTTGGATAAACTTGAAAACCTTACAAGAGTTGTTTACTGGATTCCTTTCAATTAAAAAATCTGTCATTAGTCATTTCTACCAAAATGTACTCATCATGAAATAAGATGAACATGAGAAAAGAAGAGAGAAGAATGTAGCTCTACAACTGACCTGCCACATCCTTTCCAGACAATTGCCAGAACAAACATGACATTTCCAGTGGATGCCATACTGATGGGTCTAACCTTTCAGTTAGGAAGCTACTTCAACACAACACTCCATCACTGAGATGGCTGTGCAGAAATGTACCTTTCCTGCATACCAATAACGGCTCATTAAACTTACAGTATGTGCCGGGCCATAAGCCCCATTACGTTTTTCCTGTACTGCATACTAAGTCTTTCCCTTGGCTGCTGCCATATGTTGTCATGAAGAGAAAACATACACTTCCACTATGACTTATGTTGATCTCATTGGACCGTTGACCCTATGTCTTAAATTATCTTTCACAATGAACATTCCCACTTATTTTCCCCCAAAGAGAATGCCTTTGAACATCAAACCCTTTTTAGTATCAAATCCCGAGTGTTGAGTCCAAAAAAGTGTGTAACTACAGACTTACATCTAGTGAAGCGTTCTCAGGTTACAGTACAAAGAACCACATCAAGATGAAACCAGATTCAGCAATTAATTAAGTCACTTTAGCTTACAACGCATAAGAAGAACCACAGTATAAGTAGCCAGCAATAACATGGTTGACAAACCCTTATAAGACACTTAAGCTGATTTAAGGCACCACTAGCAGGCTATGGTTTCTTGTTAGAGAGACCAAACACTGAAGCAATCCTCTGTCTTCCCCCGAAGGTACATGACGTGTGCTTTAACCAAGTTCAGATGCACTGTGGGAGATAGAATCTGCTGCTCATGCCTCTGCATCACAGTGATGTTTGCTATGAAACAAAGACTTGCTTTCAGCCTTTGTAGGATTTTTTGTGAGTGAGAGAGGTGAGAGAGAGAGAGAGAGAGAGAGAGAGAGAGAGAGGAGAGAGAGAGAGAGAGAGAGAGAGAGAGAGAGAGAGAGATGAGAGAGAGAGAGAGAGAGAGAGAGAGAGGAGAGAGAGAGAGAGAGAGAGAGAGAGAGAGAGAGAGAGAGAGAAGAGAGAGAGAGAGAGAGAGAGAGAGAGTGAGAGAGAGAGAGAGAGAGAGAGAGAGAGAGAGAGAGAGAGAGAGAGAGATGAGAAGAGATGAGAGAGGAGAGAGAGAGACGAGAGGAGAGAGAGAGAGGAGAGAGAGAGAGAAGAGAGAAGAGAGAGAGAGAGAGAGAGAGAGAGAGAGAGAGAGAGAGAGTGTGTAGAGCGCTGGAGAACAGAGCTAGATGGGAGGAGACTGAGAAGAGATGAAGACTGAAGCCGAGATGGAACGAAAGGAGAAGAGAACGAGAAGACTGAGAATAAGGAAGAGGAGATGAGAGAGGCTAACACACCCACACTTTCAAGGTGATCTGCCAACAGGTACCCACATGTGAATAGAGTTAGTAGGTCTTGCCACAGCTCTAAGCCCATTTCTGGGCAACTCTCTGACAAAAAAGGAAGAAAAAAATGGACTTGGTTTTGGCTACATAAACCACCTGGCATGTTGATACAACCAATATAAATGCCTAGTTGGATCAAGGCCTGACTGCCTAGCTAGAACAAGATGAGCATAAAGCGTCAGGGTTGAGGGTTTGTGGTTATAAAACATTGAGATTACAAGCTCTTAGCCTAGTGTTATTCATTATTGAGAGAGGTCTGCGTAGTTGGCACAGTTTGACCCTGTCTGTCAGTCCAGGAACGAGGTGTATCGCCTTCCACCTGGTTTTAGATGTTATCTAAGAGGCCAAGCCAAGGATCTGACACTGGAGGAATACTATCTCAGAGGAAATAGACTTGCTAGCCTAGCCATTGGATCTCACTGGCAATGTCTTAACTGATAAAGGTGATTACAGTGCCTCGACAGTGGACATACAACTCTGTAAATCCAGACACTTTTATTATTGACGGACGCATAAATAAATAAAGATTGTACTACCACGGGAAGCATGCTGATGCAATACAGTAACTTTGGCTCTTGGTTTTCACACAGGAATCTCCTCTACACCCACTACCTTCCCATTCCTGCTGCTCTGCTCCTCATCTGCTGCTAGGCTCTCTGCAGCGCAGTGCAGATGGTGGGAAAGCCAGAGGGAAATCCCTGTAGGCCTCTAACTTCTCTTTGAAGGCCACGAAGGCCATGCGGCACACAGGCAGCTGCCAAGAAGAGGCTACGGAAAGACATTCCTCTGGCAGTGTGGGTCACATCATCTTTAACACACACACATGGATGCATGCACACACACATACACACGCACAAGCAGATCTCACACACACACACACACACACACACATAACCACGGACGCACACAGGGAGGGGCAAACATTACACACAGAACACAGTAATGTACCTCAGCTGGATTGCTGCTGTCACATTTATATTTATTGCAAATGATGATAATGAGATACTGGACCCAATGCCTGGACATGCCTGGACATGCAATCAGTCAATACATTACTACTACTGGTGAGAAAGACGGCAACAAACACTCCTGACTATTAAATACACATCACTGTGTATTAATCTGCCAAATATTTTAGTGTGGATTTAAGTGGGCCACTGTTCTTTATTCATTATTTCTATTCTATTATTTTTTTCATAGAACAAACCACAGAGCATCAGTAGATGGCGCTGCAGTGTATTAGCTGGAGTGAGTCACTTCGAATTCCTCACTGATGTTGTTGGATGTCATTTTCAAGAATGTTCTGTTCCTAACCCTGGCAGTGCCTTTATTTTAATTTAATTCAAAATGACTGATCCCTAAAGGAAAGCAAACTTCAGCCATGTGTCACTATTGTTATTTCGGTAATTTAGTATAATTTTTTCTAACCCAACCTCTATGTTGGTGTTTGGGTTTAACCTGATCTTGAAAAGGTATTAAGGAAAGTATATTATCAATTAAAATGAACGCATATTCGTTTATAAGAAGCCCTTTAAAGTAAATTGAAAGTCAATGTTCAACCCTCCATTGATGATTTACAGCACCGTGGTAGAGGAGGAAAATATTTCTACTGGGTGAGACAACCTTGAGATGTTATCTGGGCTTACCTGTGACTGGACGAGAGGGTACAAGGAGAGGTCTACTCACCATATACGCCATATACTACTCACCATTGTGACCTGTACGCTCTCGTTGGCTGGCCCACACTACATATTCGTCGCCAAACCCACTGGCTACAGGTCATCGATAAATCACTGCTAGGCAAATCCCTGCCTTATCATAGCTCACTGGTCACCATAGCCACACCCACCCGTAGTCTGCGCTCCAGCAGGTATATCTCACTGGTCATCCCCAAAGCCAACACCTCCTTTGGCCGCCATTCCTTCCAGTTCTCTGTTGCCAATGACTGGAACGAACTGCAAAAATCTCTGAAGCTGGAGACTCTTATCTCCCTCACTAACTTTAAGCATCAGTTGTCAGAGCAGCTTACCGATCACTGCACCTGTACACAGCCATTCTGAAATTAGCCCACCCAACTACCTCATCCCCATATTGTTATTTATTTTGTGAAATTTGCACCCCAGTATCTCTTTTTGTACATCATCTTTTGCACATCTATCATTCCAGTGTTAATACGAAATTTTAACTATTTTGCACTATGGCCTATTTATTGCCTTACCTCCATAATTTACTACATTCGCACACACTGTATATATATTTTCTGTTGTATTTTTGACTTTGTTTTGTTTACCCCATATGTAACTCTGTGTTGTTGTTTTTATCGCACTGCTTTGCTTTATTTTGGCCAGGTCGCAGTTGTAAATGAGAACTTGTTCTCAACTGGCTTACCTGGTTAAATAAAGGTTAAAAAAAAGGTCACTGCCTGTCAGCGCTGCTGTACAACTCAATAAGTCATTGCGCTGCTTTCCAAACTGGAACACAAAGAAAATAGATTTTTAGCATTGAATCCCTTTTCCCAATCACTTTCTGTGGTAGAGGCACAGTGGCTGTGAAATGAGACTACCATCACTTCAACAATGAGAAAAAAGTAAAGAATTTTCAACATCTTCTCTAAAAAGGAGAATGTAGATTAACAAGATCGAGACTTGTTTGTCAACTTGAAAGTTTGCATCTCATTGGAGAGGTTGCTGTGGCGACGGTAATTGGTGAGCAGAGTGCAGTGTTGGTCGGGGATAAACAATAACAGGACAGGTATTTATAGACCAGGGGCTCTTCACTGAAGTGGCAGCTTTAAGAAATGGAAAACAGGCACACTGAAGCAATAGGGTCCTGCTGCGACTTCATCTCCCAGAGCAGTCATCCCTCAGGGTCTCGATGCTGCCACCTACTGATATGCAGTAGCGGTGCAGTAGCGACCATGATATAGAGGCCTAAAGGCCGAGGCAATAAGAAGACACAGTGGCAGAATAAATTCAACCACACCTTTGTTTTATCACAAAACCGGACAGCAACCTCTGTCCAGTGAAGTCCACAACGCATATTGCATTAACAGACAGTTACAGTGCCTTGCAAAAGTATTCATCCCCCTTGGCATTTTTCCTATTTTGTTGCATTACAACCTGTCATTTAAATTGATTTTTATTTGGATTTCATGTAATGGACATATATATCTCAGTATGTATACACCTGTTCTGAAAGGCCCCAGAGTCTGCAACACCACTAAGCAAGGGGCACCCCCAAACAAGCGGCACCATGAAGACCAAGGAGCTCTCAAACAGGTCAGGGACAAAGTTGTGGAGAAGAACAGGTCAGGGTTGGGTTATAAAAAAAATATCAGAAACTTTGAACATCCCACGGAGCACCATTAAATCCATTATAAAAAAATTGAAAGAATATGGCACCACAACAAACCAGCCAAGAGAGGGCCGCCCACCAAAACTCACGGACCAGGCAAGGAGGGTATAAATCAGAGAGGCAACAAAGAGACCAAAGATCACCCTGAAGGAGCTGCAAAGCTACACAGCGGAGATTGGAGTTTCTGTCCATAGGACCACTTTAAGCCGTACACTCCACATAGCTGGGCTTTACGGAAGAGTGGCCAGAAAAAAGCCATTGCTTAAAGTAAAAAATAAGCAAACACGTTTGGTGCCAAAAGGCATGTGGGAGACTCCCCAAACATACGGAAGAAGGTACTCTGGTCAGATGAGACTAAAATTGAGCTGTCTGGCCATCAAGGAAAATGCTATGTCTGGCGCAAACCCAACACCTCTCATCACCCTGAGAACACCATCCCCACAGTGAGCATGGTGGTGGCAGCATCATGCTGTGGGGATGTTTTTCATCGGCAGGGACTGGGAAATGTTGGATGGCGCTAAATACAGGGATATTCTTGAGGGAAACCTGTTTCAGTTTTCCAGAGATTTCAGACTGGGACGGAGGTTCACCTTCCAGCAGGACAATGACCCTAAGCATACTGCTAAAGCAACACTTGAGTGGTTTAAGGTGAAACATTTAAATGTCTTGGAATGGCCTAGTCAAAGCCCAGACCTCAATCCAATTGAGAATCTGTGGTATGATTTAAAGATTTCTGTACACCAGCGGAACACATCCAATTTGAAGGAGCTGGAGCAGTTTTGCCTTGAAGAATGGGCAGAAATCCCAGTGGCTAGATGTGCCCAGCTTATAGAGACATACCCCAAAAGACTTGCAGCTGTAATTGCGGCAAAAGGTGTCTCTACAAAGTATTGACTTTGGGGGGGTGAATAGTTATGCACGCTCAAGTTTTCAGTTTTTTGGTCTTATTTCTTGTTTGTTTCACAATAAAAAATATTTTGCATCTTCAAAGTGGTAGGAATGTTGTGTAAATCAAACGATACAACCCCCCCCCAAAATCCATTTTAATTCCAGGTTGTAAGGCAACAAAATAGGAAAAATGCTAAGGGGGGTGAATACTTTCGCAAGCCACTGTACATGACCTACAGCGTGGTCAAGCAAGTGAATGTTTCCGACATTTTCTGACCACTAAACAACTATTGATTTAGAACCACTGAGAGTTACTGCAAGTCGCAAAGAACAGGAGCTGCCTCCACTATTCCAGCACCATTTCAACTTCAACATTTCAACATCATCAAATCACCTCTGCTTAGTCTAATACAGTGACAACTAAAAGATACCAAAAACGATTTAGTCCAATCAATGTAAGCTAAATATGTCACGACTTCCGCCGAGGCTGCCTCCCCTCCTTGTTCGGGCAGGCTTCGGCGTTCGTCGTCACCGGCTTACTAACCACTGCCGCCCCAATTATCATCATCACATTTGTCTTGTCTTGTCAATCACACACACCTGGTTCTAATCCCCTCATTAGTCCGTGTATAAGTGACGGATGGAGCATTCGGCACAACCACGGGGCATTATGAATACCTGGTGATGCCCTACGGTTTGATGAATGCTCCATCCGTCTTCCAGTCCTTTGTGAACGAGGTGTTTCGGGACATGCTTGGTCGCGGTGTGTTGTTCTACATCGATGACATCCTGGTGTATTCCGCTACGTGAGCCGAGCATGTGTCCCTGGTTCGCAAAGTGCTGGCCCGACTGTTGGAAAATTACCTTTATGCCAAGGCAGAGAAGTGTATGTTTTTCCAGCAGTCCGTCTCTTTCCTCAGATACCGCATTACCACCTCAGGTGTGGAGATGGAGGGAGATCGCATTTCAGCCGTGCGTAATTGGCCGACTCCAACCACGGTTAAGGAGGTGCAGCGCTTCCTTGGCTTTGCCAACTACTATCGGAGGTTTATCCGTGGCTTTGGCAAGGTTGCAGCTCCCAATATATCCCTGTTGAAGGGTGGGCCGTCCCGGCTCCGCTGATCTGCTGAGGCTGACCTGGCCTTCAGGAGACTACGGGGTCTCTTCACCTCAGCCCCGGTACTGGCCCACCCCGATCCATCACTACCGTTCGTAGTGGTGGATGCGTCCGAGGTAGGGATAGGCTCTGTCCTGTCCCAACGCTCAGGCACGCTACACAAGCTCCGCAGAACTACGACGTTGGTGATCGGGAGCTGTTGGCTGTTGTCCGAGCTTTGACCGTGTGGAGGCATTGGCTCGAAGGGGCGCAACACCCTTTCCTCGTCTGGATGGACCACAGTAACCTGGAGTACATCCGGGCAGCGAGGAGGCTGAATCCTCGCCAGGCCAGGTGGGCCCTATTCTTCACCCGATTTGATTTTACATAGTCATACATTCCGGGTACGAAGAACGTGAAGGTAGACGCACTGTCCCGGCTGTATGACACAGAGGAGCGGCCCAGAGACAACACCCCCATACTCCCGGCCTTGTGGCGCCGGTAGTATGGGCGATGGACACGGATATAGAGCAGGCATTATGCACAGATCCATCTCCACCTCAGTGTCCAGCTGGGCTGCGGTACGTGCCTGCTCTTATCCGTGATCGTCTGATCTTCTGGGCACACACGTCACCCTCCTCTGGTCGTCCAGGTATCGGTCGTACAGTGCGCTGCTTGATCGGAAAGTACTGGTGGCCTACCTTGGCTAAGGACGTGAGGGTGTACGTCTCCTCCTGCTCAGTGTGCGCCTAGAGTAAGGCACCTCCCAGCGGGTAAGTTACAACCTTTACCAGTTCCACAACGACCATGGTCTCACTTTAGTATTGATTTTTTGACTGATCTTCCAATGTAACACCACCATCCTGGTCGTTGTGGACCGCTTTTCCAAGTCCTGCCGCCTCCTTCCTCTGCCCGGTCTCTCCACGGAGTGCCAGTGTTTACTCACGTATTCCGGCACTACGGAGTGCCAGAGGATATAGTGTCCGACCGAGGTCCCCAGTTCACGTCCAAGGTTTGGAAGGCGTTCATGGAACGTCTGGGGGTCTCGATCAGCCTGACCTCTGGGTTCCACCCCGAGTCAAATGGGCAGATGGAAAGGGTGAATCAAGATGTGGGTAGGTTCCTGCGGTCCTACTGCCAGGACCGGCCGGGGGAGTGGTCAGTGTTCTTGCCATGGGCAGAATATGCCCAGAACTTTCTCCGCCACTCCTCTATTAACCTAACACCATTCCAATGTGTTTTAGGTTACCAACCGGTTCTGGCACCGTGGCACCAGAGCCAGACCGAGGCTCCTGCGGTGGATGACTGGTTTCGGCGCGCGGAGGAGACGTGGGACGCGGCCCACGTTCACCTCCAGCGCGCCGTGTGTCGTCAAAAGGCCAACGATGACCGTCACCGCAGTGAGGCCCCGGTCTTCGTACCGGGGGATTGGGTCTGGCTCTCGACCCGGAATCTGCCCCTCCACCTGCCCTGCCAGAAGCTGAGCCCTCGGTTTGTGGAGCCGTTCAAATTCCTGAAGAGAATCAACGAGGTCACGTATAGGTTATTACTTCCCCCTGATTACCGTATTAACCCCTCGTTTCATGTGGCTCTCCTCAGGATGGTGGTGGTTGGTCCGCTCCAGGAGTCTGAGGTGCGGGAGGTTCCTCCACCTCCTCTGGATATCGAGGGGGCCCCGGCGTACTCTGTCTGTTCCATCCTGGACTCGCCCTGCTCCGCGTCCTCCTGGCCGTCCCCGAGGCCGGGGTCAGGAGGATGCGGAGCAGGGGGCGAGCCGGATGGCGAAGGTGGAAATCCCGCAACAGGGAGGGATCGAGGATATCCCTCACCGGGACCCAGCACCGTTCCTCCGGACCATACCCCTCCCACTCCACGAGGTACTGAAGGCCCCCCAGCTGCGCATCAAGGGGGGGGGGGTACTGTCACGACTTCTGCCGAGGCTGCCTCCCCTCCTTGTTCGGGCAGGCATTGGCATTCGTCGTCACCGGCTTACTAACCACTGCCGCCCCAATTATCATCATCACATTTGTCTTGTCTTGTCAATCACACACACCTGGTTCTAATCCCCTCATTAGTCCATGTATAAGTGTTCCCTCTGCCCCCTTGTCCTTGTGGGTGATTGTTTGAATATGAGAGTAGTGTAGCTCGGTGGAGCTACTCGTACCATTTTGTTGCCAGGGTAGATATTTCCCCTGTGCCTATGTATTCTATGGAGATACCGTTACAGTGTATTGCCAGGGTAGATAGTTTCCCCTGTGCCTGTTTCGTTTGTTGCTATTCCAGCATATTTTGTGTAACGAAGGAATAAACTCTGTATTCGGTGATTACCCTCCTGCGCTTGACTCCTTCCATCACACTCATCACAAAATATGACATGGCTGTCCGTGGTTCTGATTTCTGTGTGCGTGTGTGTGTGTGTGCACGTTCGTGCAAGTAGAAACGATGAGAATAGAAGGATTCAGAACTTTTGTGAAACATCACAATACAAGTGAAAAATCGATGGCAAATAGAAATCCAATATGGATGGTGTTAATAGATAGATGGGAGGTGTTAAATAGAGCTGAAGGACGGGACTAATAACAACTAACAACAACTAATAACAACAAGATAATTAATGTAAAGCATACTGTGTCCATAATAAGTATATAGGTTATAGGTTGAGAGCTTTTGTGAAAGAGCACAGTTAGAAAGATATGGCATATAGAAGCAAACCGGATGGACATCATGGAAAATGATCGGAGAGGTTGGGGGAAGAGGAAGTTCAGTAAAAACAAACAAAATATAATTATTGTAAAATTGACTGTCTATAAAATGTATATAGTATGTATAAGCTGGAAGTAGAGGCCTAAGCATTGTTGTTTACTCCAATTAGGGGAGGGGTGGTGTGGCTTGAAATTAATAAAGGGAAATATATATTTTTAAAGGATATGTATATGTATGTACAGTTGAAGTCGGAAGTTTACATACACCTTTGCCAAATACATTTAACTCAGTTTTTCACAATTCCTGACATTTAATCCTAGTAAAAATTCCCTGTCTTCGGTCAGTTGGGATCACAACTTTATTTTAAGAATGTGAAATGTCAGAATAACAGTAGAGAAAAAATTGTATTTGGTAGCATTGCCTTTAAATTGCTTAACTTGGGTCAAACGTTTGGGTAGCCTTCCACAAGCTTCCCACAATAAGTTGGGTGAATTTTGTCCCATTCCTCCTGACAGAGCTTGTGTAACTGAGTCAGGTTTGTAGGCCTCCTTGCTCGCACACGCTTTTTCAGTTTTGCCCACACATTTTCTATAGGATTGAGGTCAGGGCTTTGTGATGGCCACTCCAATACCTTGACTTTGTTGTCCTTAAGCCATTTTGCCACAACTTTGGAAGTATGCTTGGGGTCATTGTCCATTTGGAAGACCCATTTGCGATCAAGCTTTAACTTCCTGACTGATGTCTTGAGATGTTGCTTCAATATATCCACATAATTTTCCTTCCTCATGATGCCATCTATTTTGTGAAGTGCACCAGTCCCTCCTGCAGCAAAGCACCCCCACAGCATGATGCTGCCACCCCCGTGCTTCACGGTTGGGATGGTGTTCTTCGGCTTGCAAGCCAACCCCTTTTTCCTCCAAACATAACAATGGTCATTATGGCCAAACAGTTCTATTTTTGTTTCATCAGACCAGAGGACATTTCTCCAAAAAGTACGATCTTTGTTCACATGTGCAGTTGCAAACCATAATCTGGCTTTTATATGGCAGTTTTGGAGCAGTGGCTTCTTCCTTGCTGAGTGGCCTTTCAGGTTACGTCGATATAGGACTCGTTTTACTGTGGATATACAGTGGGGGGAAAAAGTATTTAGTCAGCCACCAATTGTGCAAGTTCTCCCACTTAAAAAGATGAGAGAGGCCTGTAATTCTCATCATAGGTACACGTCAACTATGACAGACAAATTGAGAAAAAAAATCCAGAAAATCACATTGTAGGATTTTTTATGAATTTATTTGCAAATTATGGTGGAAAATAAGTATTTGGTCACCTACAAACAAGCAAGATTTCTGGCTCTCACAGACCTGTAACTTCTTCTTTAAGAGGCTCCTCTGTCCTCCACTCGTTACCTGTATTAATGGCACCTGTTTGAACTTGTTATCAGTATAAAAGACACCTGTCCACAACCTCAAACAGTCACACTCCAAACTCCACTATGGCCAAGACCAAAGAGCTGTCAAAGGACACCAGAAACAAAATTGTAGACCTGCACCAGGCTGGGAAGACTGAATCTGCAATAGGTAAGCAGCTTGGTTTGAAGAAATCAACTGTGGGAGCAATTATTAGGAAATGGAAGACATACAAGACCACTGATAATCTCCCTCGATCTGGGGCTCCACGCAAGATCTCACCCCGTGGGGTCAAAATGATCACAAGAACGGTGAGCAAAAATCCCAGAACCACACGGGGGGACCTAGTGAATGACCTGCAGAGAGCTGGGACCAAAGTAACAAAGCCTACCATCAGTAACACACTACGCCGCCAGGGACTCAAATCCTGCAGTGCGAGACGTGTCCCCCTGCTTAAGCCAGTACATGTCCAGGCCCGTCTGAAGTTTGCTAGAGTGCATTTGGATGATCCAGAAGAGGATTGGGAGAATGTCATATGGTCAGATGAAACCAAAATATAACTTTTTGGTAAAAACTCAACTCGTCGTGTTTGGAGGACAAAGAATGCTGAGTTGCATCCAAAGAACACCATACCTACTGTGAAGCATGGGGGTGGAAACATCATGCTTTGGGGCTGTTTTTCTGCAAAGGGACCAGGACGACTGATCTGTGTAAAGGAAAGAATGAATGGGGCCATGTATCGTGAGATTTTGAGTGAAAACCTCCTTCCATCAGCAAGGGCATTGAAGATGAAACGTGGCTGGGTCTTTCAGCATGACAATGATCCCAAACACACCGCCCGGGCAACGAAAGAGTGGCTTCGTAAGAAGCATTTCAAGGTCCTGGAGTGGCCTAGCCAGTCTCCAGATCTCAACCCCATAGAAAATCTTTAGAGAGAGTTGAAAGTCCGTGTTGCTCAGCGACAGCCCCAAAACATCACTGCTCTAGAGGAGATCTGCATGGAGGAATGGGCCAAAATACCAGCAACAGTGTGTGAAAACCTTGTGAAGACTTACAGAAAACGTTTGACCTGTGTCATTGCCAACAAAGGGTATATGACAAAGTATTGAGAAACTTTTGTTATTGACCAAATTTTCCACCATAATTTGCAAATAAATTCATTAAAATCTTACAATGTGATTTTCTGGATTTTTTTTTCCTCATTTTGTCTGTCATAGTTGACGTGTACCTATGATGAAGATTACAGGCCTCTCTCATCTTTTTAAGTGGGAGAACTTGCACAATTGGTGGCTGACTAAATACTTTTTTCCCCCACTGTACTTACTTTTGTACCTGTTTCCTCCAGCATCTTCACAAGGTCCTTTGCTGTTGTTCTGGGATTGATTTGCACTTTTCGCACCAAAGTACGTTCATCTCTAGGAGACAGAACACGTCTCCTTCCTGAGCGGTATGACGGCTGCGTGGTCCCATGGTGTTTATACGTGTGTACTATTGTTTGTACAGATGAACGTGGTGCCTTCAGGCGTTTGGAAATTGCTCCCAAGGATGAACCAGACTTGTGGAGGTCTACAATTTCTGTTCTGAGGTCTTGGTTGATTTATTTTGTTTTTCCCATTACGTCAAGCAAGAGGCACTGAGTTTGAAGGTATGCCTTGAAATACATCCACAGGTACACCTCCAACTGACTCAAATTATTTCAATTAGCCTATCAGAAGCTTCTAAAGCCATGACATCATTTTCTGGAATTTTCCAAGCTGTTTAAAGGCTTAGTGTATGTAAACTTCTGACCCACTGGAATTGTGATACAGTGAATTACAAGTGAAATAATCTGTCTGTAAACAATTGTTGGAGAAATTACTTGTGTCATGCACAAAGTAGATGTCCTAACCGACTTGCCAAAACTATAGTTTGTTAACAAGAAATGTGTGGAGTGGTAGAAAAACGAGTTTTAATGACTCCAACCTAAGTGTATTTAAACTTCCGACTTCAACTGTAAACCCACAACCCTGGCGGTGCAAGAGCCATGCTCTACCAACTAAGCCACACAGATTACATTTATTCTTAAACTAAATTGCCCTTTTAAACAAGATAATGTGGTTTCATGAAAGTGCAATAATCCTGAATTATGAGCTTTAGTTAATTTATGTTCCTGTAATCAGCATACCCTGTCCGTCCCACTGAGTAACTTGAAGCCGAGTTATGACATTACTTACGGGCTCATGACAATATTTCTCTTCCCATAGATGCCTGAGGCAGATGATTTTCCTTCAGTAAATTACGACCAAGAGGCAGATGAGGGTGTAAACATGTCCGGACAATAGGCTGCCTGTATGACTCAAGCGCTGATCTCTTCCTGACACAATTTTTTTTTTTAAATATATATATTTTTTTTTTGGGGGGGGATGGATCAGCTTAATATTGCAGATATATTGTATCTTCTATCAATGTAATTGTCTGCATCACTTCCAATCCCCCATGTTTTTTATATATATATAGTCCCCTTTATTACTTTTCAACCCCGCCATCCTTTCCCTACTTGGAGTAAATTAGTGAACAACAATGCCCAGGCCTCTACTTCCGGTCTATACTTACTATCTACACCTTATGGACACAGTTAATTTTACAATAATTCTATAATATATATATATATAAAAACATTTTGCTCCTGAACTTCTTCTACTCTCAACCTCTCCGATCATTTTCATGATGTCCATCCGGTTTGCTTCTATATGCCATATATTTCTAACTGTGCTCTTTCCCAAAAGCTCCCAACATACAACCTATATACTTATTATGGACACAGTATGCTTACATTATTAGCTATCTTTGTTATTATTTGTTGTTATTTGTTACTAGTCCCATCCTTCAACTCTATTCAATACCTCCCATCTATCTCTTAACACCATCCAGCACTGATCTCTTCCTGACACAATTAACAACTCCACTACTTCAGCAGGGGGTTGATTCTGTATACCCCACAAGGCCTACTGGCAGTGGAATGGTTTCACAATAGTGCAGAAATCAATACTTGTCCCCTGCAGATTCTTCAGAATACACATGACTCCAACACTATATCTATTTCATAGGTTCCTCGTGTACCACAAGGTTAAACCCCTAGTGAGCATGAGGCCAACCCAAGTTCACTTGCAGTCCTCTGAATTAGGATGTACTGTGTCACCACCTAGGGCAGGAAGTGAGCCACATAGTGCACATGACTAAGCATTGAGTGTCATCGTAGTAAGCATTCCACCCTATCCTGGGGGCTAAAAGTGTCCTCATGGATCCATGGTCTATTGTGTTTGTGATTGTGTTTGGTGTAGATGCAATTTGATGCCAAGTAACTAAGCCATGTCAAATCCGATCACAATGCAAAAACGTAGACGTGGGAGGCAAAGCCTGTGATCTGATTGGATCATTCATGAGAAGACACAGACAGTGGTGAGATAAAAAAAACAATTACAAGTTCTATCAGGAAATAGTAAGACTTAAAAGCAGTTCAGCACAACAGGAGTTAGAACAGAAGAAGTTGAAATGAAAAATCCTCAGTGGTGACGGAAAGAGGATTGTGAGGAATGGGACAAAACTAACTAAAATGTATGTGGAATAGAGAAAAAAATTGTATGTTACCACACTACACATTTATAACTTTGAACCACAATAAATGACCAGACGAGGTCAACCGTATGGCTAAAAATAGCTAATAGTACTCGCCAGAATAAGCTGCTGGAAATAAGATGGGGAAAAATGCCTCCTTTTCCATGTGTGTCTCAGGCCATATGGGTCTCACCACACTCAGAACTGCACAAAAGAAAAACAGTGTGAGACTGACTACTGCAGCACTGCAGAAAGAGGAGGGGGACTTCCTCATCCTTAACCCTTCTTCCTCCCCCTCCCCGCCCCCCCAAAATCCCCTATTTCAAACACTAACTTTCCCATAAGTCTAATAAATTCTCCAGTGGCCATGACTGAGAACTTCACACATAGCGTCTGACCCTCCCACTTCCCCTCCGGGACGGGCCCCTGTAGGGCCCAGAGCCCAGGCAGAGGAGCGGGCCGCTGCACTCAGCATGGGGTCAGTGGAGGAGGGGGCGGCTGGACCGGTCGTCCGCAGACAGAAATAGCCTGCCGCTTGGCCGTTGGCATGTTGGGACTCATGGCGTGGGCCTGGGAGGAGGGACGGAGTATCTGTTTTGGTCTACAACCACAGTGGACAGTGGGGGAGTGCTGCTCTGCTTTCCAGGTGGCAAGTTTCCATTCAAACAATGTTACTGGGAGAGTTTGAGGTCTTAATTTAGTCCAACTGAAATAACCTATGCTAGAATAATGAGGCAGATACTACTGCAGTGGCACAGATAGACACACACAACACAATGACCTGTGGTCCAATATTACCAAATGGGGATGTAGCCTATACCTCTTGATATTTTATTATCTCATAATTCTCCCCAAGTATATACAGTGCCTTCAGATGTTATGTAAAAGTGATATTTCAGTTTTTTTACGGAAATATCACTTTTAATAGATTTAATAGATTGTAATAGATTTGAAGAAAGAAAATGAAAAAGCTGTTTTTGCTTTGCCATTATGGGGTATTGTGTGTAGATTGATGATGGGGAAAACGATTTAATCCATTTTAGGCTGTAATGTAACAAAATGTGGAAAAAGTCAAGGGATCTGAATACTTTCCAAATGCACTGTATATACAGTACCAGTCAAAAGTTTGTACACCCTTACTAATTCAAGGATTTTTCAAAAATTTTACTATTTTCTACATTGTAGAATAATAGTGAAGACATCAAAACTTTGAAATAACACATATGTTATCATGCAGTAACCAAAAAAGTGTTAAACCGATCAAAATATATTTTCGTTTCTTCAAAGTTGCCACCCTTTGCCTTGATAGCTTTGCACACTCTTGGCATTCTCTCAACCAGATTCACCTGGAATGCTTTTCCAACAGTCTTGAAGGAGTTCCCACATATGCTGAGCACTTGTTGGCTGCTTTTCCTTCACTCTGCGGTCCAACTCATCCCAAACCATCTCAACTGGGTTGAGGTCGGGTGATTGTGGAGGCCAGGTCATCTGATGCGGCACTCCATCACTCTCCTTCTTGGTCAAATAGCCCTTACACAGCCTGGAGGTGTGTTTTGGGTCATTGTCCTGTTGAAAAACAAATGCTGGAATGCTGTGGTAGCCATGTTGGTTAAGTGTGTGTTGAATTCTAAATAAATCACAGAGAGTGTCACCAGCAAAGCACCCCCACACCATCACACCTCCTCCTCCATGCTTCACGGTGGGAACCTCACATGCAGAGATCATCCGTTCTCCTACTCTGCGTCTCACAAAGACACTTCGGTTGGAACCAAAAATCTCAAATCTGGACTCATCAGACCAAAGGACAGATTTCCACTGATCTAATGTCCATTGCTCGTGTTTCTTGGCCCAAGCAAGGCTCTTCTTCTTTTTGGTGTCCTTTAGTAGTGGTTTCTTTGCAGCAATTCAACCATGAAGGCCTGATTCACGCAGTCTCCTCTGAACAGTTGATGTTGAGATGTGTCTGTTACTTGAACTCTGTAAAGCATTTATTTGGGCTGCAATCTGGTGTGCAGTTAACTTTAATGAACATATCCTCTGCAGCAGAGGTAACTCTGGGTCTTCCTTTCCTGTGGCGGTCCTCATGAGAGCCAGTTTCATCATAGCACTTGATGGTTTTTGCGACTGCACTTGAAGAAACTTTCAAAGTTCTTGACATTTTCCGTATTGACTGACCTTCATGTCTTAAAGTAATGATGGACTGTCTTTTCTCTTTGCTTATTTGAGTGGTTCTTGCCATAGTATGGACTTGGTCTTTTACCAAATAGGGCTATCTTCTGTATACCAACCCTTCCTTGTCACAACACAACTGATTGGCTCAAACACATTAAGAAGGAAAGAAATTCCACAAATTAACTTTTAACAAGGCACACCTGTTAATTGAAATGCATTCCAGGTGACTACCTCATGAGCTGGTTGAGAGAATGCCAAGAGTGTGCAAAGCTGTCATCAAGGCCAGGGTGGACACTTTGAAGAATCTCAAATATAACATATACAGTTGAAGTCGGAAGTTTCCATACACTTAGGTTGGAGTCATTAAAACTCGTTTTTCAACCACTCCACAAATTTCTTGTTAACAAACTATAGTTTTAGCAAGTCGGTTAGGACATCTACTTCGTGCATGACACAAGTAATTTTTCCAACAATTGTTTATGGACAGATTATTTCACTTATAATTCACTGTATCACAATTCCAGTGGGGTCAGAAGTTTACATACACTAAGTTGACGGTGCCTTTAAACAGCTTGGAAAATTCCAGAAAATGATGTCATGGCTTTAGAAGCTTCTGATAGGCTAATTGACATCATTTGAGTCAATTGGAGGTGTACCTGTGAATGTATTTCAAGTCCTACCTTCAAACTCAGTGCCTCTTTGCTTGACATCATGGGAAAATCAAAAGAAATCAGCCAAGACATCAGAAAAAAAATTGTAGACCTCCACAAGTCTGGTTCATCCTTGGGAGCAATTTCCAAATGCCTGAAGGTACCACGTTAATCTGTACAAACAATAATACGCAAGTATAAACACCATGGGACCACGCAGCTGTCATACCACTCAGGAAGGAGACGCGTTCTGTCTATTAGAGATGAACGTACTTTGGTGCGAAAAGCGCAAATCAATCCCAGAACAACAGCAAAGGACCTTGAGAAGATGCTGGAGGAAACAGGTACAAAAGTATGTATATCCACAGTAAAACGTGTCCTATATCGACATAACCTGAAAGGCCGCTCAGCAAGGAAGAAGCCACTTCTCCAAAACCGCCATAAAAAAGCCAGACTACGGTTTGCAACTGCACATGCGGACAAATATCATACTTTTTGGAAGTACATCACCATCAGACCATTTTGTTGGTAAACTACATGGTAATGTAAAAATTGTATTTTTTAGTGATCCAATACGTAATATAGTACATTTGTCATAATTTGGTTGTAATCCAGAGAGGTTAGAAAATGTATCTAGATCCTCTATGAGGCTGTGGAGGGATTCTAGTTGTGGATTTAAAAGAAAACATGAATCATCAGCGTACAATGACACCTTTGTTTTTAAGCCCTGTATTTCTAATCCTCTGATATTATTATTGGATCTGATATTAATAGCTAACATCTCGATGGCCACAATAAATAGATATGCCGATAGTGGACAACCTTGTTTCACTCCTCTTGACAGTTTAAAACTTTCTGAGAAATAGCCATTATTTACTATTTTACACCTAGGGTTACTATACATGATTTTGACCCATTTTATAAGAGATTCTCCAAAAATGAAATGCTCCAGGCATTTATATATAAACCCCAGTCGAACTTTATCAAATGCCTTTTCGAAGTCTGCTATGAATAGCAGGCCTGGTTTCCCATATTTCCCATAGTGTTCTATTGTTTCCAATACTTGCCTTATATTTTCTCCAATGTATCTTCCATGTAAAAAACCTGTCTGATTAGAATGAATAATATCCGACAATACCTTTTTAATTCTATGCGCTATACATTTTGCTAGGATTTTTGCATCACAACACTGAAGTGTAAGGGAACTCCAATTTTGTGAATGGACTGGATCTTTATATTTTCCACTTGTATCCTGTTTCAGTAATAATGAGATCAGACCTTCTTCTTGAGTGTCAGATAATCTACCATTTACATAGGAGTGGATAAAACATGCTAATAACGGTCCTCTTAGTATATCAAAAAAGGTTTGGTATACCTCGACTGGTATGCCATCCAACCCTGGAGTTTTCAAGACTTAAAGTCTTTAATTGCATCCAGAAGTTCCTCCTCTGTAATTTCACCTTCACATGAGTCTTTCTGTGTGGCTGTTAATTTGACATTACCAATAGAAAAAAAATCTCTACAATTAGCTTCAGTTAGAGGAGATGGAGGCAACTGAAAATAAAACATATGCTTAAAGTACTTTGTTTCTTCCTTCAAAATATCATTTGGTGAATTATGGGTGACTACGTCAATTGTAACCAGTTTCATTAAGTTATTTTTGGTAGCATTCCTATGTTGAAGATTAAAAAAGAATTTTGTGCATTTTTCCCCATATTCCATCCAGTTTGCTTTATTTTTTATAATATATTACACTTGATCTTTCTTGAATAAGTTTCTCCATTTCTTTTTGTTTTTCCTCTAATTTATTCTGAGCCTCTATGTTACAGTTTTTATTGCCATCTATCTGTTCTGTTAGACTTTCTATTTCCTTTCTTAGTATAAACTCTTTTGACCTAAATTGCTTTTGTTTTCGAGATGAGTACTGAATTGCATGGCCTCTAAAGGCACATTTAAAGGTGTCCCATACAATAAGAGGATTCGCTGTACCTATGTTATGTTGGAAAAAGTCAGTTATAAATTCCTTTGTTCTAATTATAAATAAATTATCATCCAATAGGCTTTGATTAAATGTCCAATGTCCTCGCCCACGTGGAAATTCAGTAAGAGTAATGTATATGCCTATTATATGATGGTCCGACCGCATTCTGTCCCCTATCAACACTTTTTTTTACTTTTGGTGCCAACGAGAATGAGATAAGAAAGAAGTCAAGACGACTAGCTTGATTCAGTCTCCGCCATGTATATCTCACTAGATCAGTATATTTAAGCCTCCATATATCTACTAGTTCTAATGTATCCATGACATTCACAATTTCCTTAAGAGCATGTGGGTGATTGTTTTTGGTGTGATTTCCTTTACGGTCCATTGAGCTATTTAAAACAGTATTATAATCCCCCACCATAATAATATTGTCTTGAATTGCTTGCAGGCTTGTAAATTTATTATATATATTGTCAAAGAATTGTGGATCATCATTATTTGGTCCGTAAAGGTAAATGAGCCATATCTGTTTATGGTCCAATAACATATTTAAAATAATCCATCTACCTTGCGTGTCTATTTTGACAATTTGCACATTCGGATCGAAATTACAATTAATTAATATCATCACTCCCTTTGAATTTCTTTGCCCATGGGAGAAGTATATTCCCCCCCCCCCATTCTTTTTTCCACGCTACTTCATCTCGAATTGTTGAATGAGTTTCCTGTATACAATAGATATTATATTCCTTCTCTTTGAGCCATGTAAATATTGTTCTTCTTTTGTTATTATCAGCTAAGCCATTACAATTATAACTGGCTATACTTATTTCACCATACACCATAATGAGATACAAGTTTCAAGTCTATTTATCATTATGTACAGTGGGGAAAAAAAGTATTTAGTCAGCCACCAATTGTGCAAGTTCTCCCACTTAAAAAGATGAGAGAGGACTGTAATTTTCATCATAGGTACACGTCAACTATGACAGACAAATTGAGAATTTTTTTCTCCAGAAAATCACATTGTAGGATTTTTAATGAATTTATTTGCAAATGATGGTGGAAAATAAGTATTTGGTCACCTACAAACAAGCAAGATTTCTGGCTCTCACAGACCTGTAACTTCTTCTTTAAGAGGCTCCTCTGTCCTCCACTCGTTACCTGTATTAATGGCACCTGTTTGAACTTGTTATCAGTATAAAAGACACCTGTCCACAACCTCAAACAGTCACACTCCAAACTCCACTATGGCCAAGACCAAAGAGCTGTCAAAGGACACCAGAAACAAAATTGTAGACCTGCACCAGGCTGGGAAGACTGAATCTGCAATAGGTAAGCAGCTTGGTTTGAAGAAATCAACTGTGGGAGCAATTATTAGGAAATGGAAGACATACAAGACCACTGATAATCTCCCTCGATCTGGGGCTCCACGCAAGATCTCACCCCGTGGGGTCAAAATGATCACAAGAACGGTGAGCAAAAATCCCAGAACCACACGGGGGGACCTAGTGAATGACCTGCAGAGAGCTGGGACCAAAGTAACAAAGCCTACCATCAGTAACACACTACGCCGCCAGGGACTCAAATCCTGCAGTGACAGACGTGTCCCCCTGCTTAAGCCAGTACATGTCCAGGCCTGTCTGAAGTTTGCTAGAGTGCATTTGGATGATCCAGAAGAGGATTGGGAGAATGTCATATGGTCAGATGAAACCAAAATATAACTTTTTGGTAAAAACTCAACTCGTCGTGTTTGGAGGACAAAGAATGCTGAGTTGCATCCAAAGAACACCATACCTACTGTGAAGCATGGGGGTGGAAACATCATGCTTTGGGGCTGTTTTTCTGCAAAGGGACCAGGACGACTGATCCGTGTAAAGGAAAGAATGAATGGGGCCATGTATCGTGAGATTTTGAGTGGAAACCTCCTTCCATCAGCAAGGGCATTGAAGATGAAACGTGGCTGGGTCTTTCAACATGACAATGATCCCAAACACACCGCCCGGGCAACGAAGGAGTGGCTTCGTAAGAAGCATTTCAAGGTCCTGGAGTGGCCTAGCCAGTCTCCAGATCTCAACCCCATAGAAAATCTTTGGAGGGAGTTGAAAGTCCGTGTTGCCCAGCGACAGCCCCAAAACATCACTGCTCTAGAGGAGATCTGCATGGAGGAATGGGCCAAAATACCAGCAACAGTGTGTGAAAACCTTGTGAAGACTTACAGAAAACATTTGACCTGTGTCATTGCCAACAAAGGGTATATAACAAAGTATTGAGAAACTTTTGTTATTGACCAAATACTTATTTTCCACCATAATCTGCAAATAAATTCATAAAAAGTCCTACAATGTGATTTTCTGGATTTTTTTTCCTCATTTTGTCTGTCATAGTTGACGTGTACCTATGATGAAAATTACAGGCCTCTCTCATCTTTTTTAAGTGGGAGAACTTGCACAATTGGTGGCTGACTAAATACTTTTTTTCCCCACTGTATGTTTGTAAATGTACCAATAAAAAATACCGTAATGATTGAGTGTCCATATAGCTGTACCGTGATATTTGCATTGCTACGGAGTAACCCTTCAATTGTTCTCCACTAATTCCCCCGCTAAAGCCCCTCCCCATCCCAAGTTGAGCCGTCATCCCAGTGATCAGCATCCCACCCACGTCCCTCCGGATCCCTAAGGCCCCGAGAGGCCAGGACCCATCCATCGAAAACAGCACACAGTGCCACCCACAAAACAGAAGCAGATTAACCGGCAAAAGCATTTCCAATGCTTTCACCTCTATATATATATATATCTATATAACTATTTAAAAAAAAATATGCATATCCTATATTCCATCATTATCAATTAATATGCGTAATAATGTCGGCAGTTCACGCGTAGGATTCTAACATATAACCCGGATTGCCATTGTATTACATTTAATTCATTGACAAGCAATTATTATCCTAGCAAATAATTCCCGTGGTCCCCCCCCCCCCTCCTCCCCCTCAACATCCCCACCCCCCCACAACAGATGCCAGACAAGCACACACGCACATACTCACATACTCCAACATACTCAACCCCCCTCCTCCACAATCCACCATAAAATCAGATACTCAACGGCTGTTATATCCCAGAGCCCAACTCGAGAAATAACTTGATTTACGAGTGCACATACAGTTAAAGCTGATTGAGAAAGCATGCAGATTGAGCAGAAATTGATAACAATGTGAGATTTGATTAATCTACTTAATCTATGTCAAGTCCTAGGTGATGGAGATCAGATCCACCCTCTTCACCTGAGACATAAACACTCTGATCCCCTGTTGTAACCATTTTCCCAAGCATCTCCGTGCGGTCAGACCTTTGATTATTTTGTGCCACCTGGGCCACAATGATAAACCCACTCTCTGATTGTCCGAGTGTGACCCCCTCCCCATGGGTTACTGCAGCCAGTGTTGCCAGAACTGCCACTACCTGGGTGGGCGTACCCCACCGGAATCCCCACCGGCTAGGTAAAAGGTCGTCAAGGTTCTCATTAGCAGCTTTGAGAATTTCCTTGTATATTATGCTCTCCCATCAGGGGGCTCTGGCTTTGTAGGACCAACCCTGCCAGGCAGGCTCAGAATCTTGAGGGGGCGGTACTGCTCAAGTAGGTCTCTGACCGCATTTGTTTCTCTGTTTAGGCTGCATACTCACAGCAGGTCCATAAAAGAGATGGGAACTTCTCTTTGGTGTATGGGTCGCTCAGGTGGGTGTCCAGGTTATAGGATTAGGGATCTTTCCATCATGATAGGACAATGAAAAATTAGATTAGATGTATACTGTATTTAAAAATGTATATCCCTCATCTACACAAAATTGAAAGCTCTCTCTCACTACCCCTGCTCATAGACCCCCGGTCGGCTCTGGGATATGCAACCATTTCCCCTCTCACTCACTTAACGCCGCACCTTTTCAAACACAAAAATGCACACCACATGGTTGACTGCGGAAGAAATGGGCCGAGCGTGCAAACGCACCCGCATCCACATCTGCCGCAAGGGGGAAAGGACGCCAGAGAGAACACAGGACCAACCACAACAACCATCCGCCAAAACAACAACCGCCCGCCAAAAAAGCCATGTTCTAATTATTTATATTTAAAGATGTATTATTCTGCTTGTTATGTCGTTTTATCCTTTTATAAAATACTATACTTACTATAAATGTTATTTAATATTACAATCCCTATCATTGCTAGTATCAGGTGCTCCAATATTCGACTCCTCTATTACAACTTTTAGAATAGCCATGGAGTAGTCTTTGTGTCTCTGAACATTTGGTTGTCAATATATAGTTTATCCACCACGGAGGCCTACAAACCTGACTCAGTTACACCAGCTCTGTCAGGAGGAATGGGCCAAAATTCACCCAACATGTGGAAGGCTTCCCGAAACGTTTGACCCAAGTTAAACAATTTAAAGGCAATGCTACCAAATACTAATTGAGTGTATGTAAACTTCTGACCCACTGGGAATGTGATGAAAGAAATAAAAGCTGAAATAAATAATTCTCTCTACTATTATTCTGACATTTCACATTCTTAAAATAAAGTGGTGATCCTAACTGACCTAAGACAGGGAATTTTTACTAGGATTAAATGTCAGGAATTGTGAAAAACTGAGTTGAAATGTATTTGGCTAAGGTGTATGTAAACTTCCGACTTCAACTGTATACAGTGGGGAGAACAAGTATTTGATACACTGCCGATTTTGCAGGTTTTCCTACTTACAAAGCATGTAGAGGTCTGTAATTGTTATCATAGGTACACTTCAACTGTGAGAGACGGAATCTAAAACAAAAATCCAGAAAGTCACATTGTATGATTTTTAAGTAATTAATTTGCATTTTATTGCATGGCATAAGTATTTGATACATCAGAAAAGCAGAACTTAATATTTGGTACAGAAACCTTTGTTTGCAATTACAGAGATCATACGTTTCCTGTAGGTCTTGACCAGGTTTGCACACACTGCAGCAGGGATTTTGGCCCACTCCTCCATACAGACCTTCTCCAGATCCTTCAGGTTTCGGGGCTGTCGCTGGGCAATACAGACTTTCAGCTCCCTCCAAAGATGTTCTATTGGGTTCAGGTCTGGAGACTGGCTAGGCCACTCCAGGACCTTGAGATGCTTCTTACGGAGCCACTCCTTAGTTGCCCTGGCTGTGTGTTTCGGGTCATTGTCATGCTGGAAGACCCAGCCACGACCCATCTTCAATGCTCTTACTGAGGGAAGGAGGTTGTTGACCAAGATCTCGCGATACATGGCCCCATCCATCCTCCCCTCAATACGGTGCAGTCATCCTGTCCCCTTTGCAGAAAAGCATCCCCAAAGAATGATGTTTCCACCTCCATGCTTCACAGTTTGGATAGAGTTCTTGAGGTTGTACTCATCCTTCTTCTTCCTCCAAACACGGCGAGTGGAGTTTAGATCAAAAAGCTCTATTTTTGTCTCATCAGACCACATGACCTTCTCCCATTCCTCCTCTGGATCATCCACCAACTTCAGATGGGCCTGGACATGCGCTGGCTTGAGCAGGGGGACGTTGCGTGCGCTGCAGGATTTTAATCCATGACGGCGTAGTGTGTTACTAATGGTTTTCTTTGAGACTGTGGTCCCAGCTCTCTTCAGGTCATTGACCAGGTCCTGCCGTGTAGTTCTGGGCTGATCCCTCACCTTCCTCATGATCATTGATGCCCCATGAGGTGAGATCTTGCATGGAGCCCCAGACCGAGGGTGATTGACCGTCATCTTGAACTTCTTCCATTTTCTAATAATTGCGCCAACAGTTGTTGCCTTCTCACCAAGCTGCTTGCCTATTGTCCTGTAGCCAATCCCAGCCTTGTGCAGGTCTACAATTGTATCCCTGATGTCCTTACACAGCTCTCTGGTCTTGGCCATTGTGGAGAGGTTGGAGTCTGTTTCATTGAGTGTGTGGACAGGTGTCTTTTATACAGGTAACGAGTTCAAACAGGTGCAGTTAATACAGGTAATGAGTGGAGAACAGGAGGGCTTCTTAAAGAAAAACTAACAGGTCTGTGAGAGCCGGAATTCTTACTGGTTGGTAGGTGATCAAATACTTATGTCATGCAATAAAATGCAAATGAATTACTTAAAAATCATACAATGTGATTTTCTGGATTTTTGTTTTAGATTCCGTCTCTCACAGTTGAAGTGTACCTACGATAAAAATTACAGACCTCTACATGCTTTGTAAGTAGGAAAACCTGCAAAATCGGCAGTGTATCAAATACTTGTTCTCCCCACTGTATATATATATATATATATATATATATATATATATATATATATATATATATATATATATATATATATATATACATATTTAAAACGTTTAAAAGTAGCAACAGAGACAAGATGCTAGAGTAAAAACATTTTCATAGAGTGAGGACAAATTTAAGAGAGCAGAGACCCATCACCAGGGGCCTTAATGTGTTTGTGAGTGGACAGAGTGCTGCTGACCCTAAGTGTCCTTTGTGTAACACAATCACCAGCCTGCAACCCCGCTGACTCAGTGGGAAATGCTTTCGATTCCCTGCTCATCGCTAGCACTCACTGTCCTTAGATTTACATGCTGTTCATGTTACTGATATTGATGCTGTGCCATGGAAATGTAATGCCGGGAATCAGGTCTAACTGCATAGGGAATTGGGATGATGTCAACCTGGAACATTTCACTGGAGGGTAGTAGCTCATGAGGTGTGAACATGTTGTTCAAACAAATTCACTAAAACCGACATCCCATTAATCCCAAATATAAACGAGGAACAAATGTTTATGTCATGACTATCTGAATCATGTTCACACAGAAAACATGTCGCTCTTGTAGTATTCATATTACATTCAAGTCTGTTCGCATGGGCCCAGCAAGGTGCCGTATACACTTACGATTCCCCAGAAAAGATTAGGAATAACATTTATTCATTGGAATAAGAGGTAACAATAACAGCGTCAGAACAGCGTAACAGGCCTCCTGCCTGAATACGGACAGACAGCACAGTGGGGCTGAGAAAACACAACCCAGAACACCAGGGAACCACCATGCCTGGCCTGTCCTCTCCTTGCACTGTGCTGCCTCACTATGAATCAAATCAAATCACATTTTATTTGCCACATGTGCCGATTACAACAGGTGTAGACATTACAGTGAAATGCTTACTTAAAAGCCCTTAACCAACAATGCAGTTTTTAAGAAAATAAAAAGTGTTAAGTAAAAAATAGATAAGTAAAAAAATAAAATAAAAATAAAAGAGCAGCAGTAAAATAAAATAACAGTAGCGAGGCTGAGTGGCGCAGTGGTCTAAAGCACTGCAATGCAAATAGTCCAGGTAGCCATGATTAGCAGTTCAGGAGTCTTATGGCTTGGGGGTAGAAGCTGTTAAGAAGCCTTTTGGACCCAGAGATCGGCAGTTACATGTATTTGAAATACGCATTTTAATTACTTCTCAGTATTTTGTCATTAGAATTACACTAAGCTGAATGTATTTTGTAATTGTTTAAAAATACGAAAAACTTTTCTTTATCATTTTTTATCGCTGTTCACATTTTGTGGCCCCCCTTTTAACCTGCATTGGTATCAGAAGTCTGATGGCACTATGGTATGATTTAGCGCCTGCTAAATATATTAACTAAATATTCACTGAGTGTACAAAAATCCAGGTGAAAGCTATGATCCCTTATTGATGTCACCTGTTAAATCGACTTCAATCAATGTAGATGAAGGGGAGGAGACAGGTTAAAGAAGGAATTTTAAGCCTTGAGACAATTGAGACATGGATTGTGTATGTGTGCCATTCAGAGTGTGAATAGGAAATATAAAAGATTTAAGTGCTTTTGAATGGGGTATGGTAGTAGGTGCCAGGTATAAGTGTGAGTGTGTCAAGAACTACAATGCTGCTGGATTTTTCTTGCTCAACAGTTTCCCGTGTGTATCAAGAATGGTCCACTACCTAAAGGACATTCAGAGCAACTTGACACAACTGTGGGAAGCATTGGAGTCAACATGGGCCATCATCCCTGTGGAACTCTTTCGACACCTTGTAGAGTCCATGCCCCAACGAATTTAGGCTGTTCTGCGGACAAAAGGGAATGCAACTCAATATTAGGAAGGTGTTCCAGATGTTTTGTCCACTCAGTGTATGTCTATGGTGTATGTAGGCACCTGGGCTGAGCCATAAGGGAACCCCCCCCCTTCCACTTTTGATCTGTAATCACCCACTAATTAATTAGTCATTTTTGCAGATTAAAAGTGTTAGTAATGTATCAATATTTATCTTAAAAAATGTGTTATGACATAGCCAATGAATATATTGCACAACTTTGGATTTCCGCCCCATCTCATAATCGAATGGTTTAAACCGTTTGGAAGTTTTGACCAGACTCGGAGTGAGCTTATCTTCTTCTACCACTTCGACCATGCAGTGTGGGTAGTAAAAGTGATTATGAATCGTTTTGAAATTATCAACTTTACCCTGTATATCTAAAAATGACCATATATACTAATTGTTTCAAGCAAAACTACCAAAACTATTGCTGATGGTGAACCTGAAGAATCGAAATAAAATATAACGAACAGATTGTAGCCTACCTATAGCCCTCTTCACGACTGTGTTGGTGTGTTTGGACTGTGATAGATCCTTAGTGATGTGGACACTGAGAGCTTCAAGTTCCTCAGTGTAACACATCACTAAGGATCTTTCATGGTCCAAACACACCAACACAGTCGTAAAGAGGGCACAACAACGCTTCTTACCCCTCAGGTGGCTGAATATAGTTGGCATGGGACCTCAGACTTCTAAACAAGACTGCTAAATAGCTCATCAAATGGCTACCCAGACTACCTGCATTTACCCTTTTTGCACTCTCTTGCATTGACTATATGCATGAGAGTTGTGTCTCCGGTGGTAGTCTACTTTTATTCCGGTAAAACTCAATTTTCAACAGGGCATTTGATCAAAATAACCTAGCAAGTTACATTGGTTACCACTCAACTAATAAAGCCTAATATTGCGCAAGCCATTTTACAAAAATCTGAACGCTTAAGGTGATGCGCAGATGTGCCAGATCAGGAATAGACCTCTTGTTGGTGAGTACGAAGCTGTGCACAGTGCACAGTTTGACTAGGCTACTGATATTGCCTGGGGTTGTTCGGCATACAAATTACTTGTAGATCAATGACTGTCAACATAATTACATGCTTAGTTAGACACTGAAGGAGAGGATGCAGTTGTCACAAAAGATGAGAGGTATTTTCGAAAGGTAGAAAGAAAGTAATATGAGCAACAACAAAAAATGTGAACTGTCGATTTGTAAAGTTTGAATCAATTTTCGTACGGATGCATGCTACATTTGGATCGGGGTCCCGCAGACCAATGCACTCATATCTACAAAATTTGAATCAGGGACTGATGTTTATTGGTGAATCATTACATCCCTAATAGCAAGCATTTTCAAAAGTTTGAGGTGGGTTTTTGAAGTGTTTTTCTGCAATTTAAAGGAAAAGGAAATATAATTTAATTCAGTGAAATTCATTGAAATTCAAATGGTTAATTTATTCCATAAATCATTATGAACATGTTTATTTTGATATCATGTATGATTGCCAATAATATGTTTAATATATTCTTGAAACATTTCATTTTAAAAACTCATTATTCTAAAACAAGTTTTAAATAATTATAGTGGTCTGGAAATATTGTAAAATAATTTTGTAGGTTGTCTATAATAATGTATAATTCAGTTACATGTTATTAAATATTAAACAAAAAATACATATCCCAGAATGCATTACATCAAACACTCCAGAATGGATGGAACAACCTAACATCTCATTATATAAATACAAACAAAATACTGTTTGACATCTTTGATTTATAATCAAGCTAATATTTGGAATGGTATCTGTCTTCTTTAGTATGCAATGGCTTTTGGCAAAATATATGGCAAAGGAATGATCACAGATCTGAGTAATATGTAACAATGTTTACTTTCCATTGTAATTACACTGTATATGCCTATGTAACTACATGTCAATTGTAAAAAGTGGGGCCATAGAGACCTGACCCAACCTCAGAAGCTCTCGATGCAAACCTAACTTTTCACCAGCCCTACAAAAATACTGCAACATGAACTACTGAATGAGTGTGAGAACATTGATGCTGTCCAGGCTAGCTGCTTCAATAAACAGACTTTAAATATACAACTTTTCCCTTTTGTAGACCCTTGTAAAACTGTATTGTAAACACAACGCTTCTTCCATTAGTTGCAATGGGCCCACTTCAATGTACCTTGCCAGATACACTAACATTGACAGAAAACGGTAGCAAAGGAAAAAAGGAGTGTGCAATTTTCCAGGTGGTCTGCCCTTCAAGAGTTTGTAATTGATTTGACAATTTACATTGTATAGCAATGCATCTGCAACGGTGCAACAGAGATTAAATAAATGATGAAAGGAAGTTTATGACAGTGGACAGTCATGTAACATGCATGTATTCCATCTCTCCCAAATTCAACATAAAATGCAGAAGACACAGCAACTCTCTCTCTCTATCGCTCTCTCTCTCTCTCTCTCTCTCTCTCTCTCTCTCTCTCTCTCTCTCTCTCTCTCTCTCTCTCCTGCATTCATTGGCTGTCATCTCCCCAGAGATGATTGACTTCCTGCCTCCACTTTGGGAAATGGTTACCCTGATTACAAACATTTCCTTCCTCCATCCCTCAGAGTGCTGCTGGCTCAGATGGATACATTATTTACTCAGGCCCCACACCCACAGTCACATCCACGTGCATCATACAGTGGTGAAAGGGTGCTGGGAGAGCAATCTGGCTCAATCTAGAAACACCTTTCCCTTGATAGACTTATGGTTACATGGGTTTGTTTGGAGAGTGGGATTTTAAAACGAATGAAGTGTGAAAACACTTCAAATATATGTTGTGTTTGTTGACAGTGTTAAGTGGCATATAGACCCACAGTTTCAACAGAGCATATGGGAGCATGTTGATGTCATGAACTCTCATGCTGACCTCTGTGATACTGAACAAGATCAAAATGTGTCTCAAAACATAATACTCCAAAAGCTTACACACATTCAAGACCTTGAGCAGCACATATTTTCAGCATTTCGAGTTAATCCTTAAAGCGTCAATCAGCAGTAGAAACAATAAAGAGCTAGACACAGAGCTGCCATGTCTATCGGCGCCATCTTGATTTGATTTGATAATAACAAAGTGGTTCCCCACCCCTGGTTCGGTAAAAAGCTAAGGGATGGGGCTAGAGAAATGTAACCTCTCTCAAATTCACAGACAGAGCTATGGATGCAAGGATTGACCATCCATGATATCAAAATGATAGTTTTATAGTGTTTGTTTACATTTTCTTTGTTTACAAATGGAGTAAAACAAGCTTATATTTTGGGTTCTGATGGGGTATGAGAGTTGAACTAAGCTCATGAAGCATTAATAAGTTATATTCTTCTAGCTAGAATCAATGGGTACATATAATTAATTTCTAAGTCAAAAATGGATGTAGCGACTGCTGATTGGCTCCTTTAACAATTAAAAGACCTCCTCACATAAGAACACTAAATCTAATCTAATCTATCTCAAATCACCCCACTGTGAGCAGTACTTCATTGGTGACAAATGCACGTGTGGGGCTATTGTCAAGTAGATAAGACAATATTTCAAAATGTCAGGTGTGTTAGGTTACCTATTAAATTATCAGAAAAGTTGCATGGTATTGTGTTGCCAAAAACTGCTCACACACATTCGTTTTTCTACATAAAATCAACATACAAAACCTGCCATATATCAGGAGAATAGCCTGTCAAGATTTGCCATTAAAGTTTTTGCCGAATCAAGCCCCGCGACATTGTATCCACCGTTCATCACTTATTACTGCACTGTTACAACGCATCACCAAAGCAACCGGTGGCAGTGGTGCATCTTGAAACAGCTACGAACAACAGTGACAGTAGAATTATTGAAACATTGACATGCAAATCTTACCGATTTCCGTTGGTACGTGGCTCGAAGGAACGGAATAGTCGCTTGTTTGAGAGAATGAATAAATAAATATATATTTGTTTTTCTTCGGTGAAAGTGAAGTTGTTGGTCTTGGAAAAAGATGGCTGCTCCTTGGCTGGAGTCGATGATGTAATCAGAATTTTAACCCCTTGATGTGTTGAATCGAAGTGTTCAATCAATCCAGCTCCAGAAAATGCCTCATACTGAATTCAATATACCATTCATAATTGTCTTAAAATCACTGCATAATTTGTAAATGTTTTATATACAGTCAGGTCCATAATTATTGGCACCCTTGATAAAGATGAGCAAAAAATACTGTATAAAATAAATAATAGAAATACTGAGCGATATTGTATGCTCAATTTTTTTGGGAAATTACATTATCTTATACTAATACTATTGCTCGGAGAAAGGGATTTTGTTAAGCAAGTAATAAAAACAACACAAAAAGAGGGCACCCCTGTTTTTGGCACCCCTGTTGTCAATAAGCAGAAAATAACCCATTCCAACTTCAAAATATGGTGGTGGATATTTGATGTTATGGGGCTATTTTGCTTCCACTGGTCCTGGGGCCCTTGTTGAGGTCATCGGCATCATGAACTTTACTCAGTACCAGGACATTTTTAGCCAAAGACCTGGTTGCCTCTGCCAGGAGGCTGAAACTTGGCCGCAAGTTGATCTTCCAGCAACACAATAACCCCAAGCACACATCAAATTCCACAAAGAAATAGTTAATTGTCCACAAAATCAACATTTTGCAATGGCCATCTCAGTCTCTAGACTTGAACCCCATTGGAAACCTGTGGTTTGAATTGAAGAGGGCATTCCATAAGCACAGACGAAGGATATAATAATAATATGCCATTTAGCAGATGCTTTTATCCAAAGCGACTTACAGTCATGTGCGCATACATTTTTACGTATGGGTGGTCCCAGGGATCAAACCCACTACCCTGGCGTTACAAGCGCCATGCTCTACCAATTGAGCTACAGAGGATATCAAAGATCTGGAAAGATTCTGTATGGAGGAATGGTCTAAGATCCCTCTCAATGTGTTCTCCAATCTCATAAAACATTTTATAAAAAAAGGCTCATTGCCGTTATCCTCACAAGGTGAGGTATTTAAATGGCAATAATTTTGACCCCTATCTTTGAGATTTTTTAAAATTACTTGTTAAACCAAATTTCTTTCTCTGAGCAATTGTATTAGTATAAAATAATATAATTTCCCAATTTTGGGGAGCGTACAATATATCTCAGTATTTGTATTATTTATTTTATACAGTCTTTTTTGCTAATCTTTATCAAGGCTGCCAATACTTTTGAAACTTGACTGTATATATGTGAATTGATATCAGAACACAGAATTTGAAGCCCCGGGACCACCCATACACAAAAATGTATGCATGCATGACTGTAAGTCGCTTTGGATAAAAGCGTCTGCTAAATGGCATATTATTATTATTATATTATTGAACAGACAATGACATGTTTATTTGCCAGATTTATCAGTTCTTAATTGAGAGGCAGCTCTTGTTTCCAGTTTTGCACAGCCTTTATCTTATGTGCAATGTAATTCTTATAAAACACTAATCCAATAGCTCCCATTAATTAATAGTATGAAAACAACTATTTTTGCTCAAATAACTGGAATAAATCAGTATTTGATCCACTATTTATTGATGACAATATTGTTTCATCACTTATTTCAGACCATTGAGGCCTTACTCAGAAGTTTAGAGGCTATCAAATACTATACTGCCATCTAGTGTGAGTTACCAGGTTGCTAATGTAAAATAAGGTGCTACTGGAATATAGCATAGTGCTCAGAGCATGATGGGGAAAGAACTGTTTGTGTGACACACCATGTCATGAATTTGGTGTGTTAAGACTGTGTTAGTCCACTGTGCTAAAGCCTAGGCATAAGGTGGAGCTAATACAAATTTTCAGGTCACAGGCACAGTCACTCATCACTCGAGTGTTGTTCAACGAACCATCACCTCTACATAGAATATGACATTGGACATATATTTCTAGAGCAATCAAAGATGAGATTCCACCATATAATTCCCATGACAAATGTAAAAGACATAGTGCTTGTAGATTGCGTGTAGTGTGGAGTGCATGTGCTGTTCATATTCATCTTGGAGAGATAGCGGTTGATAATTTTTTCCTCACACACGAAACACACATGATTGCATGCTGTAGTATGAGTCATGACAGGAGTTGCTCTCGTTTTCCCATGTCTTTGTTCCCTGTGCCACTGCTATTCCTATGCTACTGCTGGAACCTGACTGACACGTGTCCTGCAAAGCAAAGCCCACACTTTTGTCAATGTGGTGTGAGTCTTAATCATCGGCCCCTAGAATAGCAGGAGCCAATGGGGGGGCCGGGGTGGATGAGGCTGCCCCTCACTGAGGGACCAAATGCCAACCCTATCACTAGTAGGAGGAGTGGTTATGGGTGAAGTGACTCATCTCTGTGGTCTGTCTTTTCCAGCCCTGCAGCCTTTCATTCCCTCGCTGACACAGATGGTGGGAGAGGAACTGGGAGGCAGAGGAGGAACCATAGAGTGGGACTGTGTGTCACACCACAGGAGGCTAGGAGGTATAGGGACCGTCATCAGAGCACTGGTGGGTGGACAAGTGGAGCCTGCTGTTATCAAGACTACACTTAGTGTTGCGTCATTAATAGTAGCTTACATAGACATAATTTACTTGATGTAAACCCAGACAATAATGTGCCACTATGTATATGCTTTGTGCTCTCTGGTGCATGAGATGTAATGCAGGACATTCTTTTAGAAGTGATTTACAGAATCAGAAGAAAACAATACGTTGTCATTTTGGGATTTATTCTCACTAAGTCACAAGGGGGCAGTATGGTTTTCCTAAAGAGACAACTAGGGATTTATTTGACGTTACATTTTATCTGGGACACAGCAAAGTTAATAGTTTTGATGTTGTTCTATTAACTGATCTGAACAGAATGATTACTTAAAAAAGCCTTTTCAATTCATATTTTGTTTGTTCTCTCCGTCTTAAAAATGTGGGCATTTATGCGGAGAGAGGAGTGAATCGATTATGGTCTGTGCTATTATTTTTGGGTATTAGTTAGACACAATATTTTTTTCAGTCAACAGTAGCCTACATAATACATCCCCAGCTCTGACTCAGTGTCACTCCTACAATCAAGATGAGGTTTTACAAGCTGGGATGTCACCTCCCTTGAGTACACACAGCGCCGCAGGCTGCAGCTGAGCTCCCGACACCATCCCTGCCCCCAGAATCTGTTACCATAACAGACAGTCACACCTCAGTGCCCAGCAAAGTGACTCAAGGGCAACTAAGTCCTCAGCCCACAAACAAGGGCTCACGGATGATGCTCACTGTTGTGTGGAGATGTTTTGTGACTCGTAGCAGAAATGCCCATGACTACATTACTTGCATTCACAAGTTGAAAAGGCATCCCAAACTCATGTTTAATTCATAATTCGAAAAGGCATCCCAAACTCATGTTTCTGAGCATGGTAAAGGGGACTAATGCTTTCAGGAAGGACATCAATTACTGCACAGTAAGAATTTCTGGTAACGTAACTCCTGTAAAATAGCTATTGGCAGATTCGAAACATTGATCCATGTCAGTCTCGAGAATGTCTCGTATCAACATATAGTAGCAATATTCAGTCGAGGTAGGAAAGGTAAGGAAACTGACATATTCTGGGGGTGCAAGCCAAGTCTAAACATCTGAAATGCATTTCAATTAAGTTGAATAATAACCGATAAATGAGGAAAAGGCCTCAACAAATGAAGGAAACTAATGGAAAAAACTAAAAAGCCCTGATTGCATTAAAGTCCACTGTGGTTGTGATGAACAATGCAATTTCAGATAAATTCACAAAAAATAGTAGTCTAGTTACTAGTAAGTGACTCAATAAGTGCATTCAAATCAAATGTCAAATCCATTATGGAGGTATTGTTGCTGAAGTGCAGGAGTAGAGGCTGAACACTTAGGCTTTTTTAAGTCAAGGCACAATGGGTCCTCCATCATGTGCAGTGTGAGAATCATGTCATTTACAGAAAATTGCATGAAATAATGGTTAAACTGACCTCAAAAGCTCCTTGGCTTTCTAAGGTGTTTACCAAGGTGTCCCCTGTAGCTCAGTTGGTAGAGCATGGCGCTTGCAATGCCAGGGTTGTGGGCTTGTTTCCCATGGGGGGCCAGTATGAAAATGTATGCACTCACTAACTGTAAGTCGCTCTGGATAAGAGCGTCTGCTAAATGACTAAAATGTAAAAGTATGTTACAAGATTCCACTGAGTGCAGATCGCTTTAGCAATAGAATAAAACAAGCTCTTCGCTCCCTTTTTTTGGTGTATGTGTTTAACAATATCTCTAAGTCTTCTCATGATCTCAATTAAAGACCAGTACAGCAAAGGATCTTCAACAATGTACTGTAATTACAATGTAATTACTTATGTTAAAGTTAGGTGGTACGAATTGAGGGTTTGTGGCAGGGTTCTTTGGCTACTGTTCAATGGATGCTGCTGTGGCAGACTCAGTAGTACCTGTGGCTGGACATTCAGTGGACTATTTATCATCACTTCAGTATCAGACTAATTTCTAATGGCAGTTAATTGGGTGGCTATTCTAATGATCTGGGTTAATGGCAGTACAGGGGTTATGTTAGTGATGCCAAGGCAATTATACATGCCATTTACAATATGGCCAAACTTGAAAAGCTATAACCCTGTGAAGATTAACTTAGAATTGTACTTTGTCGGCATACACTGAGTGTACAAAACATTAAGGACACCTGCTCTTTCCATGACATAGACTGACCAGGTGAATCCAGGTAAAAGCTATGATTCCTTATTAATGTCACTTGTTAAATCCACTTCAATCATTGTAGATGAAGGGGAGGAGACAGGTTAAAGAAGGATTTTTAAGCCTTGAGACAATTGAGACATGGATTGTGTATGTGTGCCATTCAGAGGGTGAATGGGCAAGACAAAATATTTAAGTGCCTTTGAACGGGGTATGGTAGTAGGTGTCAGGTGCACCGGTTTGTGTCAAGAACTGCAACGCTTTTTCAAACTCAACAGTTTTCCGTGTGTATCAAGAATGGTCCACCACCCAAAGGACATCCAGCCAACTTGACACAACTATGGGAAGCATTGGAGTCAACATCCCTGTCGAACACTTTCGACACCTTGTAGAGTCCATGCCCAGATGAATTGAGGCTGTTCTGAGGGCAAAATGGGGGGAGGGGGGAGGTGTCCTCAATGTTTTGTACACTCAGTGTATAGGCCAGTATATTCACATTTTGCATTCAAACTTTGCCATCAAATATCTACACAGACTGGTCATTCAACTGAGACTGCTCTTCTCTGTGTCACGGAGGCTCTCCGCACTGCTAAAGCTAACTCTCTCTCCTCTGCTCTTATCCTTCTAGACCTATCCGCTTCCACTGTGAACCATCAGATCCTCCTCTCCACCCTCTCCGAGTTGGGCATCTCCGCCGCTGCTCACTCTTGGATTGCGTCCTACTTGACAGGTCGCTCCTACCAGGTGGCGTGGCGAGAATCTGTCTCCGCACCACGTGCTCTCACCACTGGTGTCCCCCAGGGCTCAGTTCTAGGCCCTCTCCTATTCTCTCTATACACCAAGTCACTTGGCTCGGTCATAACCTCACTTGGTCTCTCCTATCATTGCTACGCAGACGAAACACAATTAATTTTCTCCTTTCCCCCTTCTGATAACCAGGTGGCGAATCGCATCTCTGCATGTCTGGAAGACATATCAGTGTGGATGTGGGATCACCACCTCAAGCTGAATCTCGGCAAGACGGAGCTGCTCTTCCTCCCAGGGAAGGACTGCCCGCTCCATGATCTCGCCATCACGGTTGACAACTCCATTGTGTCCTCCTCCCAGAGTGCAAAGAACCTTGGCGTGACCCTGGACAACACCCTGTCGTTCTCCGCTAACATCAAAGCGGTCACCCGATCCTGCAGGTTCATGCTCTACAACATTCCATTCGCAGAGTACGACCCTACCTTACACAGAAAGCGGCACAGGTCCTAATCCAGGCACTTGTCATCTCCCGTCTGGATTACTGCAACTCGCTGTTGGCTGGGCTCCCTGCCTGTGCCATTAAACCCCTACAACTTATCCAGAACGCTGCAGCCCGTCTGGTGTTCGATCTTCCCAAGTTCTCTCATGTCACCCCGCTCCTCCGCACACTCCACTGGCTTCCAGTTGAGGCTCGCATCTACTACAAGACCATGGTGCTTGCCTACGGAGCTGTGAGGGGAACGGCACCTCCTTAACTTCAGGCTCTGATCAGACCCTACACCCAAACGAGGGCACTGCGTTCAACAAAAGACTACTTTTAGCCAGAATTTATGGCTGTGGTACCAGCTGATGTTGCTGCAACTATAACAAGGTTGTCAGATTCAATTCAGCCCAACCAAACGACTTGAGCAATAAAACCTGGCAAACATAGTGCACAGGAAAAACAACAGCGGAGATATATGACTTGGGAAAGTACATTTGGAGAGAGAAAGTAAATAGGAGCAAAACAAATAGACATCCTTGCTGTGGTGAAAAACTGCCATGACAGAAGCTCAGGTAAAAAAAGAGCTACATTTGTTGGAAAATGAAATAGGGAGGTATGCCAGCCTTGAGAAAGATGGGGGATGTTTGAGCAGCCTGTCAGACAGTGACAGGAGCTGTGCTTTGAAATGTAGTGGTAGTGTCACCAGCTCATTAAATGAATCTAACATATCCAACAAGATATGGAAGCAAAATGTGAAAAGGAGAGTAAACTTGTGTTTGATGATCCCTGACAAAAAACTAAAGTCGCAACTTGACTTGAAATAGTGGAGGTGCTTATAAAAAGCGAATCGACTCGAAGCCAAAACCAAACAGTTTGGTTTCCAACTGCAGGGAGGAATCACAGATAGGGACATTGTCAAATTGCCGATGCATGAGGTCTATGCCATACACCCACAGGGATCCAGCTCATACTGACTGTACACAGATATCTGTTTGCAGTATGTGCCTATTCATACATGCAAGCTATTCCGAGGCAGTTGTGCAAGAAAAAAAGGTCAACTCTAGCCCTGGTTTCATTTGGAAGAATAAGTCAGCCTACTATCTTCTGTGTCTGAGTCGGCTGCCAGGCTGCCAAATTCTGATAGAGTACAGGCTTGAGGGATACGTTTTGCTCCAGTAAAATGTGTGGGCCGTAAATAGATGGCCTGATCGAAGAGTTTGTGTTTCGTGTTACAGTGCACTGGAGACCCAAGCCCCTGCAATACAGCAGCCACAGCCCTCACTGATGTCCTCATTAGCAGGCTGGGTCTAAACTCATCCCAGATAACATGAGATGGGATTCCTGTAGGACGCTTATCAGGGTCACATTATCATGCAGTACTTTATGTGTTTATCACTAGTTATGTAGACTGCTATAGAGGGTATCACTGAGGACCTGAAATTAACTTTGTGGGGTGATCCAACAAAGCATATTGCATGTTGCAGATATTGTGTCATGAGTTGGTCATGGTCATTTGATGCGGTAGCCCCACCTGCGATCTTCAAAACCAGTGTCTGCCCTCTGCCCAAGAGGGAATTTCCTCTTGGTCTAATACGTTGGTTGCCCCCGTGGGAGACCCGGATTCATATCCCGCGTTGTCTGACATGCTATATGTGCTTAGTGAGAAACATGAGCACAGTACTTTCCACATTATTTTGTTCACTGGGTGGAAACTGTGGTTCTAACAGGGTTTGAATACAGAAATGAATATTGACTCAAAACTAGCTTGGACAGAGATTAAGTGTTTCTCTTTGGTCGTAGCGTATAAAGGGGTCTGGGTGTGGGCCTCAGTTCCTAAGGTCTGGACCTTGGTCTTGCCAACCAATATCTTTGTGTCTCAACTATTGGTCTGACAAGGCCAAGGTCTTGGTAGTTTCCCAATAAATGACTGAAAATGATCTCTTATCAGCGTTCTGTGGCTCAGAAGGAGTGACAGAGCACTACATTTAAGGAATTTCTATTCTGTGTCTCATTCAGGTTGACGTTCTCTTTCCCCTTCATGTATGCGCAAAGTAATGTGCCAGTGCATTTGTAGAGCGTAACCTTACTTTCTGGGGCCACCTTTGCATAGAAAATCTAAACAAAAACCAGCAGCAATAAGCCTGGCAGAGCTCACCAGCCCACCACACCTGGGAGCAGCGTAGACGATGGGCATTCACACGTCGTTGTCACACTGAGTCACATTTGGCTGGGAAGCCTTTCAACGTTCACAGCAGCACAGCTCTGTGTAGTATATCCACTTTGTCAGGTCCACTGAGTTCGTCCCCTCAGCACTGCTAATGCTCTCAGCGCTAATGGTGCTCTCTCTCTCTCTCTCTCTCTCTCTCTCTCTCTCTCTCTCTCTCTCTCTCTCTCTCTCTCTCTCTCTCTCTCTCTCTCTCTCTCTCTCTCTCTCTCTCTCTCTCTCTCTCTCTCTCTCTCTCTCTCTCTCTCTCTCTCTCTCTCTCTCTCTCTCTCCTCAGCGTGGTCTCTCAGACATAATGTAATGCAAATGCCCTGCCAACAAAGAGATTGTCTTTTTTTTCAAGAGGTAAATTGTGATTGACGGCTAAAATAAGCACCTGCAGCTGTCATTCTGGTAAATGGAAAAAGCCTGTCGACAGGGAAACAAACGCTGGGTAAATCAGCAAATGGCAAATGGGGCTTCTTAGAGGGAAGATATCTCAGGGATGTAAGGGATTGTAGCTTAAATATTTATTTAGAAAGACCTGCTCCAGTTTCTCATCTGTACTTTAAAAGCTTTTGAGAAAAGCTATGTTTTAATCAGATGACTTCCCTCCTGACTGTATTATAAACCAACTCCAATTCTGTAGAGCGTTAGCGATATCGAGTACATCACAGCAGTTTTTCCCTTTCATTCATTTCCAATATTTTTGATGATGTTTGATGATTTCCTGTCATCAATGAATGAGCTGCTCATTTCAATCATAAAATCCCTGTAGGTCTGGCGCAATATTGATCCAGCTGATTGATCTCTTCATTTCTGAACAATAGATTCTATCATTATTTGCTTTGAAGCAGTCACACCCAAAGGCCTGATCAGACTTCCAGCTGTTGAGAGGGACTTGCTGTCTGCCCATCATACTCTTACAAAACCACCCCATTCCCTCACTACAGGGTGTGCAGGTAGGTGAGGAAAAGTTGCAGAAGTATTTGTTTGGCTGAACTTCAGGATTCTACTGGGGAGAGAGAAAGAGGATGAGGAGGATAGAGAGAAGTGAAACGAAACAGGCAGACTGGATGCGTCGCAGCCACACCACTTAAAAAAACTGGAGAGGCAAGTCGAGACAGGTTTCTGTTTACTCCCAACAGACAAACAGGTGGTTCATTAGCTCCTCTAAAGCCTCACACTGTTAGGGTAGAAGTGAGCTCTCATCCTGGTCCGAATGAGTCTGGTGGTCCACCAGAGACCCATCTGCTCTGTGGCTCTATGAAGCAGATCGACTTGGAGGATGTCAGGTTCCTTGCATCCCTCCTGTTCTGCCGTACGGTGCACATATTAGGACATACACTCTACATCAGACATCCAAGGATGTAGCATGTGTTTGTTGTCAGTTGTCTGATGTAGCTCCTAACATGTTCACCATACAGGGAGGTTGTGAGCTGCATGGGCCCCAGATGACTATCTGAATGGCTTCTGCTGAGTGTCTGCTGCCACGCATCATTGCCCCACAGCATTCTCCACGGCGCAAACTGACCTTGATGTCACAAAGATTGGTAAGTGTAGCAATTTATAGGGCTTTTGTCGACCTTGTTTTCGCAACTTTTAAGTTTCAAAACACAGTAGTTGATTGCTGGAATCTGCTTTACTGTATGTCGTCGTTTGTATGTGTTTGTTTTGTATTGCTTTACTGCCTGGTTTCCCAAACGTATTTTATCTGCATTTCACATGTATGTGTCACGTCTCCTCCCGTTGCTCCCCTCCGGCGCTCTGATTCGCCGGTCTACTGGGCCACCGGTCTGAGCGCACCACCTCGGCAACACCGGAATGGAAACCAAACGCACCCTAATCACCTCCAGCACACCTGCACCTCATCCTCTCATCACCACCCCTATTTAGCCCTGGACTGTTCTGTATCGTGTTGTGTGTGTGATTGTTAAGCGTCGTGTCATTTACTCTCTCTTTGTTATTCTCTTTCTCAGTATTAAGTAAACCTTGACCTTGTTAATTCCTACGTCTGCGTCCTGCCTCTTCGTATACTCAGTACTCGTCACAGTATGTCTATGCAGTGGCTTGTATTCATGGGTGCCAAGGGAAGTCAGACGTCCCCCCAAAAATGGACCATGAAAAAACAGGGAAAAAAACATATAAAATAATTTGTCTTTCGTCTCTCTGTGTTTCGTAATGTTCCTTAAATTCGCAAGAGGCTGACGATGTATCGCACTGGAGAAAGCATCTGAGAGAGCGAAACAGCGCCCCTCTGTCTCTGTATGTGAAGACCATCTATCTGATGCTGTCTGGTCAAAAATAGTATAATATTGTTGCAGCCCGTACCATTGAATGCAAGGGAAGCCAGCGAGCATTTGGCCTCCGTTGATATTTTTTTTTATAGCCAATCAGCGTTGAGCTAAACTGAGTGAACTCAACTGTCTATGGTCCTGGTGCACCAAAACAAAAGTGTCAAGGGAAGCTAGTTTGGATTTGGCTTCACACCAATCACATCACATCAAGCCAAACGTCATTGACAGAAAAAAAAAAAAAAAAACAGTTGTGTTGTTGTCCACTGGTGGCTAGCTAGCTAAACTTGACCCTTTCCTAAATTAGCCATGGACAGAGATAGGGATTTGGACTTGTGGTTTTACTTAATTCTCCGTACTGGCCAATAATTATAACGGCGAATATTTTTTTAAATACAAAAATTATATTTTTCGTGATTACGATCTTGTCTCATCGCTGCAACTCCCCAATGGGAGAGGTGAAGGTCGAGTCATGCGTCCTCCGAAACATGACCCGCCAAAACGCGCTTCTTAACATCCGCTCGCTTATCTCAAACCCCAGGCTGTAGTGATGCCACAACACTGCAATGCAGTACCTTAGACCGCTGCACAAATCGGGAGGCTTATAACGCCGATTCTGATCCAATCATAGATTCAGACATTCAGACGATGGAAGTTCAATATGTAGCTAGATGTAGTAGGCTAATGTTAATTAGCTGGCTAATTATTGCCCATGAAAGGAAGTTAGGCTAGCAAGCAAGCATTTTAGCCAGGTAGCCTAGGACAACAAAAACTAAAAGCGTGTATGAATGCGCTACTCTCTCCTCTTCCATCCTATCATCTCTTCCCTCTGCTCAATCCTTCTCCCTCCAATCTCCTGATTCTGCCTCCTCAACCCTCCTCTCCTCCCTTTCTGCATCCTTTGACTCCCTATGTCCCCTATCCTCCCGGCCGGCTCGGTCCTCCCCTCCAGCTCCGTGGCTTGATGACTCATTGCGAGCTCACAGAACAGGGCTCCGGGCAGCCGAGCGGAAATGGAGGAAAACTAGACTCCCTGCGGACCTGGCATCTTTTCACTCCCTCCTCTCTACATTTTCTTCATATGTTTCTGCTGCTAAGGCCACTTTCTACCACTCTAAATTCCAAGCATCTGCCTCTAACCCTAGGAAGCTCTTTGCCACCTTCTCCTCCGTGCTGAATCCCCCCCCCCTCCTCCCTCTCTGTGGATGACTTCGTCAACCATTTTGAAAAGAAGGTTGACGACATCCGTTCCTCGTTTGTTAAGTCAAATGACACTGCTGGTCCTGCTCACACTGCCCTACCCTATGCTTTTACTTCTTTATCCCCTCTCTCTCCAGATAAAATCTTGCGACTTGTGACGGCCGGCCGTCCAACAACCTGCCCGCTTGAACCTATCCCCTCCTCTCTTCTCCAGACCATCTCCGGTGACCTTCTCCCTTACCTCACCTCGCTGATCAACTCATCCTTGACCGCTGGCTATGTCCCTTCCGTCTTCAAGAGAGCGAGAGTTGCACCCCTTCTCAAAAAACCAACACTCGATCCCTCTGATGTCAACAACTACAGACCAGTATCCCTTCTTTCTTTTCTCTCCAAAACTGTTGAGCGTGCCGTCTTTAGCCAACTCTCTTGCTATCTCTCTCAGAATTACCTTCTTGATCCAAACCAGTCAGGTTTCAAGACTGGTCATTCAACTGAGACTGCTCTTCTCTGTGTCACGGAGGCTCTCCGCACTGCTAAAGCTAACTATCTCTCCTCTGCTCTTGTCCTTCTAGACCTGTCTGCTGCCTTTGATACTGTGAACCATCAGATCCTCCTCTCCACCCTCTCCGAGCTGGGCATCTCCGGCGCGGCTCACTCTTGGATTGCGTCCTACCTGACCGGTCGCTCCTACCAAGTGGCGTGGCGAGAAGCTGTCTCCGCACCACGTGCTCTCACCACTGGTGCCCCCCAGGGCTCAGTTCTAGGCCCTCTCCTATTCTCGCTATACACCAAGTCACTTGGCTCTGTCATATCCTCACATGGCCTCTCCTATCATTGCTACGCAGACGACACACAACTAATCTTCTCCTTTCCCCCTTCTGATAACCAAGTGGCGAATCGCATCTCTGCATGTCTGGCAGACATATCAGTATGGATGACGGATCACCACCTCAAGCTGAACCTTGGCAAGACAGAGCTGCTCTTCCTCCCGGGGAAGGACTGCCCATTCCATGATCACGCCATCACAGTTGACAACTCCGTTGTGTCCTCCTCCCAGAGTGCGAAGAGCCTTGGCGTGACCCTGGACAACACCCTGTCGTTCTCCGCTAACATCAAGGCGGTGACCCGATCCTGTAGGTTCATGCTCTACAACATTCGGAGAGTACGACCCTGCCTTACACAGGAAGCGGCACAGGTCCTAATCCAGGCACTTGTCATCTCCCGTCTGGATTACTGCAACTCGCTGTTGGCTGGGCTCCCTGCCTGTGCCATTAAACCCCTACAACTCATCCAGAATGCCACACCCCGTCTGGTGTTTAACCTTCCCAAGTTCTCTCACGTCACCCCGCTCCTCCGCACACTACACTGGCTTCCAGTTGAAGCTCGCATCTGCTACAAGACCATGGTGCTTGCCTACGGAGCTATGAGGGGAACGGCACCTCCGTACCTTCAGGCTCTGATCAGTCCCTACACCCAAACGAGGGCAATGCGTTCATCCACCTCTGGCCTGCTGGCTCCCCTACCTCTGCTGAAGCACAGTTCCCGCTCAGCCCAGTCAAAACTGTTCGCTGCTCTGGCACCCCAATGGTGGAACAAGCTCCCTCACGACGCCAGGACAGCGGAGTCACTCACCACCTTCCGGAGACATTTGAAACCCCACCTCTTTAAGGAACACCTGGGATAGGATAAAGTAATCCTTCTAACCCCCCCCCCCCCCAAAAAAAAAGTGGTTATCCCACTGGCTATAAGGTGAATGCACCAATTTGTAAGTCGCTCTGGATAAGAGCGTCTGCTAAATGACGTAAATGTAAATGTAAATGTCATAGACTGTTTCGGCAACATACAGTGAGGGAAAAAAGTATTTGATCCCCTGCTGATTTTGTATGTTTGCCCACTGACAAAGAAATGATCAGTCTATAATTTTAATGGTAGGTTTATTTGAACAGTGAGAGACAGAATAACAACAACAAAATCCAGAAAAACACATTTAAAAAATGTTATAAATTGATTTGCATTTTAATAAGGGAAATAAGTATTTGACCCCCTCTCAATCAGAAAGATTTCTGGCTCCCAGGTGTCTTTTATACAGGTAACGAGCTGAGATTAGGAGCACACTCTTAAAGGGAGTGCTCCTAATCTCAGCTTGTTACCTGTATAAAAGACACCTTTCCACAGAAGCAATCAATCAATCAGATTCCAAATTCTCCACCATGGCCAAGACCAAAGAGCTCTCCAAGGATGTCAGGGACAAGATTGTAGACCTACACAAGGCTGGAATGGGCTACAAGACCATCGCCAAGCAGCTTGGTGAGAAGGTGACAACAGTTGGTGCGATTATTTGCAAATGGAAGAAACACAAAAGCACTGTCAATCTCCCTCGGCCTGGGACTCCATGCAAGATCTCACCTCGTGGAGTTGCAATGATCATGAGAACGGTGAGGAATCAGCCCAGAACTACACGGGAGGATCTTGTCAATGATCTCAAGGCAGCTGGGACCATAGTCACCAAGAAAACAATTGGTAACACACTACGCCGTGAAGGACTGAAATCCTGCAGCGCCCGCAAGGTCCCCCTGCTCAAGAAAGCACATATACAGGCCCGTCTGAAGTTTGCCAATGAACATCTGAATGATTCAGAGGAGAACTGGGTGAAAGTGTTGTGGTCAGATGAGACCAAAATCAAGCTCTTTGGCATCAACTCAACTCGCCGTGTTTGGAGGAGGAGGAATGCTGCCTATGACCCCAAGAACACCATCCCCACCGTCAAACTTAGAGGTGGAAACATTATGCTTTGGGGGTGTTTTTCTGCTAAGGGGACAGGACAACTTCACCGCATCAAAGGGACGATGGATGGGGCCATTGATTGCCAACAAGGGTTTTGCCACCAAGTACTAAGTCATGTTTTGCAGAGGGGTCAAATACTTATTTCCCTCATTAAAATGCAAATCAATTTATAACATTTTTGACATGCGTTTCTTCTGTATTTCTTTGTTGTTATTCTGTCTCTCACTGTTCAAATAAACCTACCATTAAAATTATAGACTGATCATGTCTTTGTCAGTGGGCAAACGTACAAAATCAGCAGGGGATCAAATACTTTTTTTCCCTCACTGTATAAGAGAGGAGGATGGCGAGTCAGTCAACATGTTTTTTCTACTTACACACACACACATCAGTACCATAGACAGCCACATGATATTTAGCTTACGTTGATTGGACTAAATTGTTTTTGGTATCTTAGTTGTCACTATATTAGACTAAGCATAGGTGATTTGATAATGTTGAAATGTTGAAGATGAAATGGTGCTGGAACAGTACAGGCAGCTCCAATTTCTTTGCGACTTGCGGTAACTCTCAGGCCTTTTGCCTCTTGGTAGGCCGTCATTGTAAATAAGAATTTGTTCTTAATTGACTTGCCTAGTTTAATAAAGGTTAAATAAATATTTAATAAAATTCTAAATTAATAGTGGTTTATTAGTCCGAATATGCCAGACACATTAACTTAATTGACCATGCTGTAGGTCATGTAACTGTTTGTTACAAGCAATATGCTTTGTGAACTCCACTGGACAGATGTTGCTCTCCGGATTTGTGATGAAACAAAGGCGTGGTTGAATTTATTCTCCCACTGCGTCTTCTTAATGTCTCGTCCTTTAGGCCTACAGTGCATTCGGAAAGTATTCAGACCCCTTGACTTTTCCACATTTTGTTCCGTTACAGCCTTATTCTAAAATTGATTAAATAGTTCTTCCCCCTCATCAATCTACACACAATAACCCATAATGACAAAGCAAAAACAGGTTTTTAGAAATATTTGCAAATGTATTAAAAATAAAAAAACGGAAATATCCCATTTACGTAAGCATTCAGACCCTTTACTAAGTACTTTGTTGAAGTACAATACCAGTCAAAAGTTTGGACACACCTACTCATTCAAAGGTTTTTTCTTTATTTTAAATTTTTTTTACATTGTAGAATAATAGTGAAAACATAAAAACTATGAAATAGCACATATGGAATCATGTAGTAACCAAAAAGTGTTAAAGAAAATCTAAATATATTTTATATTTGAGATTCTTCAAATAGCCACCCTTTGCCTTGATGACAGCTTTGCACTCTGTTGGCATTCTCTCAACCAGATTCATGAGGTAGTTACCTGGAATGCATTTCAATTAACAGGTGTGCCTTCTTAAAAGTTAATTTGTGGAATTTCTTTCCTTCATAATGCATTTGAGCCAATCAGATGTGTTGTGACAAGGTAGGGGGGGGTATACAGAAGGTAGCCCTATTTGGTAAAAGACCAAGTCCATATTATGTGAAGAACAACTCAAATAAGCAAAGAGAAACGACAGTCCATCATTACTTGAAGACATGAAGGTCAGTCAATACTGAACATTTCAAGAACTTTGAAAGTTTCTTCAAGTGCAGTCGCAAAAACCATCAAGTGCTATGATGAAACTGGCTCTCATGAGGACCACCACAGGAATGGAAGACCCAGTGTTACCTCTACTGCAGAGGATAAGTTAATTAGAGTTACCAGCCTCAGAAATTGCAGGCCAAATAAATGCTTCATAGAGTTCAAGTAACAGACACATCTCAACATCAATTGTTCAAAGGGAACTGTGTGAATCAGGCCTTCATGGTCAAATTGCTGCAAAGAAACCACTACTAAAGGACACCAATAAGAAGAAGAGACCTGCTTGGGCCAAGAAACACGAGCAATGGACATTAGACCGGTGGAAATGTGTCCTTTGGTCTGGAGTCCAAATTGGAGATTTGTGGTTCAAACTGCTGTCTTTGTGAGACGCGGTGTGGGTGAACAGATGATCACCACATGTTTAGTTCCCACCGTAAAGCATGGAGGAGGAGGTGTGATGGTGTGGGGGTGCTTTGCTGGTGACACTGTCTGTGATTTTATTTAGAATTCAAGGCACACTGAACCAGCATGGCTACCACAGCATTCTGCAGCGATATGCCATCCCATCTGGTTTGGGCTTAGTGGGACTATCATTTGTTTTTCAACAGGACAATGACCCAACACACCTCCAGGCTGTATAAGGGCTATTTGACCAAGAAGGAGAGTGATGAAGTGTTGCATCAGATGACCTGGCCTCCACAGTCCCCCGAGCTCAACCCAATTGAGATGGTTTGGGATGAGTCGGACGGCAGAGTGAAGGAAAAGCAGCCAACAAGTGCTCAGCATATGTGGGAACTCATTCAAGACTGTTGTAAAAGCATTCCAGGTAAAGCTGGTTGAGAAAATGCCAGGAGTGTGCAAAGCTGTCATCAAGGCAAAGGGTGGCTATTTGAAGAATCTCAATTATAAAATATATTTTGATTTGTTTAACACTTACTACATGATTCCATATGTGTTATTTCATAGTTTTGATGTCTTCACTATTATTCTACAATGTAAAAAATTGTACAAATAAAGAAGAACCCTTGAATGAGTAGGTGTGTCCAAACATTTGACTGTTACTGTACCTTTGGCAGCGATTACAGCCTTGAGTCTTCTTGGGTATGACGCTACAAGCTTGGCACAGCTGTATTTGGGGAGTTTCTCCTATTCTTCTCTGCAGATTCTCTAAAGCTCTGTCAGGTTGGATGGTGAGTGTCGCTGCACAGCTATTTTCAAGTCTCTCCAGAGATGTTCGGTCAGGTTCAAGTCCGGGCTCTGGCTTGGCCACTCAAGGACAATCAGAGACTTGTCCCGAAGCCACTCCTGCGTTGTCTTGGCTGTGTGCTTAGTGTCGTTGTCCTGTTGGAAGGTGAACCTTGGCCCGGTCTGAGGTCCTGAGCGTTCTGGAGCAGGTTTTCATCAAGGATCACTCTGTATTTTGCTCCGTTCATCTTTCCCTCGAACCTGACTAGTCTCCCAGTCCCTGCTGCTGAAAAACATCCCCACAGCATAATGCTGCCACCACCATGCTTCACCGTAGGGATGGTATTGGCCAGGCGATGAGCAGTGCCTGGTTTCCTCCAGATGTGACGCTTGGCATTCAGGCTAAAGAGTTCAATCTTGGTTTCAACAGACCAGAGAATCTTGTTTCTCATGGTCTGAGAGTCCTTTAGGTGCCTTTTGGCAAACTCCATGCGGGCTGTCATGTGCCTTTTACTGTGGAGTGGCTTCCGTCTGGCCACTCTACCATAAAGGCCTGATTGGTGGAGTGCTGCAGAAGGTTCTCCCATCTCCACAGAGGAACTTTGGAGCTCTGTCAGCATGACCATCGGGTTCTTGGTCACCTGCCTGATCAAGTCCCTTCTCACCCGATTGCTCAGTTTGGCCGGGCGGCCAGCTCTAGGAAGAGTGTTGGTGGTTCCAAACTTCCTCCATTTAAGAATGATGGAGGCCACTGTGTTCTTGGGGATCTTCAATCCTGCAGACATTTTTTGGAACCCTTCCCCAGATCTGTGCCTCAACACAATCCTGTCTCGGAGCTCTACAGACAATTCCTTTGACCTCATGGCTTGGTTTTTGCTCTGACATGCACTGTCAACTGTGGGACCTTATATAAACAGGTGTGTCCCTTTCCAAATCATGTCCAATCAAGTTGTAGAAACATCTCAAGGATGATCAATGGAAACAGGATGCACCTGAGCTCAATTTCGAGTCTCAGAGCAAAGGGTCTGAATACTTATGTAAATAAGGTATTTCAGTTTTTTATTTGCAAACATTTCTAAAAAACAGTTTTTGCTTTGTCATTATGGGGTATTGTGTGTAGATTGATGAGATCATTCTTTTTAAAATACATTTCAGAATTAGGCTGTAACGTAACAAAATGTGGAAAAAGTGAAGGGGTCTGAATACTTTCCAAATGTACTGTACATGTCACAGTGGCAAGGCATATGAACTAACAGGTTATAGAGCAAACAACGCAATTATCACAACACATAGGTTATAATATGGTTTTTTTTTTCCCTGCTTGGCTTCCCCAGTGATTTTACCCACAGTGCACTGTATGTCTTGACTACTTTACAAAGAAAAACCTTATTCAATGCTGTCAATATATTCAGTCTGGTTGTTTCAAGCCTTTATTCTGAGTTGTGACTTTGTATTAGAGCGAAAGAGAAAGGAAAGGGAAAGGGGGATACCTCGTCAGTTGTACAACTGAATGTATTCAACTGAAATGTGTCTTCCACATTTAACCCAACCCCTTTGATAACACAAGCTCACAAATCACAACAAAGGCCTATTGTACTTGAATAAATCAATGTATTTTTTATAATATGGACGATGGAAAATAAGTCCCATTAGTTTATCTGCCAGACCCTCATTTGACCCCAGACCCTCATTTGACCCCTTGACAAAGAGTGTTGCCTGCTGACCATGGTAACATGCCCCACTCAGGGGTTTGCTTCAGTCTGGTTCTCTGGAGTCAGGGTAATGAGAGATCTCTGTGAGTCCCACTTCCCTCTCACAGCACAGCAGACACTCAACTATAGTCCTGTGCATGCTGAGGACAACAGCTCCACAGCACATCAGTAGCTGCACCATCACAATGTAATAACAACAATGAGCTTCTTGAATGAAAGCGTCTAAATAGCCTAGGTAAAAGTATTAATCAATTACTGAAGACAACGTGTTTTGATAGTCCTTCTGAATCTAGTTCTACTACTGTAGCCCACTGTGTCACACGTTTACGAGGTATTATTCACAAGCTCCCTACTCATAAAAGATGTACACACAAACTCAACACAGATAAGACAACACATATTCCCATGCATCCCTCCTGTTTGGAAACAGAATCTAAATGGAATCCTCCCAGCTGCCACTTTGAAAATGTTGTGGCTCGGTCTGCTTTAAGACTTTGCTCAAATATTTTTCACGTCCTCTCCTCATAGTGATGATACTACATGCAATTTACAGTGAATCCCAAGGTTGTCCACAACAACAATAGAAACACTAGCTATATGGAGTCTGAAATCGGTCCATTGTGAATAACCATCTTATCATTTGTGTGTATGGAATAAACCTTGCTGTATCTTCTTCTCTTTGCTTGTTTGAACTGGAATACCCGAAAGAGACAACAGCACAGAGAGGGAATTAAATTAGCCGTTTCAAAGAAAATGTAGGTCAGTTTGACAAACTGTGACTATGATAATGACAAAGCTATGATGTTTCATTTCAACCACGGCCCTGTATTTGTGTCGTTTTAGTGGAAAGGCTACTTGAGGAGCTATTCTAGGCTTCATCAAATACAAGCCCAAGACAGATGGTATGCAGAGAAAAACAACAGCATTATTTATTTTAAAATTTATGCTCATCGTTAGACTTCCTCCACCCAAATACTGTTTGGATTTATTTGACAAATGCAACACAGAAACGTCAAACATCAGCCTTGATTATATAAATTTGAATGGGAGTGAGAAGCAGTATTAAAACACTGACAGTTGTGTACTTCAGTGCAAACTACAATCTTGATTTAGAACTCTTGCTACTTTTTATTGGCATGTGTTTGTGGAAATTCTCAACGTGATGCAGTGCGGTAGAGAATCAGGTCATGAAACAACTTTCACAATACACACCATCCTACTGGCAGGCCTTCGTCACTCATGGTCATCCATGGCTGTTTTTCATCTGTTACCATGACAACGTCCCTCTGCACTAGCCGTCCCTGCTTTCTGAATGTGCAGAACAAGGAGACCGAGGCAGAATTCGTCAGACCATCAGCAGCTGCCTTCAATGCTGCTGATCACAAACCCCAGTGATTTGACAATATCATGGAAAGAAGTGCAGTAGTTGAAAGCTTGAGATTGTGACTCGTCATAATGGAATATGAACTTTAATCACTTGTCGACTGGTCAGTTTTGGTCCACAAACTAGATTATACATTTTTATGTTGGAAATGGAGTGTAAAAAATGTAATAGGACTAACAGATCTAACAAAAATGTGGTATTCGTAGACTCTGATTAAATGTTTACAAAATTATTTGAACATGGTCATGGAATCACCACTGTAGCATCTGATGAGAAACACAGTAAACATTACCAGCACAGTGCCATGCCATTAGATACACTAAATCTCCCATTGAGGCTCTCTACTGAGGTTTCAATGTGGGCTGTACACCTACATACTTGGGCATCTCCGGCGCTGCTCACTCTTGGATTGCTTCCTACCTGACAGGTCGCTTCTACCAGGTGGTGGCGAGGATCTGTCTCCGCACCACATGCTCTCACCACTGGTGTCCCCCAGGGCTCAGTTCTAGGCCCTCTCCTATTCTCTCTGTACACCAAGTCACTTGGCTCTGTCATATCCTCACATGGTCTCTCTTATCATTGCTACACAGACGACACACAATTAATTTTCTCCTTTCCCCCTTCTGATAACCAGGTGGCGAATCGCATCTCTGCATGTCTGGCAGACATATCAGTGTGGATGTCGGATCACCACCTCAAGCTGAACCTCGGCAAGACGGAGCTGCTCTTCCTCCCGGGGAAGGACTGCCCGCTCCATGATCTCGCCATCACGGTTGACAACTCCATTGTGTCCTCCACCTTGGCGTGACCCTGGACAACACCCTGTCGTTCTCCACTAACATCAAAGCTGTGACCCGATCCTGCAGGTTCATGCTCTACAACTTTCGCAGAGTACGACCCTACCTTACACAGAAAGCGGCACAGGTCCTAATCCAGGCACTTGTCATCTCCCATCTGGATTACTGCAACTCGCTGTTGGCTGGGCTCCCTGCCTGTGCCATTAAACCCCTACAACTCATCCAGAACGCTGCAGCCCATCTGGTGTTCAACCTTCCCAAGTTCTCTCATGTCACCCCGCTCCTCCGCACACTCCACTGGCTTCCAGTTGAGGCTCGCATCTACTACAAGACCATGGGGCTTGCCTACGGAGCTGTGAGTGGAATGGCACCTCCTTACCTTCAGGCTCTGATCAGACCCTACACCCAAACGAGGGCACTACGTTCATCCACCTCTGGCCTGCTAGCCCCCCTACCTCTACGGAAGCACAGTTCCCACTCAGCCCAGTCAAAGCTATTCGCTGCTCTGGCACCCCAATGGTGGAACAAGCTCCCCCACGACGCCAGGACAGCGGAGTCACTGACCACCTTCCGCAGACACTTGAAACCCTACCTCTTTAAGGAATACCTGGAATAGTATAAAAGTAATCCTTCTTCCCCATAAAAAAAAGGTGGTTGTCCCACTGGCTATTATAAGTTGAATGCACCAATTTGTAAGTCGCTCTGGATAAGAGCATCTGCTAAATGACGTAAATGTAAAACATTTAATACTCTTCCCACTTTACGTCATATGCTGAGCCCACATCTCTTTTTGTGCAACATTACAATATACAGCAATAATGAAAATGACAGTGTCATGGTCTAGCTTATACAAGATTAATGCTCACAATTTTGTATGTCTGTCTATGTCGGCAGGTAGCTTAGTGGGTAAGAGCGTTGTGCCAGTAACCGAAAGGTTGCTGGTTCTAATCCCTGAGCCGACTAGGTGAAAAATCTGTCGATGTGCCCTTAAGCAAGGCACTTAACCCTAATTGCTCCTGTAAGTCGCTCTGGATAAGAGCGTCTGCTAAATGACTTAAATGTCATTGTCACGATCGTTGGAGAAAGTGGACCAATGCGCAGCGTGGAATGAGAACATACTTTTATTTTAATTACCAACACGAACAAAACGATAACGTGACGTCCTTGGTTACAAACACTAACCATACACGGAACAAGATCCCACAACACACTGTGGAAAACAGGCTGCCTAAGTATGGTTCCCAATCAGAGACAACAAGCAACAGCTGATACACGTTGCCTCTGATTGAGAACCACACCGGCCAACGTAGAAACAAATGAACTAGATAAAAAACCTAGAACACAAAACACATAGAATCAACACACCCTGGCTCAACATAACAGAGTCCCAGAGCCAGGGCGTGACAGTACCCCCCCCCCAAAGGCGCGGACTGCGACCGCGCCAAACATAAACCGAACAGGGAAGGGCCGGGTGGGCATTCCTCCTCGGAGGCGGTTCCGGCTCCGGGCTTGACCACCACCCTCCGTAGCTCCCCTGGTCCGGTCTGGCCCCGCTGGCTGGAGCTGGACATCGGTGGAGCGAGCGGATTGCTTAGGCTCCGATGTGGAGCAGCTGACCGGTACCTGACTAGGCACCGGTGACCCAGGCACGGGCTGTGCCGGACTGACGACGCGCACCACAGGCTTGGTGCGGGGAGCAGCAACGGGCCGGACCGGGCTGACGACGCGCACCACAGGCTTGGTGCGGGGAGCAGCAACGGGCCGGACCGGGCTGACGACGCGCACCACAGGCTTGGTGCGGGGAGCAGGGATGGGCCGAACCGGGCTGACGAAGCGCACCACAGGCTTGGTGCGGGGAGCAGGGACGGGCCGAACCGGGCTGACGAAGCGCACCACAGGCTTGGTGCGGGGAGCAGGAACGGGCCGGACCGGGCTGACAAAGCGCACCACAGGCTTGGTGCGGGGAGCAGGAACGGGCCGGACCGGGCTGGCGACGCGCACCACAGGCTTGGTGCGAGGGGCAGGAACAGGCCGGACCGGGCTGGCGACGCGCACCACAGGCTTGGTGCGAGGGGCAGGAACAGGCCGGACCGGGCTGGCGACGCGCACCACAGGCTTGGTGCGAGGGGCAGGAACATGCCGGACCGGGCTGGCGACGCGCACCACAGGCTCGGTGCGAGGGACAGGAACAAGCCGGACCGTACTGGGGACACACACCACTGGCCCTACGCGGGGATCAGGAACGGGCCGGACCGGACTGGCAACACACCCCAGTACCTCTCGCCGTGCCTCTACATTCTCCTTCCCCCTGGTGACCAGTGACTCCCGTAACCTGGCGGCCTCCTTTGCCAACCCGCTGAACCACTCTATCCCGGCCTCCTGCTGCCCCGTCGTCCACGGCGTGAGCCCCCCTCTAAAAAATGTCTGGCCGTCTCTCCTCCCCGTGGGCCAGGCCTCCATGGCTCTCGCTCCTCTGCTCCCAAGTCCAGCCTCTCTCCTCCTCCCGCGGCTTGACCCAGTCGAGGTTGATATCCTTTAGAGCCCTCTCTGGCGTTGGCTCCTGGACACGCTGCTTGGTCCAGTTATGGTGGGATCTTCTGTCACGATCGTTGGAGAAAGTGGACCAATGCGCAGCGTGGAATGAGAACATACTTTTATTTTAATTACCAACACGAACAAAACGATAACGTGACGTCCTTGGTTACAAACACTAACCATACACGGAACAAGATCCCACAACACACTGTGGAAAACAGGCTGCCTAAGTATGGTTCCCAATCAGAGACAACAAGCAACAGCTGATACACGTTGCCTCTGATTGAGAACCACACCGGCCAACGTAGAAACAAATGAACTAGATAAAAAACCTAGAACACAAAACACATAGAAACAACACACCCTGGCTCAACATAACAGAGTCCCAGAGCCAGGGCGTGACAGTCATTTTGCTATGAAATCAATATCTGCCAACACAAATGACTCAAAATTGTACCGACTAATGAAAAATAAAACACCTATTGTACAAAATAGATTATATCAAATAATAAATATGCCATTTAGCAGACGCTTTTATCCAAAGCGACTTACAGTCATGCGTGCATACATTTTTTTGTGTATGGGTGGTCGCGGGGATCGAACCCACTACCTTGGCGTTACAAGCGCCGTGCTCTACCAGCTGAGCTACAGAGGACCACAGATCACTTGTCGTCAAAAGGAATATGGCCGTGGAAAGAATTCTACACTTTCCAGATTCTACAGGAACAAAGTTCAGAAAGCCATCTGTCATGCAAAACAGACATTATATTCTAACCAGATTGCTTACCTTAACCCTCCCGTTGTCCTAGGGTCAAAATGACCCGCCACTGTGTTGAACCAACTTTATTTAATTTTTATATTTTTTGGATCATTTGTGAGAAGGAGGCAGTGATACTTTCTTTAAAGTCTCACTGCCTCCTTCTAACAAATGATCCCCAAAATATAAAAATTAAATAAAGTTGGTTCAACACAGTGGCGGGTCATTTTGACCCTAGGACAACGGGAGGGTTAAAAAAGAAAACCCAAAACAGTGGCACAGACAGGTGCAAACCATGGCTGGAATGAAAAGGGCCCCTCTGAAAATCAATATTCCTGGCTATGATCAAAACAAAGTTGGAGTAGCAAATGAAATTAACAATAGGTCAGCCAATCACTAACCCCCCTGGACTTATCAACCCTCCCAGCCTTCCTACCTGCCCTGCAGCCTCTCCTGGATATCAAACCCTGGGAGGTGTATAACAAGCTGCATGTGATCAAAGCCAACAAAGCCCCCGGCCCCGACGGTGTGCCACAGCGGATCCTATGAGAATTCGCCTGCGGGTTGAGTGAACACATCCTCAATATTGCATTCCATCAAGGTGAATTCCCCTCCCAGTGGAAAGAAGCCACGGTCGTGCCCATCCCAGAGACCCAGCATCCTTCACTCAACCAGCTACGGCCAATATCCCTGACACCACAACTATCAAAAGTTGACGAGAGCTTCGCTGCCAACTGGATGAAGGAAGACATAACACCCAACATAGACTCCAGAAAGATAATCTACCCACGCCTCCTGGACTGTTTATAAAAGCAATCAGACATCCCATCCACCATAACCACATTCATCAACACTGACTTCTCCAAGGCCTTTGACAAAATTGACCACACCATCACCGTTGAACGCCTAATCCAACTGAGTGTCAGACCTGCCCTCATAGCATGGCTCTGCAGTTTGTGACAGGCCACAAACAACAGGTACACTACCGAGACAGCCTCTCAGACTGGCAGGAGCTGACAGGAGGTATGGCTCAAGGAACTCATGTGGGCCCTCTCATCTTCCTTGTGGCCATCGACAGTAGGTGGAAATATGTTGACGATCTAAATCTGGTCCACACGTGTACAACAGGAAACATCAGCACACCACAGCCGGACCCTGAACAACTTCGACACGTGGGTTCAGGCAAGCAGAATGTCACTGAACCCTGCCAAGTACAAAGTCCTATCAATGACCTTCACAGGAAATCCACCTGTCCAATGCCCTCTCTGGATCAAGGGCCAGGATCTCAAAGTGTGTGATATTGTGAAGATTTTAGGGTTAATGGCACAGAAGGACTTACAATGGGGCGAGCAGGTTGCTATTACGGTAACCAAGAGCAACAGAAAACGTTTTCTCCCTCGCCGCCTTAAAAGGTTCCATGTGCCATTGGAAGACCTAGTGAGCATTTACACTGGTTACATATGCCCCACCTTGGAGGAAGCTGCTCCTGCTTGGCACAGCTCACTGACCAAGGCCCAGTCTGATGACCTGGAGCGTATTCAGAAGAGAGCCACACCATCCTAGCAGGATACTCCAGTTATACTGATACACTTCAGACCCTGTCTCTACCCCTCATTAATCTGGTCTGGTCTCCATGGATAGAGAACACCACAGGGAAAAGGAGGAAACTTAAAACACGGGTGATTCGGACACACAAATATGTTTGGATGTATTACACACAAGTGAATAAGGAACGTGTATAAGACATGTCACACCGTGTCCAAAGGCACTTCCAATCCACCAGTGATTGTCATTCTTAATCAGAGTAACTGCTCATTGACATCAAATAAAATGATCTTCCAAATCACTGAGTTACTAGAGATGTTGCTCTTCATCCACAATCTGTAAAGTCTACCAGCTCCCTCTCTTAGTTAAAGGTTTACAGATGAAGAGATGCTTCCTGGCACAGAGGAGCCAACTGTGCTGCTGGAATACATAGCCCCTGAATTAGCCCTGCGGCTACATATTAGTTTGTCCACATGAGGTTTCTGCTTGTTAGTCTGCTTCCGTATACAGTAAGTAGCACCGTGGGCTGAGACCATCTCCAAGACAGACTATGCCAAATAATGAGCTCTCTATGTATTAGGACTATTTGCCATGATCTTTGGGAATGTTTTTGCCTTATTACAGTGGATCCCAAGTTGCAACATTGAAGCACAAGCGTCACCATATGCAGTAACAGTGCTTGCATCTACAGAAAAAAAGATCACAGAAAAATCTTCACACACACATTTGATATTTTCCACAGTGGGTTCACACACAGAGCTCAAAGAACAGCTTGTCGGTGTATCAGCACATGGATATTGGTTTGAAACCCTGTTAATTTGCTTTGCAATCCAGATTGCCTCATTGCTTAATAGTGTGTAATTACAGTGCACTTGCAGTATGGCAGATATTCGAGAGGGAAAAAAGAGGGAAAGGTTCCTCTTCTGGGTTTGATGAGACAGATTTACTGTGAAAAGTAAATGTTGTCAAAATAATGTGAAGTAGGACACATTTCAGATGCTCTGCTTGTTTCCCAAGTTGATGTACGCAATACTAGCAAGTCGCCTTCATAATACATTGCAACTGTATGGTCAAGTGGTTGACAGATAATGCATGATGACGATCGTCTCTCAAGATACACTATTGTCATTATACTAGTATTAATAGCTTCCATTTCTTATTGAATAAAACAGGCTTATATAAAAGAGCCATGTTTGATGTTCCATTGATTGTTTCCTGTTATGGTCAATCCTCTTAAAGATATCTTCGAGGTCTTGGAAAACTGCTTGTAAACGGATTGGGTTTCTCAGTAAGCATCTGTTCAAGACTCTTTCAGGCATTTAGCTCACAGAAATTGAGCAGAAAAAAAATACATCTGAAGAGTTGTTCGTTCTCTGCGTGTGACAAATGCAGTATAAAGCAAACAAATTGTTAAGAGCGGAACAATGTCTGACTCATGTGTTGTCATGATGTTGATGTTGTCATTCGGACAACATTGATTATTTGATGACTATCTGAGAAAAGGTCAAACTACAAATATTCAACCTTTGGACAGAAACATTAACAATTCTGAAAAAGAGAGGCCTTATTAAATTCATTATTGTAGCATCGTAGAGAAATGAAAGAAACAGGGAATAGGAAATGGAGTTGATCTGATCATGATGAATGTACAGTAGGTGAAAGAGGATCCAGACCCCCTACAGATCAGTAGCACCCGCCTCCAGGGCACATAGATCAGGGAGAATAAGCCTCCCACAACGGCTTCATATACCATTTTGTTTAAGCCATAAGAATATATTATTTTATGGCCTTGTAATTCAATTTGATGGTTAGAGTTAGGAAATTAGTAAGATGGCTCTAAAGTTTCTAAATGGCTTGTTTCCTGTTTCAATATCTCAGCAATAGAGATGTGAAGCGAGGAAGAAAAACATTAAAATGTCACAAGCACATATTTTATATTCCAAATTCACAGGCAACTATTTATAGTCTGTCATTGAAAAGGATGTGTCTGCACCTCAAAAGAAGGCAAATCCATCAACGTCCTCCTGCATTAATAAAACCTGTCACGAGGTATGAATTCGAATTTGAAGTGCCGCCACCCAGTCCTGATCTCTGAATACTGCAGACTGCCAGACAAGACAGGTCCATTGTCCCAGTGTTAGAAGCCTGAAAGGTCAGCTAATGCAGACAGCAGAATGAGAAGAAGAAATGGAGCTTCATAGTGTGTCCAAGATGAGGCAGTAATTCTTCAAAGTGAAAATACCAAGGGACATAAGCCAGGATGAATAGAGACAGCATTTCATGCCTTTACACTTTTGTCGCTCTAAAACTTGGTGAACCGCACTGAGATGGTGGGAGGAATAGAAACTCAGCATGGGGCCATGCAAACACTTAACACACCATAAGGAAAATTGTAGAGGAACAACTGACAAAGACCAAAGAAATGAAGGAGAGAGAGACAGAGAGAAAGAGAGAGAGAACGAAAGACAAAATCCTTGATTGAAGTGCCTGTCAGTATTGGGTTCTGGCACCTGGGAAGCATTGTCCTGGGGATAAAGTAGGATTAACACTCAAGCCCATCAGTACCTTCGCTGCGTCGCCTGGAGGTCTGGCTGAGGAAGCTCACTGTGGTTCAAGCTGCGCTGTGGATGCACACGTACAGATGGAACCCGGTCCAAATCTCTTTGGGCGTACTGATTCTGCTCAAGTCAGCACAGCAAGAAAACATTCCCTCATTACAAACTTTGCCAGAGAAATTCCTACTGAGACAGGAATTACTGTTGATTGGATGCATATCAATACCGGGGGTTTTCACAGTGTGGAAGTTGTTTTGCTGACAGCATGTCATTATTTAATTCACATGAGCATTAATAGATTTGATACTCCTGTGCAGTGGTTTAGTACCAAACTCATGTTAGAGTCAAATACAATTGATTGCGTGCAATTGTTTGATAGAGTTTTAGTACTTCTACACAGCACCTCAGTTGTCCATGAAATAAAGTCTGCACATTGTGTGTGGCTGATACATTGAGGTAATGGTAAGTGACAGAGAAGAAAAATAGCGGAGGATAAAACCGTGACTTCAGACAGGGTGTGACAGAGACGTTGAGTCTGGGAGCGTTGTTACTCCTTTCCTCTCAGTCAAGTTTATATTTCACCTTGTGATACCGCAATAATTCAACAGTGCGACACGGTCTATCTTGCTTATGAAAACAAGTCATCCATCAACATTACTGGCTCACAGGCAAGATAGATGAAATATGGATGGAGTGTGGACTTGACTCCGATAAGAGGTGATATCAGTTAAAACACTGATTACAATACAGAAACAGTTGTGTTTGTTGTCAGTTCGATCAACATTTTATTTATTTTTTTCAAGGCTACAGATGGCTTTATCGTTCCGCTAATACAGGAATAGTAAAGGCCCAGTGCACTACATTTGTGAGAAAAAAAAGTATTTTATTTATTTATTCGTATATATTTTGTATTCTGATTTTACAGGCGGTACTGAAGAACCCTCAGCACCCCTACTTACCACGGCTATGAATATACTCCACATTGGAAACATGATCCTCTGTAGCTCAGCTGGTAGAGCACGGCGCTTGTAACGCCAAGGTAGTGGGTTTGATCCCCGGGACCACCCATACACAAAAATGTATGCACGCATGACTGTAAGTCGCTTTGGATAAAAGTGTCTGCTAAATGGCATATTATTATGATCTTCAGGCAAAAGTGATGGGAAAAATAACCTTCTTCACTCCAAATCCAAGGATAATGGACATGAATGTGTGGAAAGGAGTTAGTTCCCACGGGGGGCCAGTATGAAAAATGTATGCACTCACTAATTGTAAGTCGCTCTGGATAAGAGCGTCTGCTAAATGACAATTTTTTTTTTTTTTTAAGACAGATTCCACCAGACAGACCTTTTTCCAATGTTTAATGGCCTCTGTTTAACTCTGTTAAATGAATGGTGTCCAAAAGTGTTGATCAATCCAGTCTGTTCCCTCAAGGCGTCTGTTCCCAAGATCACCTCTACAATCAAACATAATTTATGTCTGTGAAGGTGAAACTCACTAATGTGACTGTGCGTCATCAATCAAAATTGATTTAACTATTTTGATTGCATGAAATTAATGATGATATACTATAGGGTCAAGTTTGTGGGGATCTCGTGTGGGTGTACATTATGCAAACCGACTACTTTTTTAACATGTTAAACACACATTACAGTAGGTAGGCCATGCATACTAACTAAAATTCTAAATTCAAAAACATCAGAGATCAAATGTTAAACAGAATCTTCTCATCAGAATTCAGCATCGGGATCATGACTCTCATCAACCAATTTTGCAAAAGGTAATGAACATTAGTCAGCTCCACACATCTGCATGGTCCAGAGCTGGTCCCCTAAGATTCTGATCCCTCTTTCATCTTGTTGGGGAGCGAGTTTCAAGCATCAGGAAAGAAGAGCCTTAGTTCTGCTGACCATTTCCCCCGGGACAAATGTCAGCTTCTAACATGAGGAGCTGAATTTTCAATGGAACACAGAAATGATACATGAATTTAAAGGCCAAACATCACAGTTCTAGGACTAAACTTTATTATGACGGTTTAAACATCACTCCTTTCAACAGGGGTTTTTGGTTTATGTTAAGGCCCATTGTAGTATGCTACATTCTTCAAAATAAATTGGGGTTTACCTCTGAATGTAAAATATGAATGAAAAGTGTAAAACCTCAAGGATTGCATGATTTATCAGTGTATACATGTAAACACCATTTATTAAAGGGGTCACTGAACCTTAGAGATTACAGAGATGCCTTCACTTAGCATTCATGGTTGAACATTCCTCATGATTATGTTATGTAATGTGTATCACCAACAAATCCATTCTTCCCAGACTGCATGCATAGTTCAGCAGCAGGAGGCATCATACAGATGTAGGATATTATTTTGATCACCCTGTTGCAGGAGAACTTTCCTGCAATGCAGGACATTTTTGGTTTAAAAAAGCTTCTGAAGTTTGTAATATCCCACTGTATCAACCCCTACAAAAATGTCCATTAATTATAATCCACATAATAATTCACATTTCTTGTTGCTGCAGGATTATTTTCCTGCTGTAAAAAACTGTCTCAAATTAATGTCCAGCAGTTTACATCCATGACCAAATACACATATGTCACATCCATCCATCCATCTAGAGTGTTTGTGTTTAACTGTGATAACTGTGGATTGGTTGGCGCTCGTGGCACAGATGGTTTCCAGAGGCAGCTTGACTCCTCTATACCACAGCTGGGAGTAGGGTCATTTGTCTTTACTGATCATGTGCTCAATTCAACCATTAATTGTTTCCAGGACTTCAAACGAAGGTTTTTCACTGGCACACTCAGTGCCAAGATTGCCAACCATTTCTTCCATGCTATTTTCCCTCAAACCTCGCTTTCATGACTTTAATTGAATAACTTGTTTGATGCATCTCAAGCCTCTTGCATGGGTGTTAATGAAACAGCACATAGAATTGGACAGCAGCCACCATTCCTCCTCCAGGCTCCACTCCTCTTCTCCCTGTATGGGGGAAAAGACAAAAGAAGAGAGGGAATAGAGAACACGTCATCTGATCAAAGATCAAGCGTTAGGTGTTGAAAGCGCTGTGGTCGGCCCTCTGTGCTCAGCTGTTGTTTTCAGATCATTTGATGAGTGTACAGACGATGGCAAGCCGTAACACCATAGACCTCTGTGGAGGCCCAGCTGCCATGCCTACACTCCTTCATCATCCCTCGCTTCACATTTCCCAACACCAAGACCACGGCAGAGCACAGGCGAGGGGAATAGAAGAAGACAAGCAGACAGAGTGGATATTAAGCAGAACGGGAGCGAAAGCAATTACGCCGGATTAAACAGTTTTACAACATGCTCCTTGAAAAAGGTATCCATCACCATGTCTGTTTGCAGCCCTCAAAAGTCAGCTTATTGACACATCACTGTCACGGATTCTGCCGAGGCTGCTCCTCCTCCTAGTTCGGGCAGGCTTCGGCGTTCGTCGTCCCCGGAGTACTAGCTGCCACCGTTGAATGTTTCTATGTGTGATTGCTTTTGTCTGTCTGTCACACCTGTGTCCGTTTGTGTCTGATTACGTGTTCTATAAGTTGCCTGTGTTGTATTGGTTAGGTTGTGTGTTGTTTTTCGCCTGTCCGTAGTGCTGCGTGTTTTTCTCTGTTTTTGTTGTTTTACGCTTAGGTGCGTAATTGCTCGCCTCTGTCGTTTTGAGGCCGTTCTTTGTATCTTTGCCTTGTGGTTCACAAGTAAACTTTGTTGGACTAAGCTTCGGTGTCCTGCGCCTGACTCCCACACCACATACACCTCAGCCTTGACAGAACAACACACCCGTATGGAGTCAGCAGGAGCAGTGGCGGCACCCAAGTCGCTGGAGGATCGGATCAGCGACCAAGACACCATGATCCGGCAACTTGGGGCCGCCATGAACGAGGTGTCCAACACTCTGCGCCGGTTGGTTACGGGAGAGGTGCCCACGCCTTCTCACACCATCCCGTAACCAACGGCCAGTCCTCCTCTCTCAGCACCGGGACCCAGTGGCATTCGGCTCTCGCTCCCGAGGGCATATGATGGTTCTGCAGCCGGGTGTCAGGGGTTCCTCCTGCAGGTGGAACTCTACCTGGCCACCATACACCCAGCGCCCTCGGGATACGAGAGCGTCTCCACCCTCATCTCCTGTCTATCCGGCAAGGCGTTGGAGTGGGCCAACGCCGAATGGAGGGGAATAGACGCCGCTACCATCACCTACGCGGAGTTCTCCCGCCGCTTCAGGACTGTCTTCGATCATCCACCTGAGGGGAAGGCGGCGGGGGAGCGTCTGTTCCACCTCCGACAGGGGAAGAGGAGCGCACAGGAGTTCGCCCTGGAGTTCCGGACTCTAGCGGCGGATGCGGGGTGGAATGAGAGGGCCCTCATCGACCATTACCGGTGTAGCCTACGAGAGGACGTTCGTCGTGAGCTGGCCTGCAGGGACACCAACCTATCCTTCGACCAGTTGGTGGACATCTCCATCCGTCTCGACACCCTGCTGGCTACCCACGGACGTCCCGAGTGGGGGTCGTCCATTCCACCCTCCAGCACCTCCGAGCCGATTCCCATGGAGCTTGGAGGTGCTGGCGCTAGAGAGAGGAGGAGAGAGAGCCCGAGGGGGGCCATCCCCTGCACCAACTGTGGCCGTGGAGGACACACCGCGGCCAGGTGCTGGGGAGGGTCTCCTGGGAGAGGGGACAACAGGTCACGCACTGGGGAGTCATTCCAGGTGAGTAGGCGCCCCACTTACCCAGAGCTCTCTGTTGGTCACATGTGTATACCTGTGAGATTTCCACAGGTGGCACCTCATTCCCAGCATAAGGCGCTAGTAGATTCATGCGCAGCTGGGAATTTTGTTGATCGTGCATTTTGTTATAGGTTAGGAATTCCCCTTCGGCCGGTAGAAGCCCCCTTTCCTGTTCATGCCCTAGACAGCCGGCCGTTGGGGTCGGGGTTGATCAGAGAAGTCACAGCACCACTTAAGATGACGACGCAGGGGGGTCATGAGGAGATCATTCAGTTTTATCTGATTGACTCTCCTGCGTATCCCGTGGTGCTGGGGCTTCCCTGGTTAAGCGCCCATGATCCTACCATTGCGTGGCAACAGAGGGCTCTTATGGAGTGGTCTGCCCAGTGTGTAGGGAGATGTCTAGGTGTTTCCTTAGGGGCGACCTCGGTGGAGAGTCCGAACCAAGTGCCCGCAATGCGCATTCCCCCTGAATATGAGGATTTAGCACTTGTGTTCAGCAAAACGAGGGCAACACGGCTACCACCTCATAGACAGGGGGATTGTGCGATAGATCTCCAAACAGGAGCGGCACTTCCGCGGAGCCGTGTGTATCCCCTGTTTCAAGAGGAGACAGCGGCTATGGAGACTTACATAGCCGAGTCCTTGGCACAGGGATACATACGGTCCTCCACTTCCCCGGTTTCCTCGAGTTTCTTTTTTGTGAAGAAGAAGGACGGGGGTTTGCGCCCGTGTATTGATTACCGTAGTCTCAATCAGATCACGGTTAAGTACAGTTACCCTCTTCCACTGATTGCGACTATGACAGAATCATTACGCGGAGCGCGGTTCTTCACAAAGTTGGATCTCAGGAGCGCGTACAATCTGGTGCGCATTAGGGAGGGGGATGAATGGAAAACAGCATTTAGCACCACCTCGGGTCATTACGAGTATCTCGTCATGCCATACGGGTTGATGAATGCTCCTTCAGTCTTCCAATCCTTTGTTGACGAGATTTTCCGGGACATGCATGGGCAGGGTGTGGTAGTATACATTGACGACATCCTAGTGTACTCTTCTACACGAGCCGAGCATGTAGCTCTGGTGCGCCGAGTGTTGAGGAGACTGTTGGAGCATGACTTGTATGCCAAGGCAGAGAAATGCTTGTTCTTCCAGGAGTCCATCTCCTTTTTGGGTTATCGGTTGTCCGCGTCTGGTGTGAAGATAGAGGTTGACCGTGTGTCGGCCGTGCGTAATTGGCAAACTCCAACCACTGTAAAAGAGCTGCAGCAGTTTTTGGGTTTTGCTAATTACTACCGGAGGTTTATCCGGGGCTTTGGACAGGTTGCAGCTCCCATTACGTCCCTGTTAAAGGGGGGTCCGGTTCGCTTGCAGTGGTCAGCTGAGGCGGACAGGGCATTTGTCAAACTGAAAAACCTGTTCACCTCGGCTCCGGTGCTGGCGCATCCGGATCCCTCTTTACCATTCCAAGTAGAGGTAGACGCGTCCGAGGCCGGTATTGGGGCAGACCTGTCGCAACGGTCCGGCACGCCACCTAAGCTCCGCCCCTGTGCGTTCTATTCTAAGAAGCTCAGCTCGGCGGAGCGTAATTATGACGTAGGGGACAGGGAGCTGTTACAGTGGGGAAAAAAAGTATTTAGTCAGCCACCAATTGTGCAAGTTCTCCCACTTAAAAAGATGAGAGGCCTGTAATTTTCATCATAGGTACACGTCAACTATGACAGACACATTGAGAATTTTTTTTCCAGAAAATCACATTGTAGGATTTTTAATGAATTTATTTGCAAATTATGGTGGAAAAAAAGTATTTGGTCAATAACAAAAGTTTCTCAATACTTTGTTATATACCCTTTGTTGGCAATGACACAGGTCAAACGTTTTCTGTAAGTCTTCACAAGGTTTTCACACACTGTTGCTGGTATTTTGGCCCATTCCTCCATGCAGATCTCCTCTAGAGCAGTGATGTTTTGGGGCTGTCGCTGGGCAACACGGACTTTCAACTCCCTCCAAAGATTTTCTATGGGGTTGAGATCTGGAGACTGGCTAGGCCACTCCAGGACCTTGAAATGCTTCTTACGAAGCCACTCCTTCGTTGCCCGGGCGGTGTGTTTGGGATCATTGTCATGCTGAAAGACCCAGCCACGTTTCATCTTCAATGCCCTTGCTGATGGAAGGAGGTTTTCACTCAAAATCTCACGATACATGGCCCCATTCATTCTTTCCTTTACACGAATCAGTCGTCCTGGTCCCTTTGCAGAAAAACAGCCCCAAAGCATGATGTTTCCACCCCCATGCTTCACAGTAGGTATGGTGTTCTTTGGATGCAACTCAGCATTCTTTGTCCTCCAAACACGACGAGTTGAGTTTTTACCAAAAAGTTCTATTTTGGTTTCATCTGACCATATGACATTCTCCCAATCCTCTTCTGGATCATCCAAATGCACTCTAGCAAACTTCAGATGGGCCTGGACATGTACTGGCTTAAGCAGGGAGACACGTCTGGCACTGCAGGATTTGAGTCCCTGGCGGCGTAGTGTGTTACTGATGGTAGGCTTTGTTACTTTGGTCCCAGCTCTCTGCAGGTCATTCACTAGGTCCCCCCGTGTGGTTCTGGGATTTTTGCTCACTGTTCTTGTGATCATTTTGACCCCACGGGGTGAGATCTTGTGTGGAGCCCTAGATCAAGGGAGATTATCAGTGGTCTTGTATGTCTTCCATTTCCTAATAATTGCTCCCACAGTTAATTTCTTAAAACCAAGCTGCTTACCTATTGCAGATTCAGTCTTCCCAGCCTGGTGCAGGTCTACAATTTTGTTTCTGGTGTCCTTTGACAGCTCTTTGGTCTTGGCCATAGTGGAGTTTGGAGTGTGGCTGTTTGAGGTTGTGGACAGGTGTCTTTTATACTGATAACAAGTTCAAACAGGTGCCATTAATACAGGTAACGAGTGGAGGACAGAGGAGCCTCTTAAAGAAGAAGTTACAGGTCTGTGAGAGCCAGAAATGTTGCTTGTTTGTTGGTGACCAAATACTTATTTTCCACCATAATTTGCAAATAAATTCATAAAAAATCCTACAATGTGATTTTCTGGAAAGAAAATTCTCCAATTTGTTTGTCATATTTGACGTGTACCTATGATGAAAATTAAAGGCCTCTCTCATCTTTTTAATTGGGAGAACTTAAACAATTGGTGGCTGACTAAATACTTTTTCCCCCCACTGTAGCTGTAGTCCAGGCCCTAAAGGTGTGGAGGAATTGGCTTGAGGGGGCTCAACACCCTTTCCTCATTCTGACTGACCACCGTAACCTGGAGTACATCCGGGCAGCTAGGAGATTGAACCCTCGTCAGGCTAGGTGGAACATGTTCCTGACCCGGTTTGTTTTTAAGATCACATACATCCCAGGGTCCCAGAACGGTAAGGCAGACGCCCTGTCCCGGCGGTATGACACAGAGGAGAGGTCCATTGAACCTACTCCCATACTGCCGGAGTCTTGTCTGGTGGCTCCGGTGGTGTGGGAGGTCGATACGGAGATCGAGCGGGCACTGCGTACCGACCCTACTCCCCCCGAGTGTCCTGTGGGGCGGACGTATGTTCCGCTCGAGGTTCGTGATCGCCTTATCTATTGGGCTCATACATCACCCTCCTCTGGACATCCAGGTATTGGCCGGACAGTGCACTGCCTTAGCGTGAAATACTGGTGGCCAACGTTAGCTAAGGATGTGAGGGTTTATGTCTCCTCCTGCTCGGTGTGCGCCCAGTGTAAGGCACCTAGATATTTGCCCAGGGGAAAGTTACATCCCCTGGCCATTCCACAACGACCATGGTCCCACCTCTCGGTGGATTTTGTGACCGACCTACCCCCCTCCCAGGGGAATACCACCATTTTGGTCGTTGTGGATCGGTTTTCCAAGGCCTGTCGTCTCCTCCCAATGCCGGGTCTCCCTACTGCCCTACAGACCGCTGAGGCCCTATTTACCCACATGTTCCGGCACTATGGGGTCCCCGAGGATATTGTGTCTGACCGAGGTCCCCAGTTCACCTCCAGAGTCTGGGGGGCGTTCATGGAACGCTTGGGGGTCTCGGTGAGCCTTACCTCGGGGTACCACCCAGAGAGCAATGGGCAGGTTGAACGAGTCAACCAGGATGTGGGTAGGTTTCTGAGGTCCTATTGCCAGGGCCGGCCGGAGGAGTGGTCTAGGTATATCCCCTGGGCAGAGATGGCCCAGAACTCTCTCCGCCACTCCTCCACCAATTTAACACCTTTCCAGTGTGTTTTAGGGTATCAGCCGGTCCTGGCACCTTGGCACGAGAGCCAGATCGAGGCCCCTGCGGTGGATGAGTGGATTCGGCGCTCGGAGGAGACGTGGGACGCTGCCCATGTCCATCTGCAGCGGGCCATCCGTCGACAAAAGGCGAGCGCCGATCGCCACCGCAGTGAGGGACCGGTGTACGCACAGGGAGATCGAGTCTGGCTCTCGACTCGAAACCTGCCCCTCCGCCTGCCCTGCCGGAAGCTGGGTCGGCGGTTTGTGGGGCCCTTTAAAGTCCTGAGAAGATTGAACGAGGTGTGTTACAGGTTACAACTGCCTATTGAGTACAATAATATTAACCCCTCGTTCCATGTGTCTCTTCTCAGGCCGGTGGTAGCTGGCCCACTCCAAGAACATGAGATAGGAGAGACCCCTCCGCCCCCTCTGGACATCGAGGGGGCCCCGGCGTACAGGGTCCGGACCATCTTGGACTCAAGGCGCCGGATGAGTGGTCTCCAGTATCTCGTGGAGTGGGAGGGGTACGGTCCGGAGGAACGGTGCTGGGTGCCTAGGAGGGACATCCTAGATCCATCCCTCCTGACGGAGTTCCACCGTGGGCATCCCACGCGCCCGGGTCCGCGTCCTCCTGGCCGTCCCCGAGGCCGGGGTCGGCGCACGGCTGGAGCCGCGCGTCAAGGGGGGGGTACTGTCACGGATTCTGCCGAGGCTGCTCCTCCTCCTAGTTCGGGCAGGCTTCGGCGTTCGTCGTCCCCGGAGTACTAGCTGCCACCGTTGAATGTTTCTATGTGTGATTGCTTTTGTCTGTCTGTCACACCTGTGTCCGTTTGTGTCTGATTACGTGTTCTATAAGTTGCCTGTGTTGTATTGGTTAGGTTGTGTGTTGTTTTTCGCCTGTCCGTAGTGCTGCGTGTTTTTCTCTGTTTTTGTTGTTTTACGCTTAGGTGCGTAATTGCTCGCCTCTGTCGTTTTGAGGCCGTTCTTTGTATCTTTGCCTTGTGGTTCACAAGTAAACTTTGTTGGACTAAGCTTCGGTGTCCTGCGCCTGACTCCCACACCACATACACCTCAGCCTTGACAATCACTTGGCATTATTCCACAGACAGCATAGGGAAGCCAACAGAGCAGCAAACAGACCAAAATCATTGCCTCGCCTAACCCCCTCTGTAGATACAGTGAGCTCCAAAAGTATTGGGACAGTGACACATTTGTTGTTGTTTTGGCTCTGTACTCCAGCACTTTGGATCTGAAATGATACAATGGCTGAGGTTATAGTGCAGACTGTCAGCTTTAATTAGAGGGTACTTTCATCCATATCCGGTGAACCGTTTAGAAATTAAACTTTTGTACATATTCCCCCCATTTTAGGGGACCAAAAGTATTGGGACAAATTCACTTACATGTGTATTAAAGTAGTAAAAAGTTTACTATTTGGTCCCATATTCCTAGCACGCAATGACTACATCAAGCTTGTGACTCTACAAACTTGTTGGATGCATTTGCTGTTTGTTTTGGTTTTGTTTCAGATTATTTTGTGCCCAATAGAAATGAAAGGTAAATCACGTATTGTGTAATTTTGGAGTCACTTTTATTGTAAATAAGAATAGAATATGTTTCTAAACACTTCTACATTAATGTGGATGCTACCATGATTATGGATAGTCCTCAATGAATCATGAATAATGAGGAGTGAGAAAGTTACAGACACACAAATATCATACTCCCAAGATATGCTAACCTCTCACCATTAAAATAACAGGGAGGTTAGCATTTTTCGGGGGGTTTGATATACAGTACCAGTCAAAAGTTTGGACACACCTACTCATTCAAGGGTTTTTCTTTATATTTACTATTTTCTACGTTGTAGAATAATAGTGAAGACATCAAAACTATGAAATAACACATATGGAATCATGTAGTAATCAAAAAAGTGTTAAACAAATCAAAATATATTTTACATTTGAGATTCTTCAAATAGCCACCCTTTGCCTTGGTGACAGCTTTGCACACTCTTGGCATTATCTCAACCAGCTTCACCTGGAATGCTTTTCCAACAGTCTTGAAGGAGTTCCCACATATGCTGAGCACTTGTTGGCTGCTTTTCCTTCACTCTGCCATCCAATTCATCCCAAACCATCTCAATTGGGTTGAGGTCAGGTGATTGTGGAGGCCAGGTCATCTGATGCAGCACTCCATCACTCTCATTCTTGGTCAAATAGCCCTTACACAGCCTGGAGGTGTGTTGGGTCATTGTCCTGTTGAAAAACAAATGATAGTCCCACTAAGCCCAAACCAGATGGGATGGCGTATCGCTGCAGAATGCTGTGTAGCCATGCTGGTTAAGTGTGCCTTGAATTCTAAATAAATCACAGACAGTGTAACCAGCAAAGCACCCCCACACCATAACACCTCCTCCTCAATGCTTTACGGTGGGAACTACACATGCAGAGATCATCCGTTCACCCACACCGCGTCTCACAAAGACACAGCTGTTCGAACCAAAAATCTCCAATTTGGACTCCAGACCAAAGGACAAATTTCCACCGGTCTAATGTCCATTGCTCGTGTTCCTTGGCCCAAGCAGGTATCTTCTTCTTATTGGTGTCCTTTAGTTGTAGTTTCTTTGCAGCAATTTGACCATGAAGGCCTGATTCACACAGTTCCCTCTGAACAGTTGATGTTGAGATGTGTCTGTGACTTGAAGTCTGTGAAGCTTTTATTTGGGCTGCAATTTCTGAGGCTGGTAACTCTAATGAACTTATCCTCTGCAGCAGAGGTAACACTGGGTCTTCCATTCCTGTGGCGGTCCTCATAACAGCCAGTTTCATCATAGCACTGCACTTGAAGAAACTTTCAAAGTTCTTGAAGTTTTCCGTATTGACTGACCTTAATGTCTTAAAGTAATGATGGACTGTCATTTCTCTTTGCTTATTTGAGCTGTTCTTGCCATAATATGGACTTGGTCTTTTACACAACACAACTGATTGGCTCAAATACATTAAGAAGGAAATAAATACCACAAATTAACTTTTAAGAAGGCACATCTGTAATTGTAATGCATTCCAGGTGACTACCTCATGAAGCTGGTTGAGAGAATGCCAAGAGTGTGCAAAGCTGTCATCAAGGCAAAGGGTGGCTATTTGAAGAATCTCAAATATAAAATATATTTTGATTTGTTTAATACTTTTTTGGTTACTACATGATTCCATATGTGTTATTTCATAATTTTGATGTCTTCACTATTATTCTACAATGTAAAAAAATTGTAAAAATAAAGAAAAACCCTTGAATGAGTAGGTGTGTCCAAACTTTTGACTGGTAGTGTATGTGCGTCTGTAACTTTCTGACTAAAATGCATTTTACCCTATCTACAGTACCACTCAACAGCCTTATTTTCTCATACACACTGCTACTCTGACTACCTATCATGAGAACAGTGGTCTATGAAAGGCTGCTATTCCCTCCCCCAGTCTGAGAGGTCGTGACCTCTATCAGAGGGAGGATAAAGCCATAATAATGTCCAGAGTCGTTCAAGGGAATTCGGGACATGGGTGACTAGTTAACGTTAGCTTGGCTCTCTGTGTGTTCCGTGCCGTGGGAGGAGGGGTTGCTTCGTTGACAGAGAGCAATGGCTAGCTAGTATGCTAACTATTCTAGCTAACTAACTGGCTGAATAAGTTGACGACGTACTCACTCAAACTGTCAAAACTAACCCAAAACTTTACACAATGTTAGACACGGACACGAATGATCTGTTTGGCGTGTTAACACACTGGTGGTTTGTTGTAACCGAGTATTGGTGCTAAACCATGTTATTGGAGGCTGGCATGCTAGTTGGCTATGGCGTCATAGGATTCGGTGCCCTGGACGGTTTTCACAGAAGAATACTGTACCAAGTTAGCTAGCTGAATAAACTAAGTTAGAGTCTATTCCTAGAAAACATTGAACCGCTGTAGTTTACAACAATTATCATTTCTAAAGTGGAAGTTGGGAGAGTTATATTTGAGTGTTTTAGTGAAACGTAAGTGAGGAAGGCCCCGCTCTCTTGCTTTCCCTGATGTTTAGTTCATTTCATTCCGATCTCCTTTGCATTATTGTAGCCTTTTTCTGTAGCCTGTCAACTATGTGTCTGTCTATCCCTGTTCTCTTCTCTCTGCACAGGCCATACAAACGCTTCACACCACGTGGCTGCTGCCACTCTAATCTGGTGGTCCCTGCGCCCACGACCCTCGTGGAGTTCCAGGTCTCCGGCAGCCTCTGGAACTGCCGTTCTGCGGCCAACAAGGCAAAGTTCATCTCAGCCTATGCTACCCTCCAGTCCCTCGACTTCTTGGCGCTGACTGAAACATGGATTACCACAGAAAACACTGCTACTCCTACTGCTCTTTCCTCGTCTGACCATGTGTTCTCGCATACCCAGAGAGCTTCTGGTCAGCGCGGCGGTGGCACAGGAATCATCATCTCTCCCAAGTGGACATTCTCTCTTTTTCCCCTGACCCATTTGTCTATCTCCTCATTTGAACTCCATGCTATCACAGTCACTAGCCCATTCAAGCTTAACATCCTTGTCATTTATCGCCCTCCAGGTTCCCTTGGAGAGTTCATCAATGAGCTTGACGCCTTGATAAGTTCCTTTCCTGAGGATGGCTCACCCCTCACAGTCCTGGGTGACTTTAACCTCCCTACGTCTGCCTTTGACTAATTTCTCTCTGCCTCCTTCTTTCCACTCCTTTCCTCTTTTGACCTCACCCTCTCACCGTCCCCCCCCTACTCACAAGGCAGGCAATACGCTTGACCTCATCTTTACTAGATGCTGTTCTTCTACTAATCTCACTGCAACTCCCCTCCAAGTCTCCAACCACTACTTTGTATCCTTTTCTCTCTCGCTCTCCTCCAACACTACTCACTCTGCCCCTACTCAGATGGTAATGTGCTGTCGCAACATTCGCTCTCTCTCTCCCGCTACTCTCTTCTCTTCCATCCTATCATCTCTTCCCTCTGCTAAATCCTTCTCCCTCCGATCTCCTGATTCTGCCTCCTCAACCCTCCTCTCCTCCCTTTCTGCATATTTTGACTCCCTATGTCCCCTATCCTCCCGGCCGGCTCGGTCCTCCCTTCCTGCTCCGTGGCTTGACGACTCATTGCGAGCTCATAGAAGAGGGCTCCGGGCAGCCGAGCGGAAATTGAGGAAAACTACACTCCCTACGGACCTGTCATCTTTTCACTCCCTACTCTCTACATTCTCTTCCTCTGTTTCCGCTGCTAAAGCCACTTTCTACCACTCTAAATGTCAAGCCTCTGCCTCTAACCCTAGGAAGCTCTTTGCCACCTTCTCCTCCCTGCTGAATCCTCCTCCTCCTCCCCCTCCCTCCTCCCTCTCTGTGGATGACTTCATCAACCACTTTGAAAAGAAGGTTGACGACATCCGATCCTAATTTATTAAGTCAAATGTCACCGCTGGTCCTGCTCACACTGCCCTACCCTATGCTTTGACTTCTTTCTCCCCTCTCTCTCCAGATGAAATCTTGCGACTTGTGACAGCCGGCCGCCCAACAACCTGCCTGCTTGACCCTATCCCCTCCTCTCTTCTCCAGACCATTTCCGGAGACCTTCTCCCTTACCTCACCTCGCTCATCAACTCATCCTTGACCGCTGGCCATGTCCCTTCCGTCTTCAAGACAGCGAGAGTTGCACCCCTCCTCAAAAAACCTACACTCGATCCCTCCGATGTCAACAACTACAGACCAGTATCCCTTCTTTCTTTTCTCTCCAAAACTCTTGAGCATGCCGTCTCTAGCCAACTTTCCTGCTATCTCTCTAAGAATGACCTTCTTGATCCAAACCAGTCAGGTTTCAAGACTGGTCATTCAACTGAGACTGCTCTTCTCTGTGTCACGGAGGCTGTCCGCACTGCTAAAGCTAACTCTCTCTCCTCTGCTCTTATCCTTCTAGACCTATCCGCTGCCTTTGATACTGTGAACCATCAGATCCTCCTCTCTACCCTCTCCGAGTTGGGCATCTCCGGCGCTGCTCACTCTTGGATTGCGTCCTACCTGACAGGTCGCTCCTACCAGGTGGCGTGGAGAGAATCTGTCTCCGCACCACATGCTCTCACCACTGGTGTCCCCCAGGGCTCAGTTCTAGGCCCTCTCCTATTCTCTCTATACACCAAGTCACTTGGCTCTGTCATATCCTCACATGGTCTCTCCTATCATTGCTACGCAGACGACACACAATTAATTTTCTTCTGATAACCAGGTGGCGAATTGCATCTCTGCATGTCTGGCAGACATATCAGTGTGGATGTCGGATCACCACCTCAAGCTGAATCTCGGCAAGACGGAGCTGCTCTTCCTCCCGGTGAAGGACTGCCCGCTCCATGATCTCGCCATCACGGTTGACAACTCCATTGTGTCCTCCTCCCAAAGTGCAAAGAACCTTGGCGTGACCCTGGACAACACCCTGTCGTTCTCCGCTAACATCAAAGCGGTGACCCGATCCTGCAGGTTCATGCTCTACAACTTTCGCAGAGTACGACCCTACCTTACACAGAATGTGACACAGGTCCTAATCCAGGCACTTGTCATCTCTGCAACTCGCTGTTGGCTGGGCTCCCTGCCTGTGCCATTACACCCCTACAACTCATCCAGAACGCTGCAGCCCGTCTTTTGTTCAACCTTCCCAAGTTCTCTCATGTCACCCTGCTCCTCCGCACACTCCACTGGCTTCCAGTTGAGGCTCGCATCTACTACAAGACCATGGTGCTTGCCTTCGGAGCTGAGGGGAACGGCACCTCCTTACCTTCAGGCTCTGATCAGACCCTACACCCAAACGAGGGCACTACGTTCATCCACCTCTGGCCTGCTAGCTCCCCTACCTCTACGGAATTCACAGTTCCCGCTCAGCCCAGTCAAAGCTATTGGCTGCTCTGGCACCCCACGACACCAGGACAGCGGAGTCACTGACCACCTTCCGGAGACACTTGAAACCCTACCTCTTTAAGGAATACCTGGAATAGTATGAAGTAATCCTTCTTCCCCCACCCCCCAATTTTTTTTTTTTTAAAGGTGGTTGTCCCACTGGCTATCATAAGTTGAATGCACCAATTTATAAGTCGCTCTGGATAAGAGCGTCTGCTAAATGATGTAAATGTAAATGTAAATAATGCCATGACGTCTGCACTGCTGCTGGACAATTACATTTCACTGAGGGTTAGCAAGGTCAGCACTCATTGGTATTCACGTGATAAGGTCTGCTAAGATGTAATTTTCTATGAAGAGTTGGTTTTATTTTCCATTTCCCAATACCTAATGTTTAACACTAGAACCGCCATAGGCCAACGGCCACTGACGTTTGATTTAGTAAATAAAAACAACGTGGCAAAATAAACGCTATGTCCTCCACCTTCCCTGACTTTTCCTAAATATTAGTATTTTACATTGCTCAGTTGTCAGAATTTTCAAATCACAAGCAGAAAAATATTAAGAGGCTATTTAGTTTTTTTTTTTTACCTTAAGGGGCCAAGAAAAATGTGTCATAAGGAGTTGATACCCAGGTGCTAATCAAATCAATCAAATGTATTACACCGTAATGTTTTATTTGAAGAAAAGCAAAAATAGGCAAGGCCTAGGTGTTGCAGTAGCGTATTCCTTATCCTTACATGTCATTTATGTACTTCAAAATATTCTATATAGAACTTTTTCAAAATAAACTAAATATTCTTAAGACATGACTACATTCATTCAATACGTTAATTTTTTGATGGTATTTATTTAGGTTGACAACACAGTAGATTAATCTGATGCGAGACAGCTGACAATGTTCTCTAGCAGATACTTACATGTGTCACGACTTCCGCCGAGGCTGCCTCCCCTCCTTGTTCGGGCAGGCTTCTGGGTTCGTCGTCACCGGCTTACTAGCCACTGCCGCTCCATATATCATCATTCCATTTGTCTTGTCTTATCGAACACCCACACTCGTTCAGAGCCCTCTGCTGCGTACTGTACCCTACCTATCTACTTTCCCGATCACATGTTAGTTCCCCAGTTTAAGGCGCTAGTCGATTCAGGCGCAACTGGGAACTTTATGGACAGGGCATTCTCACGCCGTCAAAGCATTTAATTGGTTCCCCTATCCATTCCACTCCCCATCAGAGTACTTGATAATCGACCATTAGGGTCCGGGTTTGTTAAGGAATTTACTATACCAGTCACCAAGATCACCCAGGAGACTCATTGTGAACAGGTTACTTTTTCGATTATTGAGCTCCTGCTTTCCCTGTGGTATTAGGTATCCCTTGGCTAGCACTCCACAACCCCACCTTCTCATGGCCACAGAGGGTTCTCACGGGGTGGTCGCGAGAGTGTCAGGGTAGGTGTCTAGGTGTTTCCGTTGGTGCAACCACGGTGGAAAGTCCAGACGGTACCTCCACCGTGCGCATTCCCCCCAAATTCCTCGATTTGGTGCACGCGTTTTCTAACACGCAGGCGACAAAATTACCACCTCATCGGGCGGGGGATTGCGAGATAAACCTTCGAGTAGATGCTGTACCTCCCAGGAGTCATGTGTACCCCCTGTCGCAGGATGAAACGGAGGCTATGGAAACATACATCACTGAGTCCCTGGGCCAGGGGTATATATGTCCCTCCACTTCACCCGCCTCCTCGAGTTTCTTCTTTGTGAAGAAGAAAGACGGCGGTCTGCGCCCGTGCATTGATTATCGATCACTGAACAAGGAGACGATAAGATTTAGTTATCCTCTCCTCTTGATTGAGTCAATGCATGGGGCGCGCTTCTTCATCAAATTAGATCTCAGGAGTGCATACAACCTGGTGTATGTTCGGGAGGGGGATAAGTGGAAGACAGCATTCAGCACAACCACGGGGCATTATGAATATCTGGTGATGCCCTACGGTTTGATGAATGCTCCATCCGTCTTCCAGTCCTTTGTGAACGAGGAGTTTCGGGACATGCTTGGTCGCGGTGTAGTGGTCTACATCGATGACATCCTGGTATATTCCGCCATGCGCGCCGAGCATGTGTCCCTGGTTCGCAAAGTACTGGCCCGACTGTTGGAAAAATACCTTCATGCCAAGGCAGAGAAGTGTATGTTTTTTCCAGCAGTCCGTCTCCTTCCTCGGATACCGCATTACCACCTCAGGTGTGGAGATGGAGGGAGATCGCATTACAGCCATAATTGGCTGACTCCAACCACGGTTAAGGAGGTGCAGCGCTTCCTTGGCTTTGACAACTACTATCGGAGGTTTATCCGGGGCTTTGGCAAGGTCGCAGCTCCCATTACATCCCTGTTGAAGGGTGGGCCATCCCGGCTCCGCTGGTCTGCTGAGGCTGACCTGGCCTTCAGTAAACTGCAGGGTCTGTTCACATCAGCCCCGGTACTGGCCCACCCCAATCCATCACTACTGTTCGTAGTGGAGGTGGATGCGTCCAAGGTAGGGTTAGGTGCTGTCCTATCTCAACGCTCGGGCACGCCACCCAAGCTCCGCCCCTGTGCCTTCTTCTCTAAGAAGCTCAGCCCGGTGGAGCAGAACTACGACGTTGGTGATCGGGAGCTGTTGGCTGTTGTCCGAGCTTTGACCATGTGGAGGCATTAGCTCAAAGGGGCGAAACACCCTTTCCTCGTCTGGACGGACCACCGTAACCTGGAGTACATCCGGGAAGCGAGGAGGCTGAATCCTCGGCAGGCCAGGTGGACCCTATTCTTCACCGGGTACGAAGAACGTGAAGACAGATGCACTGTCACGGCTGTATGACACAGAGGAGAGGCCCAGAGACAACACCCCCATACTCCCGGCCTCCTGCATTGTGGCGCCGGTAGTATGGGCAATGGATGCGGATATAGAGCAGGCATTACGCACAGATCCATCTCTACCTCAGTGTCCAGCTGGGCTGCAGTACATGCCTGCGCTTATCCGTGATCGTCTGATCTACTGGGCACACACGTCACCCTCCTCTGGTCATCCAGGTATCGGTCGTACAATGCGCTGCCTGACCGAGAAGTACTGGTGGCCTACCTTGGCTAAGGACGTGAGGGTGTATGTTTCCTCATGCTCAGTGTGTGCCCAGAGTAAGGCACCTAGGCTACAACCTTTACCAGTTCCACAACGACCATGGTCTCACCTAAGTGTTGATTTCTTGACTGATCTTCCCCTCTCCCAAGGTAACACCACCATCCTGGTCATTGTGGACCGCTTTTCCAAGTCCTGCCGCCTCCTTCCTCTGCCCGGCCTCCCCACGGCCCTGCAAACTGCGGAGGCCCTGTTTACTCACGTCTTCCGGCACTGCGGGTACCAGAGGATATAGTGTCCGACCGAGGTCCCCAGTTCACGTCCAAGGTCTGGAAGGCGTTCATGGAACGTCTGGGGGTCTCGGTCAGCCTGACCTCTGGGTTCCACCCCGAGTCTAATGGGCAGGTGGAACGGGTAAATCAGGATGTGGGTAGGTTCCAGTGGTCCTACTGCCAGGACCGGCCGGGGGAGTGGTCGGTGTTCTTGCAATGGGCAGAATATGCCCAGAACTCTCTCCGCAACTCCTCTACTAACCTAAGGCCATTCCAATGTGTTTTAGGTTACCAACCGGTTCTGGCACTGTGGCACCAGAGCAAGACCGAGGCTCCTGTGGTGGATGACTGGTTTCGGCGTGCGGAGGAGACGTGGGACGCTGCCCACGTTCACCTCCAGCGCGCCGTGCGTTGTCAGAAGGCCAACGCTGACCGCCACCGCAGTGAGTCCCCGGTCTTCGTACCAGGATATCGGGTCTGGCTCTCGACCCGGAATCTGCCCCTCCGCCTGCCCTGCCGGAAGCTGAGCCCGCGGTTTGTGGGGCCGTTCAAAGTCCTGAGGAGAATAGACGAGGTGACATACAGGTTGTTGCTCCCCCCTGATTACCGTATTAACCCCTCGTTTCATGTGTCTCTCCTCAGGCCGGTGGTAGCTGGTCCGCTCCAGGAGTCTGAGGTGCGGGAGGTTCCTCCACCTCCTCTGGACATCGAGGGGGCCCCGGCGTACTTGGTCCGTTCCATCCTGGATTCGAGGCGTCGGGTGGGGGGCCTTCAGTATCTTGTGGAGTGGGAGGGGTACGGTCCGGAGGAACGATGCTGGGTCCCAAGGCAGGACATCCTCGATCCCTCCCTGTTGAGGGATTTCCACCGTCGCCATCCGACTTGCCCTGCTTCGCGTCCTCCTGGCCGTCCCCGAGGCCGGGGTCGGCGCACTGTTGGAGTCGCGCATCAGGGGGGGGGTATTGTCATGACTTCCGCCGAGGCTGCCCCCCCTCCCGGTTCGGGTAGGCTTTGGCGTTCGTCGTCACCGGAGTACTAGCTACTGCCGATTCCATTCTCATCACTCCACTTGTCATGTCTTGTCAATCACACACACCTGGTGCTCATTCCCCTAATTAGTATATGTATAAGTATTCCCTCTGTTCCACTTGTCTGTGTGTGTTTGTTTGTTGTGAGAGCGTGTAGCTCGGTTGAGCTACTATTCACTGTGTTTATGCCAAGGTGGATGTTTTCCCTTGTAATTGCTTCGTTTGACGCTTTTGGCGTTTGATTTATGTAAACGGATTAAACTCTGGACTTCGGTATTTTACCTCCTGCGCCTGACTCCTTCATTCACACATCGTCATACTACCAGAAAAAGTCTTAAAAGGTGTTAGAAATTCATAGAAACACAATAATGATGAAGTACAGACACTAATATCAACACTTATTAGTATATTTAGTTTATGATCATTTTTTCTGCCTTCTGTAAGTTCAAGAAACTGTGCCTTGTGCCTTGAAATTTCGTTACCAAAAACCCACATATCTTTAAGATATGTTCTAATATTGCTCCCTAATGAGGAGGGAGGATAATGAATGTTCACATAAGTAACAAGGTAGACCTATCAATTAGTTATTGTTACGACTTCCTCCGAAGCTGCCTCCTCGCCTTGTTTGGGCAGGCTTCGGCGTTCGTCGTCACCAGCCTTCTAGCCACTGCCGCTCCTCATCTCATCATTCCATTTGTTTTGTCTTGTTTTATTACACACACCTGGTTTCAATTCCCCTCATCTGTACCTGTATACGTGTTCCCTCTGCCCCCTTGTCTTTATGTGTGATTGTTTATTGTGAAGTTTAGTTTAGCTCGGTGGAGCTCTTGTATTTTGTATCGCCGGGATATTCACCTGTGTGCCTTGTTGTTTCCAGTGCGCTGTATATTTCCACACTGGCGTGTTTGACGCATTGCTGCGTACCGATGTGTCAACGGAATAAACCTGTTATTCTGAGATTTACCCTCCTGCGCCTGACTCCTTCAAATCACATCACCACAGTTATAGTGTTTTTACTGATATAAATGTTGTTTATCAATTATTAAGTGTTATCAAATCAGTAAGATAATTTCTGCAATTTAATTGGCTGAAAATGGGAAATCATAGTAGTCACAAACCAGAGTTGGGTCACCTGCTACTGTCCTCCCTCCCACTGGCATACTGTTATGTTCAGCTCATACTGTTTTCTTTCTCTTGCTGTTGTCTGGTAGTCAAAGCGAGAGTGTGAAAAGTCTGGACAACCCCTCCCTTTCTCTCTCACTCTTTCTCTTTTCTATCTCTCCAATTAATGTCACCTCTTCCAGCTCTTACTGACACCTACCCATGAGCCCCCTCTCTTTCTATTTACTGTAACCAGCATCCTCACCCACTGAGCAGCACCGACCAACACTGGACATCCATAGACGTTGAAATTTGGTCAGTCGGCCTTGATTTCAATATCCACAGACGTCTGGACCGGCCAAATCTGAACCAATCATAGACATCTATGTTTCACAAGTTTGAACAGCACATTATAGTACATTACAGTACAGTAGAGCACAGTAGAGTACAGTACAGTAAAGTAGAGGATAATTCAGTATAGTACAACAGTGGTTCCCAAACTTTTTCACTTCTTCTTATGTGTGTTCATGTGATATATGAGTGACTCAAACATTACAACAAAATCAATGGGCTAAAAAACCTTGTAACTTTATTTGGATAGTCCATCTTTAGATGCTCTACAGACTATCTACTGACTATCAGTAACATTTCAACTAACTATCTACTAACCCTAACCTTAGTTCTAACCCTAACCTTATCCCTTATCCTTACCCTAAACTTAACCCTTAACCTAGCCCTATCCCTAACCTTAACCTTTACCCTAACCCTTATTCTAAAACTAACCCAAACCATAACCTTAGCAAGCAGTTTGTCGATAGTATGACCATCTGTAGAGCATCTGCAGATGATAAATCCGGACTATCCAAATAAAAACCTAGATAAAAAATGTTAGCTGACATGGGCTAGTTGATCTGGACATTTCTGACAAGCTATCAATAACTCTCTAAGGTCTGCAATGACTGATTTGACAAGAGGAAAACTGCTGATGCACTACCTAATTTAAAAGTTGCACCTGTGCATTCTGATATGTCAACTCAAGAGTAAGCTGAAAGCCCGACTGAGTTTGGGAACCACTGCAGTACAGAAAGAAAAGTAGAGTATAGTATAGTTCAGTACAGTACTGAACTCGACTGTACTGAAATGTACTCTGCTGTACTGTACCGTTCTCTACTGTGCTGTGCTTTGATGTCCAAACTTGTGAAACATAGATGTCTATGATTGGTTGAGATTTGGTCCGGTCCGGACCAATCAAATTTAGTCTTGTTTGGAGGCGGAGCTCATTAAACATAATAGCCAGTGTGTAAATAATACCCAAATATGCAAAGGAGGATATTGCATATTTCTACTTTTGTGTATCTACAGTATTTAGGATACATCTCCATGAAGAGAATGACATTCATAGCCATAATTATGCATTTCTGTGTAGTACAGATCAAAGACCCATGATGAATTTCCTTTTACCGCAATTCTGTTACCAGGTGTAAAAACAGTTATCCCAGTAAATATGTTTGTAAAACGTTTGGAGTAAATTCTTAAAGCTGCAAAATGTAACTTTTTGCGCGACCCGACCAAATTCACATAGAAATTAGAGTTATATATCTGTCATTCTGTTCTATGTGCGCTATTTTTATGCTTCCCGTTCTTAAGTTTCGTTTTTGCATCTTTTACTTTCGGTTTTATACACCAGCTTCAAACAGCTGAAAATACAATATTTTTGTTTATGGAAAATATATTTCACAGCGGTTTAGATGGTACAATGATTCTCTACACTGTACTTGCTTGTTTTGTCACATAAACTGAAATTAGCAAGGAAATGGTGGAGCCATTTCTGCATAGTGCATCTTTAAAAGTAGTCATTGTGCATAGAATTGTATTGTGTATCAATGGTTTTTGTTTGGCAGACATTTTAAGTGAGAAATCTGAGTCTCAGCGCAATTCCGTTATCGTGGACTTGCCCATGCACAACAATCTCCCAGCATGACCTATTTCACACTGTCTTTGAACCCGTGTGCATAACGGATCACTTGTTCTCTCCCTGAGTGCGTGATGGTGTGCCTCTACATGATTCTACCTCAAGTTCCATCCACACAGGGAATATCCTGATATCTTTATTAGTCCTGGACTAGTCAATAGTGAGCCCAGTGGCGGCTCCTGAAAAAATTCTCAGGAGGGGCAATTTTTCTGATGATTTAGGTGACCTACACACATTTTAAAAAAGATATGTCCAGCAACAACATGAAGACAGGGGCAGCATATAAGTCAATACCAGAAGCATTTATTGACTGATCTGGGGAGATGGATTCCAGTTTCTGTGACAGATTATAAATAATCTCTGATGCCTTTGTTATATTAGCTTTTGGTTGAATGTACTGTCGTAGTAAATATATAATGTTATAGCTTGGTCTGGCTAAAATCTTGTGCATGACCCATTTTGTGTTGGGCGTTTGTTTTCAATCAATGCTGTTCCTATCCTATAACAATGGACAAAAGAGTCCTATCTTGTCAGCCTTGTCAGCAGGTGGCTAAGGACAACACCCACGCCATAGGTCTCTCAGTTCTTCCAACTCACGAGTTCTTGCTCTGAGGACACACACACACACACCCACACACACACACACACATCATCACTGATAAACACACACACACATCATCACACACACACACACACACACACACACACACACACACACACACACACATCATCACTGTTAAACACACACACACACACACACACACACACACAAAAATCCCCTTCTCTTAGGCTGAACATCTGAAGACAGAGAACCCGACTCAGAGCCAATGCAACAGTGATACTAACCTGGAGGGGACCTCGCCCAACTCATCAGGACCAATCAGAAGATCAGAACTACTAGATTCAACCTACTTCATTTTATTGTATAAAATGTCAGCACACAATGTTTCGGGGCTCTCTTCTGATAAACTCCCTACGAGTTTGACGAACGGGTCCGTGCACGCTATTCCAGATATCTTTACCTCTGAATAAACTGCCTATATTATACCATTATCCACCCTGTCCAAAGTCTCTACTTGGTCTCAGTTCTCCAGTAAACTTGTTTTATCAACAAAAGCAGTTCAATGTCGGGGTACAGAGTCGCTCTCTTACCAGGATCGCGGTCCGCTCTGACCAGGGTGAAGCCGGCCGGCTCCACTTCTCTGTCCGGGACTCTGTCATCCAGCCAAGTCTCCCAGCTGTATTGGGATTCCGCTGCCAGCAGCGTTTTCATTATTTAGTCCGTTCGTAGCGGGTATGTACACGATCAACAAGATCAGTCCAAAACCAACCACTGGAAATCCATGGTTGGCAGAATGTTTGTAAACTAAGTCTACAAATTAAAAACATAAAATAACGCCACACTGCAGGTCGCAACAGAGACGCTGCTAGCCGCTATTGTCTTAGTTACGTTCATGGTTACGTCACATATGACGAAAGCGCGTAAGTGCAAGCCCACAGACACCCATAGAGAATGTATTGAAAGCTTTGAAATTTGAAAAAAATAGATTTTACATGACAGGCTATGAGAGACTTCTGGGCGATTTTCAACTTGACTGAAATCGCCCCAAAAACGGGCGGGGCCATTTGAAGCACGACTTTAGCCTGATTTGACATTTAGTGGCTGGCAGATCAGACGTGAACACTGATAACTACTGTTGCCGTGATATAATTGATTAGAAAAAAAATCCCTTCCTTTTCCCGTTTGGCAGTGCGTCGCCCATATCGCCCTATTGAACAGGCCGTCCCTGAGTGAGCCCCATCAGCTGGACTCTTTGCAGACCACGAATCACATTTCATTTCCTTTTTCAATTACCCAGCAGGCAGCAGTCAGGCAGGCAGGTCAGTCCTGGTGAGTGGAGGGCCAGTTCTGATAATGTGGTTTCCAGCTCAATCACAGACTGTTTGGAGGAGGGGAGGGAGCTCAGGCTGCCTGAATGCCAGATTAAACACATCGTAATGGCTGCCCTAATGTTATCTGTGGTTATGCTGAGGGAATGGAAAGCAAAAATATATATATCCTTGGTAACAGAGTAGAGAGAGAGAGAGAGAGAGAGAGAGAGAGAGAGAGAGAGAGAGAGAGAGAGAGAGAGAGAGAGAGAGAGAGAGAGAGAGAGAGAGAGAGAGAGAGAGAGAGAGAGAGAGAGAGAGAGAGAGAGAGAGAGAGAGAGAGAGAGAGAGAGAGAGAGAGAGAGAGAGAGAGAGAGAGAGAGAGAGAGAGAGAGAGAGAGAGAGAGAGAGAGAGAGAGAGAGAGAGAGAGAGAGAGAGAGAGAGAGAGAGAGAGAGAGAGAGAGAGAGAGACTCCCTCTTCCTGATGCCTATGGGGAGCGCCTGAAAATGTCTGAATTGTCATCACTGCATTGTGCTGCCAATCACCCATGGCTGTACTACAAGTACTGGGAAAGCATTAACACCGAGCGAGGTTAGGTATTACGAACGGACGGCATTTGTAACACGCATTGTTATTGTTTATCGATGCATTGTCTTAGGGTGTTAGTTGATTTGTATAGTACCCTACCCACCATCAGCCATGGTCAGTCTCTCCATCATTCAGACATGCAGCCATTGTCCTTCTGCTCTCTGTAAAGGGTTTTTGTCAGGTTCCCCCCATCGAAAAACATGGCATAATCAGACAATGAGCAGAATGATAATTCTGACTGAGAGATGAAGGTAAAGGTTAAAGCCAAAGCCCGGGTGGGAACTAAACCGTGCTAGGGTCAGTTCGCTTATAGCATAATTTCACTCATGGAATATTTATTGAGGAAGACGCTTAAATCAGAAAACTTGTGTATGCTCTCTGCATCTGCGTTTGCTCTGTGTGCCATTCTCAATCCTCAAGGTAATACAAATAGATGTTAACGCACAACACAGGCATTGTTGGAAATTCATATGCTGTACAAAGCGCTGGTAGCCTGTGAGGAGGAATGGGAATGGTGATGTTACTGGAGTCCTGAAAGTGCACCCTAAGCTTTTTGAAATCACATAACATTGTTTGTTATATCTTGAAACACCAGATGGTGTTTGTAGATTTATTTCTCTTTACAAAATCCCTCACTTTTGAATGAGGCAGGCACATGCATGGTGCACTCACCATAGAAATTATTCATTTAAAAACAACATTTGAATACATGTCACTAGTTCCATAGCTTTGCCAGGTTAACCATAAAAAGCATTCAAGATTATGTGTACTGCAATATAAAAACGCAATCAAAATCAGGGAGATGGCATTAGACATGGATGGAAGGAACCCATTGGGCACAGTTCAACGTCTAGTTATGATTTAGATTTTTTTATTTACATTTGGTTGAGGTGTCAACTAATGTAAATTCAATGGGAAATCAACAAATAATGTCACCATGTCATTGGATTTAGGTTAAAAGTGAAATGCCCTTACGTTGATTACTTTTTGTAAATCCAATCAGTTTTCCAAGTTGATTGAACGTCATGACATTCATTTCTTTGGTTAAAATGACGTGGAAACAATGTTGAGTCAACCAGTTTTTGCCCAGTGGGAAACCGGTTAAAGCTTGAGCAGAGAAGCCTTGAAATTAGCTGGAACCGACAAGATCTCTCACTGTAAATGGGAAAACGTGACCATAGGAAGACAGTGTAGGCTACAGTATGTATTTTCTACTCCACATCGGTAAAACTAGTTTCATATATCAAATTTTACAATACATATTTGGGGAGTTTAGCTTCTGTCACATTTTGTGTTGTTTCTCATGAGTTCTATGCTGTTGCTTTACTCTCTTCTCTACACCAGAAGGCACTTACCTGACATGTGTTCTACCTAACAACTCTCTATGCTTCACTTCCTCTCCACTATCTTAAACACCTCTCTGTGAGTGTTTCTGTGAATAAATACTCTAATTGCTTTGTTACGCTTGATGGCAACAAGTGTACAGCGGGCGGCTTCCGCCTCATACTCTGCATGCATATTAGAGGCCATTATAGAAGGATGCTCTGATTCAGGCATGAGTAATAGCAGAGCTCAGTGCCCACTGGGCATAAACTGGTTGAATCAACATTGCTTCATCGTAATGAAATGTAACCATACTTTATAGTCATATATCATCAATGATACTATTTAGGCCAACACTATTAGAAAAAAGGTTCCAAAAGGGTTCTTTGGCTGTCCCCATAGGATAACCCTTTTTGGTAACAGGTAGAACCAGACTCGGCGCCAGGATAAAGTGGCTAAGTTGAAATCGGTGAGGGGGCACAATTTTGGGGGTTTATTGCATTGGAATTATATTGAATTCTGCTTATCATGCTACACCAAAATAAACATGAAGTTCAAATGTAGAGAGTGTTGAAGTGGCAGGTTGGCACTGTATCAGCGCAATGGACAGCCCCCTACACACTAAAGCAAGGCCGTTTTGGTAATGAATATAGGCTACAAGATAGATAGGGTAATTCACCTATTACAAACAACCTATTTGCATGAAGCCGTACACACAGCTGTCTTACCAAAATAATGCAAACCAAATGCTGAAAGGAGTAGCCTAGTTATTCATGCATGCAAACAAAAATACTGAATAGCATTTTGGCTTAGAATATCGACACAACTGCAAATGCGAAAGAATGAATGCGAACAGAACAAATCAACGATACCAAGTAGGCCTAGTAAAGAAAATATCAGATCGATAAAGACACAATCTATACTTAGGCTAGTTACATTAACAGTAAATAAATGCAGTAAACAAAAGGTGAATGGAGATCCAAATAACCAAAACAGCCATGCACAGCTGTCTTGCCAAACAAATAGGCATATAGGCCCGCTACAAACATGGAAAACCATGGTGCTCAAGAGTACAGCAACAAGTGGTGATATGGCACAATACACTTCTGTAATAGAATGTATCAGTTTATTAGGAAAGAGTGCATGTTCAAAATAGCAAAGGCCACAGGTCTGTGGAGATCTTCACATTTGCTATAATAATCTGAGCAGAATCACGAACAGCATTGATCACTTGCTGTTGATCAGTCCTGTTGATCAGTCGTGGTCAAAAGTTTTGAGAATGACACAAATACTAATTTTCACAAAGTCTGCTGCCTCAGTTTTGATGATGGCAATTTGCATATACTCCAGAATGTCATGAAGAGTGATCAGATGAATTGCAATTAATTGCAAAGTCCCTCTTTGCCATGAAAATGAACTTAATCCCAAAAAAATATTTTCCACTGCATTTCAGCCCTGCCACAAAAGGACCAGCTGCCATCATGTCAGTGATTCTCTCGTTAACAAAGGTGAGAGTGTTGATGAGGACAAGGCTGGAGATCACTCTGTCATGCTGATTGAGTTAGAATAACAGACTGGAAGCTTTTAAAAGGAGGGTGGTGCTTGAAATCATTGTTCTTCCTCTGTTAACCATGGTTACCTGCAAGGAAACACATGCCGTCATCATTGCTTTGCACAAAAATGGCTTCACAGGCAAGGATATTGCTGCTAGTAAGATTTCACCTAAATTAACCATTTATCGGATCATCAAGAACTTCAAGGAGAGCGGTTCAATTGTTGTGAAGAAGGCGTCAGGGCACCCAAGAAAGTCCAGCAAGCGCCAGGACCGTCTCCTAAAGTTGATTCAGCTGCGGGATCGGGGCACCACCAGTGCAGAGCTTGCTCAGGAATGGCAGCCGGCAGGTGTGAGTGCTTCTGCATGCACAGTGAGGCGAAGACTTTTGGAGGATGGCCTGGTGTCAAGAAGGGCAGCAAAGAAGCCACTTCTCTCCAGGAAAAACATCAGGGACAGACTGATATTCTGCAAAAGGTACAGGGATTGGACTGCTGAGGACTGGGGTAAAGTCATTTTCTCTGATGAATCCCCTTTCCGATTGTTTGGGGCATCCGGAAAACACCTTGTCCGGAGAAGACAAGGTGAGCGCTACCATCAGTCCTGTGTCATGCCAACAGTAAAGCATCCTGAGACCATTCATGTGTGGGGCTGCTTCTCAGCCAAGGGAGTGGGCTCACTCACAATTTTGCCTAAGAACACAGCCATGAATAAAGAATGGTACCAACACATCCTCCGAGAGCAACTTCTCCCAACCATCCAAGAACAGTTTGGTGACGACCAATGCCTTTTCCAGCATGCCGGAGCACCTTGCCATAAGGCAAAAGTGATAACTAAGTGGCTCAGGGAACAAAACATTGACATTTTGGGTCCATGGCCAGGAAACTCCCCAGACCTTAATCCCATTGAGAACTTGTGGTCGATCCTTAAGAGGCGGGTGGACAAACAAAAACCCACAAATTCTGACATACTCCAAGCATTGATTATGCAAGAATGGGCTGCCATCAGTCAGGATGTGGCCCAGAAGTTAATTGACAGCATGCCAGAGCGGATAGCAGAGGTCTTGAAAAAGAAGGGTCAACACTGCAAATATTGACTCTTTGCATAAACTTAATGTAATTGTCAATAAAAGCCTTTGACACATATGGAAGGCTTGTAATTATACTTCAGTATACGATAGTAACATATGACAAAAATATCTCATAACACTGAAGCAGCGAACTTTGTGAAGACCAATACTTGTGTCATTCTCAAACCTTTTGACCACGACTGTACTTTTAATGTTATCTCAAATCAAATTAAATTTTATTTGCCACATGCACCGAATACAACAGGTGTAAACCTTACAGTGAAATGCTTACTTACAAGCCTTTAACCAACAATGCAGTCTTAAGAAAAAAAGTGTTAAGGAAAAAATAGATACAAATAAAAAATAATTAAAGAGCAGCAGTAAAATAAAATAACAGTAGGGAGGCTATATACGAGGGGTACCGGTACAGAGTCAATGTGCGGGGGCACTGGTTAGTCGAGGTAATTGAGGTAATTTGTACATGTGGGTAGAGTTAAAGTGACTATGCATAGATAATAAACAGAGTAGCAGCATAGAAAGAGGGGGTGGGGTGGGGGGGAGAATGCAAATAGTCCGGGTAGCCATGATTAGCTGTTTAGGAGTCTTATGGCTTGGGTGTAGAAGCTGTTAAGAAGCCTCTTGGACCTAGACTTGGCGCTCCGGTACCGCTTGCCGTGCAGAAGCAAAGAGAACAGTCTATGACTAGGGTGGCTGGAGTCTTTGACAATTTCTAGGGCCTTCCTCTGACACCGCCTGGTATAGGGGTCCTGGATGGCAGGAAGCTTGGCCCCAGTGATGTACTGGGCCGTACGCACTACCCTCTGTAGTGCCTTGCGGTCGGAGGCCGAGCAATTGCCATACCAGGCGGTGATGCAACCATTCAGGATGCTCTCGATGGTGCAGCTGTATAACTTTTTGAGGAGCTGAGGACCCATTCCAAATCTTTTCAGTCTGCTGAGGGGGAATAGGCTTTGTCGTACCCTCTTCACGACTGTCTTGGTGTGTTTGGACCATGATAGTTTGTTGGTGATGTGGACACCAAGGAACTTGAAGCTCTCAACCTGTTCCACTACAGCCCTGTCGATGAGAATGGGGACGTGTTCAGTCCTTTTTTTCCCCCTGTAGTCCACAATCATCTCATTTGTCTTGATCACGTTGAGGGAGAGGTTGTTATCCTGTCACCACACGGCCAGGTCTCTGACCTCCTCCCTATAGGCTGTCTCATCATTGTCGGTGATCAGGCCTACCACTGTTGTGTTGTCGGCAAACTTAATGATGGTGTTGGAGTTGTGCCTGGCCATGCAGTCATGGGTGAACAGGGAGTACTGGAGGGGACTCAGCACACACCCATGAGGAGCCCCCGTGTTGAGGATCAGCCTGGCAGATGGGTTGTTACCTGCTTGAAACATGTTGGTATTACAGACTCAGTCAGGGACATGTTGAAAATGTAATTGAAGACACTTGCCAGTTGGTCAGCACATGCTCGGAGTACACGTTTTGGTAATCCGTCTGGCCCTGCGATCTTGTGAATGTTGACCTGCTTAAAAGTTTTACTCACATCGGCTACGGAGAGCGTGATCACATAGTCATCCGGAACAGCTGATGCTCTCATGCATGCTTCAGTGTTGATTGCCTCGAAGCGAGCATAGAAGTGCTTTAGCTCGTCTTGTAGGCTCGTGTCACTTGGCAGCTTGCAGCTGTGCTTCCCTTTGTAGTCTGTAATAGTTTGCAAGCCCTGCCATATCCGACGAGCGTCGGAGACGGTGTAGTACGATTCAATCTGAGTCCTGTATTGACTCTTTGCCTGTTTGATGGTTCGTCGGAGGGCATAGTGGGATTTCTTATAAGCGTCCGGTTTAGAGTCCCGCTCCTTGAAAGCGGCAGCTCTACCCTTTAGCTCAGTGCGGATGTTGCCTGTAATCCATGGCTTCTGGTTGGGCTATGTACGTACCGTCACTGTGGGGACGATGTCATCGATGCACTTATTGATGAAGCCAGTGACTGATGTGATGTACTCCTCAGTGCCATCGGAAGAATCCCGGAACATATTCCAGTCTGTGCTAGCAAAACAGTCCTGTAGCTTAGCATCTGCGTCATCTGACCACTTCCTTATTAACTGAGTTACTGGTGCTTCCTGCTTTAGTTTTTGCTTATAAGCAGGAATCAGGAGGATAGAATTATGGTCAGATTTGCCAAATGGAGGGTGAGGGAGAGCTTTGTACGCGTCTCTGTGTGTGGAATTAAGGTGGTCTAGAGTTTTTTTTCCTCTGGTTGCACATTTAACATGCTGGTAGAAATTAGGTAGAATGGATTTAAGTTTCCCTGCATTAAAGTCACCGGCCACTAGGAGCGCTGCCTCTGGATGAGCGTTTTCCTGTTTGCTTATGGCCTTATACAGCTCATTGAGTGCAATCTTAGTGCCAACATCAGTTTGTGGTAGTAAATAGACAGCTACGAAAAATATAGAAGAAAACTCTCTTGGTAAATAGTGTGGTCTACAGCTTATCATGAGATACTCTACCTCAGGCGAGCAAAACCTTGAGACTTCCTTAGTATTAGATTTCGTGCACCAGCTGTTGTTTACAAATATACACAGACCGCCACCACTTGTCTTACCGGAGTCAGCCGTTCTATCCTGCCGATGTAGCGTATATCCCGCCAGCTGTATGGCATTCATGACGTCGTTCAGCCACGACTCAGAGAAACGTAAGATATTACAGTTTTGAATGTCCCGTTGGTAGGATATCCTTGATCTTAGGTCGTCCATTTTGTTTTCCAATGATTGTACGTTGGCAAGTATGACTGATGGAAGAGGCAGATTACTAGCTCGCCAACAAGGCACCCCGACCTATGTCCACAATATCTCTGTCTCTTTCTCATGCGAATGAAGGGGATTTGGGCCTTGTCGGGTGTCTGTAGAATATCCTTCGCGTCTGACTCGTTGAAGAAAAAATGTTTGTCCAATACGAGGTGAGTAATCGCTGTCCTGATATCCAGAAGCTCTTTTTGGTCATAAGAGATGGTGGCAGAAACATTATGTACAGAATAAATTACAAATAACGCGAAAAAACACACATAATAGCCCTATTGGTTAGGGGGCCGTAAAACGGCAGCCATCTCCTCCGGCGCCATCTTGTTAGACAACTGCAATTCAGTTTATTTGGTTGTGCTATTAGATGAAGCACAGTGATAACACATTGTTGTATAAATTCAAAATATCTGACATTGTATTCACATTTGAACTTTGTTTTTAAATAGTTGAACGTGCAGTGATAACACATTCAGATGACAACTAAACCAAAAATCTGACATTGTTTTTCAATTGTAATTTGCTTGTGCTTTTAGATGGTTGAGAGTATAGTGATAACACATTGGGAATTCAACAAACTTATGGCTGTCTTTTTGAGTGGGTGAATAAAGGTGGAAATCTCACTGATTAACGTCTCAACCAAATATTACCAAATGTTCCACCTTGAAATGACGTGGTGTGGCTCGTGGGTGAGCACTAAGACTGATGGAAGAAGAAGCTAACGAGGAAACATTTATACGTCTATTATGGTGCTTTTGATGAGGGTTAAGATGTGTCTTGGCTTTGTATTTTCATGTGAGGGTGGAGGTTTGTAAATTGTTTCTATAGAGTGGAGATTTGTGTTGTGAAATTATTTTCTAATATCCTGTATTTTCATGCATTGTACTTGTAAAGTTTAAGTTGATGTAGCGACAGGTATTTGCACCGTGCAATCCTTCCAAGGAATGAATTTGTCACAACTTCATTCTAATTCTGAACCAAACATTCCAGTATACAGACAGTGTTTCTGTCACGATCGTCGTAGGAGTGAGTAGACCAAGGCGCAGCGTGTGAAACAAACATGACTTTATTTAATTAAAGTACTAACAAAACAAAACACGACTCGTGAAGTCCACGGTGACACTGACCGAATAAGGAACAAAAACCCACAAACCCAAAGTGAAACACAGACAGTTAAATATGGCTCCCAATCAGAGACAACCAGCAAACAGCTGACACTCGTTGCCTCTGATTGGGAGTCACTCAGTCAAACATAGAAAATGACGAACTAGAACACCCAACATAGAAACAGAACACATAGAAGGAACACACCCTGGCTCAACATAATGAGTCCCAGAGCCAGGGTGTGACAGTACCCCCCCCTAAAGGCGCGGACTGCGACCGCGCCTCAACTAAACAAAACAGGGGAGGGCTGGGCGGGCATACCTCCTCGGCGGCGGTTCTGGCTCCGGCCTTGACCACCACCCTCCAATACACCCCCCAAAGTGCCCCTGGTCCAGTCTGTCGACTTGCACCCCTGGCTTGGTGCGTGGAGGAGGAACGGGCCTTACCAGGCTGACTTCTCGCACCCCTGGCTTAGTGCGAGTGGCAGGAACAGGCCGGACCGGGCTGGCGACGCGCACCGTAGGTTTGGTGCGAGTGGCAGGAACAGGCCGGGTCGGGCTGGCGACGCGCACCGTAGACTTGGTGCGGGTGGCAGGAACAGGCCGGGTCGGGCTGGCGACGCGCACCGTAGACTTGGTGCGGGTGGCAGGAACAGGCCGGACCGGGCTGGCGACGCGCACCGTAGGTTTAGTGCGTGGAGCAGGGACAGGCCGGGCTGTCGACGCACACCGTAGGCTTGGTGCGTGGAGCAGGGACAGGCCGGGCTGGGCTGTCGACGCACACCGTAGGCTTGGTGCGGGTGGCAGGAACAGGCCGGGCTGGGCTGTCGACGCACACCGTAGGCTTGGTGCGTGGAGCAGGGACAGGCCGGACCGGGCTGTCGACGCACACCGTAGGCTTGGTGCGTGGAGCAGGGACAGGCCGGGCTGGGCTGTCGACGCACACCGTAGGCTTGGTGCGTGGAGCAGGGACAGGCCGGACCGGGCTGGCGACGCACGCCGTAGGCTTGGTGCGTGGAGCAGGGACAGGCCGGACTGGGCTGGCGACGCACACCGTAGGCTTGGTGCGTGGAGCAGGGACAGGCCGGGCTGGGCTGTCGACGCACACCGTAGGCTTGGTGCGTGGAGCAGGGACAGGCCGGACCGGGCTGGCGACGCACACCGTAGGCTTGGTGCGTGGAGCAGGGACAGGCCGGACTGGGCTGGCGACGCACACCGTAGGCTTGGTGCGTGGAGCAGGGACAGGCCGAACCGGGCTGTGGAGACGGATAGGAGGCCTGGAGTGAATAGCGGCCACCACCCGTCCTGGCTGAATGCCTACCCTCACACACTCTGTGTGAGGCATCCGCACAGGACGTACAGGGCGGTGTACCCCTGGCCTGGTGGCCTTCTGGATCCGCCCCCTTTTCTCCTCCGTCAGCCCCGTCGTCCATGCCGTGTGCCCCCCCCTAAAAAATTTCTGGGGTTGCCTCACGACCGTCCGACGACGACCCTGATCACGCCGTAGCTCCTCTCTACGGCGCGCCTCCACCGTCTCACTCCATGGCCGGCGATCCATCCCGGCCAGGATTTCCTCCCAGGTCCAGGACCCCTGCCCGTCCAAGATCTGCTCCCACGTCCAGGCTGCCTGCTCCTGGACACGCTGCTTGGTCTTGGTATGGTGGGTTTTTCTGTCACGATCGTCGTAGGAGTGAGTAGACCAAGGCGCAGCGTGTGAAACAAACATGACTTTATTTAATTAAAGTACTAACAAAACAAAACACGACTCGTGAAGTCCACGGTGACACTGACCGAATAAGGAACAAAAACCCACAAACCCAAAGTGAAACACAGACAGTTAAATATGGCTCCCAATCAGAGACAACCAGCAAACAGCTGACACTCGTTGCCTCTGATTGGGAGTCACTCAGTCAAACATAGAAAATGACGAACTAGAACACCCAACATAGAAACAGAACACATAGAATGAACACACCCTGGCTCAACATAATGAGTCCCAGAGCCAGGGTGTGACAGTTTCTGTAATCCTGTATCTGTCACAGTGTCTTGTCGTGAATTTTCCATTAAAATGTGATGGGATCTGACTACATATCCCTGGTTGTTTGCTAATGGGCCACTAGAGCTCCTCTCATTTGAGTTTGGAGAAACAGAGAGTGGATGGAGCAAGCAGCATACTGAATTACTCATTCCTTCCTCAGGCTCGATGATAAGACCTCCTTTACGTTCTCCCCAGGGAACCCCTTCATCATCCGCCTCTTGAATGTTAAACATGAACAAAAGCCTTTTCTGAATAAAATGGTGTATGGTAGATCTCTCCATCACATGGAAAGAAAGAAAAGAGAGGTGACACAGAGGGAAGACAGACAGTGGTGGTTGTTAAAAAGTACCAATTCTGTGCCATGGAAATAGAAGACTGTACTACTTGCCATTTGCTACATAATTCATTTGTAATTCATTTGTACATGCTTTTTACTGTTCAGTAGAAGGTTAATTAATGAACCACCTATCAACAGGTGTGGGCCCGTGAAAGATGTGTAATGCACTTGTATCCAAATTGAATCACTAGAGTACAGTGTTATTCCTAACCTTGCAGTCACATGTCTTGTTACTTAACAATCTGTCATTGTGATGAGGAGTCGCCAGCTGTGTCTATGAGGCTCTAATAAAGCTGCAGTTTGTTACTCTAAACAAACTTTAAAAGTAACATCCCTGGGAAGCGGCTGAACTATTTACAGGCAACTTTAAAGATATAAATAGACAAGAGCAGCAGTCCATATTCCCATGATAGCCAATTGTAAATAAAAGTAGGTTTTCGGTGCCTTGGACAAACCGACTTCAAACACCAAATGAGTGAGATTTCTCAGGTGGCAGATGGTACTTTCAAACAAGGCTGATCATAATCTTAGATTAAAGCAGCCTCACTAATAATAAATTATTAAATCCATAACTTTTTCGCAAATTCATGCTCGACAAGACACCTTCATTATAATTTATTGGTAATAAAAGACTAAAGAGAGGAGTAATTAGTTGTTAAGGATGCATATATTTACCACACAGAGAGAGGAAAAATAGCAGTTCAAGCTGCTCTGAATATGATTACCAAAAACTTAAGGGGAAACTTTTAATGCTATTCAAAGCATTTTCTGAGTTTGAAGCAATTAAGTTATCGACACTACACGCCAGGGACCTCATTTATAACCGTTGCTTAAATTTCCCTCTAAATATCTGCATGCGCCATTTCTGAAAATAAATAGCCTACGTTAGTATACAAATATTGAGAACTTTGCGCATGCTACACATACGTATGTTTCCCGTTGTAAATCAGACCTGTCGTAAAACTGTGCGCGTGTGAAAGAGCATCATCACTCTGCCCGGAAAACGTCCTCCATTCACCTTTTATGGTGACAATAATGCTGTATAATTTGGAACTATTGGAATTAGGCCACAGCACTTTCTAAAAGAATGAGCAATGGCAAATTGTTGTGGACCTGTCAGCAGAACGTTTGAATTCAATGTTTTACATGGACTTTTCCCCCAACCTAAATATGGTGGAATGGCCGCAAATTCTGAAACATTGTCTAAGCTACTCCAAAAAATGTGAAATTACAGTACTTACAGTAGTAGCTAGCTGCAGCCTACATACGTCAATGTAAAATATAAACTGTCTGTTCACCTGTTAAATTTGACTATGTGTTATAAACCGCGCTCTATGGGATCGCATACAGCAAAACTTAAAATACATAGCCTATTTACCATGCTACTAGGCCCAATTAAATGAGAGATGCGCATTGACATTTTTTGTGTGGCTACTTCAGGAATATGAACCCATCAAGGCCAGAAAAGGTGAGGAATTTATTCTGCAATGGTTATGAAAATAAAATAAATAGGACATAGATTCCCATGTCTAATTATTTTCTATTCCAAAAATTAAACACATAGGCCTAGATCTTCGCTCTTCTCACTAACAGCAAATGGCTGCATCTTGTTATGTGTTCTGTTTTTGTTCTGTTTTTTTTTTATGAATAAGCATGTCATCATATCCCACATTTGCACAAAATACTTACTTGCCTGCTAAGCTTGCAATCAGTGGCAGCTCGTAATTGGCTGAATACCAGGGGCGGGCGGGGGGTTGTCATATTGTCAACAAAGCATGATGGAATTATTGTGCCAAATTTTCAAATTACCGGTTGTTTTTTTGGGAAGATATATAAAGTGATCTATGCATTTGAACAACAGCATAAATACACCTATACACTAAATGACCAAAAGTATTTGGACACCTGCTTGTCGAACATCTCATTCCAAAATCATGGCCATTAACATGGAGTTGGTCCCCCCTTTGCTGCTATAACAGCCTCCACTCTTCTGGGAAGGATTTCCACTAGATGTTGGAATATTGCTGCGGGAACTTGATTGCATTCAACCACAAGAGCATTAGTGAAGTTGGGCACTGATGTGGCGATTAGGCCTGGCTTGCAGTCGGCGTTCCAATTCTTCCCAAAGGTGTTCGATGGGTCAGGGCTCTGTGCAGGCCAGTCAAGTTCTTCCACACTAATCACGACAAACCATTTCTGTATGGACCTAGCTTAGTGCATGGGGACATTGTCATGCTGAAACAAGAAAGGGCCTTCCCCAAACTGTTGCCACAAAGTTGGAAGCACAGAATCATCTAGAATGTCATTGTATGCTGTAGCATTAAGATGTCCCTTCACTGGAACTAAGGGGCCTAGCCCGAACCATGAAAAACAGCCCCAGACCATTATTCCTCCTCCACCAAACTTTACAGTTGGCACTATGCATTGGGGCAGGTAGCGTACTCCTGGCATCCGCCAAACCCAGATTCGTCAGTCGGACTGCCAGATGGTGAAGCGTGATTCATCGCCACAGAGAACACGTTTCCACTGCTCCAGAGTACAATGGCGGCGAGCTTTACACCACTCAAGCCAACGCTTGGCATTGCACATGGTGATCTTAGGCTTGTGTGCAGCTGCTTGGCCATGGAAACCCATTTTATGAAGCTCCCCACTAACAACATTTGTGCTGATGTTGCTTTCAGAGGCAGTTTGGAACTCGGTAGGAAGTGTTGCAACAGAGGACAGACAATTTTTACCCACTACGCGCTTCAGCACTCGGCAGTCCCGTTCTGTGAGCTTGTGTGGCCTACCACTTCGCGGCTGAGCCACTGTTGCTCTAGAGGTTTCCACTTCATAATAACAACACTTACAGTTGACCGGGGCAGCTTTAGCAGGGCAGAAATTTGACGAACTGACATGTTGGAAAGGTGGCATCCTATGATGGTGCCACATTGAAAGTCACTGAGCTCTTCAGTATGGGCCATTCTACTGCCAGTGTTTGTCTATGGAGATTGCATGGCTGTGTGTTCGATTTTATACACCTGTCAGCAACGGTTGTGGCTGAAATAGCCGAATCCACTAATTTGAGGGGTGTCCACATACTTTTGTATATACAGTGGGGGAAAAAAGTATTTAGTCAGCCACCAATTGTGCAAGTTCTCCCACTTAAAAAGATGAGAGAGGCCTGTAATTTTCATCATAGGTACACGTCAACTATGACAGACAAATTGAGAAAAAAAAATACAGAAAATCACATAGTAGGATTTTTTATGAATTTATTTGCAAATTATAGTGGAAAATAAGTATTTGGTCACCTACAAACAAGCAAGATTTCTGGCTCTCACAGACCTGTAACTTCTTATTTAAGAGGCTCCTCTGTCCTCCACTCGTTACCTGTATTAATGGCACCTGTTTGAACTTGTTATCAGTATAAAAGACACCTGTCCACAACCTCAAACAGTCACACTCCAAACTCCACTTGGGCCAAGACCAAAGAGCTGTCAAATGACATCAGAAACAAAATTGTAGACCTGCACAAGGTTGGGAAGACTGAATCTGCAATAGGTAAGCAGCTTGGTTTGAAGAAATCAACTGTGGGAGCAATTATTAGGAAATGGAAGACATACAAGACCACTGATAATCTCCCTCGATCTGGGGCTCCACGCAAGATCTCACCCCGTGGGGTCAAAATGATCACAAGAACGGTGAGCAAAAATCCCAGAACCACACGGGGGGACCTAGTGAATGACCTGCAGAGAGCTGGGACCAAAGTAACAAAGCCTACCATCAGTAACACACTACGCCACCAGGGACTCAAATCTTGCAGTGCCAGACGTGTCCCCCTGCTTAAGCCAGTACATGTCCAGGCCCGTCTGAAGTTTGCTAGAGTGCATTTGGATGATCCAGAAGAGGATTGGGAGAATGTAATATGGTCAGATGAAACCAAAATAGAACTTTTTGGTAAAAACTCAACTCGTCGTGTTTGGAGGACAAAGAATGCTGAGTTGCATCCAAAGAACACCATACCTACTGTGAAGCATGGGGGTGGAAACATCATGCTTTGGGGCTGTTTTTCTGCAAAGGGACCAGGACGACTGATCCGTGTAAAGGAAAGAATGAATGGGGCCATGTATCGTGAGATTTTGAGTGAAAACCTCCTTCCATCAGCAAGGGCATTGAAGATGAAACGTGGCTGGGTCTTTCAGCATGACAATGATCCCAAACACACTGCCCGGGCAACGAAGGAGTGGCTTCGTAAGAAGCATTTCAAGCTTCGTAAGAAGCATTTCAAGGTCCTGGAGTGGCCTAGCCAGTCTCCAGATCTCAACCCCATAGAAAATCTTTGGAGGGAGTTGAAAGTCTGTGTTGCCCAGCGACAGCCCCAAAACATCACTGCTCTAGAGGAGATCTGCATGGAGGAATGGGCCAAAATACCAGCAACAGTGTGTGAAAACCTTGTGAAGACTTACAGAAAACGTTTGACCTGTGTCATTGCCAACAAAGGGTATATAACAAAGTATTGAGAAACTTTTGTTATTGACCAAATACTTATTTTCCACCATAATTTGCAAATAAATTCATTAAAAATCCTACAATGTGATTTTCTGGAATGTTTTTTCTCATTTTGTCTGTCATAGTTGACGTGTACCTATGATGAAAATTACAGGCCTCTCTCATCTTTTTAAGTGGGAGAACTTGCACAATTGGTGGCTGACTAAATACTTTTTTTCCCCACTGTATAGTATATTTCACTTTTGCATGTAAACGAAATCACCACTACTGCCCATGCTGCCAATGTGTTCTATATTTAGAACAAGCAGAGAGCAGCTAGCCAGCTCAACAGTGCATCGGTGACACACACAAGCAAAGGGACAACACATCAAATCAAATCAAATGTTATGTCATATGCGCAGAATACAACAGGTGTTGACTTTACCGTGAAGTGCTTACTTACGAGCCCTTTCCCAACAATGTAGAGTTAAAAAGTAAGAAAAATTACACAAACACAATTAAATAACAACAACGAGGCTATATACAAGGAGTACCGGTACAGAGTCAATGTGCAGGGATTTGAGTTAGTTGAGGTAATATGTACTTGTAGGTAGGGGTAAAAGTGTTTAGGCAATCCGGATAGATAATAAACAGAGTAGCAGCAGCGTATGTGAAATGTGTGAAACAGTGTAAAAGTGTGTCTATGTGTGAGTGTGCGTGTGGCGTCAATATACATGTGTGTGTGTTTTGTGTGTGTGAGCGTATGTAGTGTGTGTGTGTGTATGTGTGTGTTGGAGTGTCAGTGTAGTATGTGTGAGTGTGTGGGTAGAGTCCAGTGAGTGTGCATAGAGCCAGTGCAGAAGAGTCAGTACAAAAAAAGGGGGTCACTGCAAATAGCCAGTGTAGCCATTTTATTAACTAACTGTTCAGCAGTCTTATGGCTTGGGGGTAGAAGCTGTTTCAGAAGCCTTTTGGTCCCAGACTTGGTGCTCTGGTACTGCTTGCCATGCTGTAGCAGAGAGAACAGTTTATGACTTGGGTGGCTGGAATCTTTGACAATTTTTAGGGCCTTCTTCTGACACCACCTTGTATAGGGGTCCTGTATGGCAGGGATCTCGGCCCCAGTGATGTACCGGGCCGTACGCACTACACTCTGTAGCGCCTTATGGTCGGATACAAAGCAGTTGCCATACCAAGCGTTGATGCAGCCAGTCGAGATGCTCTCAATGCTGCAGCTGTAGAACCTTTTGAGGATCTGAGGGCCCATGACAAATCTTTTCAGCCTCCTGATGGGGAAGAGGCATTGTCGTACCCTCTTTACGACAGTGTTGGTGTGTTTGTATCATAATATGTACTTAGTGACGTGGACACCGAGGAACTTGAAGCTCTCAACCCACTCCACTACAGCCCCGTCGATGTGACAAGCACAGATGCGACAAGTGAAAACCAATTAACAAGCTAACTGGGGATAGCTAGCTAGCATAATGTCACAAGCATGATGAGCTCACCAGTAACGTTTGTTAGACTTGAAATTGGCATGCCGATGTGAGCTAGCTATTGGTAGACAGCTAGCTTGCCAGTAGCAGTCATGACCAAAAATATTGTTACCCTTATACCTTTTTCTAATAATGCACCATTTCTTCCAGAAAACTGTTGAAATAAAAAAATATTTTGGTATCCACATATGTATGTCTTTGGTTTAGCAGTTGAACCCCACAAAAAAATCTAAATAATATACTAAATGTTAACTTATTCCACAAAGAAATCCTAAAACGTCCCGGACAATATTATTGGCACCTTCTAGAAGTAGTTAGAAATAATTAGATTTCAAGCAGGTGATTCTCCTTTACTTTGGAATTCAACTCTCACTTGTGGTGAGTTGAAGGTGCCTGCAATATAAAAATCACAAATTCAACCAGTTTGAATAGAGAAAAGGACTCATTCTCCTGTTTTGTGTCACTGTGTGTACCACAATGAGCATGGAGAAAAGAGAGAAAATCAGAGAATTATCTGAGGAGGTCAAACACAAGATTGCAGCCAAGCATGGACAATCTCAAGGCTACAAGTCCATCACCAGAGACCTTGATGTTCCTGTTCCCACCGTACATAATGTTATCAAGAATTTTAAGGCCCATGCCACTACAGCCAACCTCACTGGACGTGGCCGCAAGAGAAAACTTGATGGAAGATTGCAGAGAAGGATTGTTCGATTGGTGGAGAAAGCACCTCGATCAACTGCCACACAGATTCAAGCTGACCTTTAGACACAAGGTACGACAGTTTCAACTCGCAGCATCTGTCGCCAACTCAATGAAAGGGAGTTACATGGTAGGAGACCCAGGAGGACCCCACTGCTGAGAGAGAGACATAAGAAAGCCTGACTGCAATTTGCCAAAACACACCTGAACATGCCAAAATCCTTCTGGGAGAATGTCCTGTGGACAGATGAGACCAAATTATAGCTTTTTGGTAAAGCACAACATCTCTATGTTTACAGAAAGCAAAATGAAGCCTTCAAAGAAAATAACACCTTCCCTACAGTCAAACATGGAGGAGGTTCAGTGATGTTTTGGGGGTGCTTTGCTACCTCTGGCACTGGCACTGGGTGCCTTGAACGTGTGCATGGCATCATGAAATCTGGAGAATACCAAGGCATTTTGGAGCGCAATGTCGGACCCAGTGTCAGAAAGCTGGGTCTCCGTCGAAGGTCATGGGTCTTTTGGCAGGACAATGACCACAAACACACTTCAAAAAGCACCCAGGAATGGTTGAAGACAAAACACTGGACTAATGAGTCCAAATCTAAATCCCATTGAAAACGTGTGGAGAGATCTGAAAACAGCAGTTGGGAGAAGGCACCCTTCAAATATGGGAGAACTGGAGAAGTTTGCACAAGAGGAGTGGGCCAAACTGCCAGTACAGAGGTGCAGGACACTCGTCGATGGCTATAGGAAGCGCTTGATTGCAGTTATTTTGACCAAAGGCTGTGCTACCAAATATTAATTCTAGGGTGTCAATAATTTTGTCAATGCCATTTCTGATTTAAATTGATATGTTACGTTCTGAATCAAAAACAAAGGTTCTGTAATATTAACAGTGAAATAAAGCATTTTGGAGACCAAATACTTGGAAAATTGTGAGTTACTTGAAAAAAGTGCAAGGGTGTCAATATTTTTGGCAACAACTGTAGTGTCCACTAACTAGCATCTAATGGCAGGGGAAACCAAAAACAGTGTTGTGAATTGGGCACAGCCACAGAGCCATGTTTTTTTTTGTCCTTCCAGATCCACAAGAAGGTTCTAGATAGTGTATCCCTCTGTCCTTCGACTGTTGATGGAAGTGGATGTCCAGTTCAAATCTCAGGCTCCCAATGACTGTCATAAATATTTATTTACAAGTCATTGCAATTTGATCTTTAGCACCATCTGTTCAGTATCTGATAGAACAGACCCAGAACCTGGGCATTAATTTCAACGACCCAAGACGGTCCATTTACTTAGTGCTGTGAAAACCATGTAATGAAATCCTGCAATCTCATTGCTGCAGTCCTCCCCAATAGCAAGCACTGTATACTGTAGTTGGCAATGTAGTCCAAGCACGTGGCGGCAGGCCAAACGCCCGAAGCTGCTGTCCAATTTGTAAGTCGCTCTGGATAAGAGCGTCTGCTAAATGACGTAAATGTAAATGTAAATGTCTGATGGCGGAGCAGTAGGTAACTGAGCAGCTTTTTTTGAAAAATATATTTTTGAAACAGTAAAATGTACACAAATTAACCACACTTTTATGGACATTTTAAACATAGTCCTTGAATTATATAATATACAGTGGGGAGAACAAGTATTTGATACACTGCCGATTTTGCAGGTTTTCCTACTTACAAAGCATGTAGAGGTCTGTAATTTTTATCATAGATACACTTCAACTGTGAGAGACGGAATCTAAAACAAAAATCGAGAAAATCACATTGTATGATTTTTAAGTAATTAATTTGCATTTTATTGCATAACATAAGTATTTGATACATCAGAAAAGCAAAACGTAATATTTGGTACAGAAACCTGTTTGCAATTACAGAGATCATACGTTTCCTGTAGGTCTTGACCAGGTTTGCACACACTGCAGCAGGGATTTTGGCCCACTCCTCCATACAGACCTTCTCCAGATCCTTCAGGTTTCGGGGCTGTCGCTGGGCAATACGGACTTTCAGCTCCCTCCAAAGATTTTCTATTGGGTTCAGGTCTGGAGACTGGCTAGGCCACTCCAGGACCTTGAGATGCTTCTTACGGAGCCACTCCTTAGTTGCCCTGGCTGTGTGTTTTGGATCGTTGTCATGCTGGAAGACCCAGCCACGACCCATCTTCAATGCTCTTACTGAGGGAAGGAGGTTGTTGGCCAAGATCTCGCGATACATGGCCCCATCCATCCTCCCCTCAATACGATGCAGTCGTCCTGTCCCCTTTGCAGAAAAGCATCCCAAAGAATGATGTTTCCACCTCCATGCTTCATGGTTGGGATGGTGTTCTTGGGGTTATACTCATCCTTCTTCTTCCTCCAAACACGGCGAGTGGAGTTGAGAAAAAATAGAGCTTTTTGGTCTAATCAGACCATATGACCTTCTCCCATTCCTCCTCTGGATCATCCAGATGGTCATTGGCAAACTTCAGACGGGCCTGGACATGCGCTGGCTTGAGCAGGGGGACCTTGCGTGCGCTGCAGGATTTTAATCCATGACGGCGTAGTGTGTTACTAATGGTTTTCTTTGAGACTGTGGTCCCAGCTCTCTTCAGGTCATTGACCAGGTCCTGCCATGTAGTTCTGGGCTGATCCCTCACCTTCCTCATGATCATTGATGCCCCACGAGGTGAGATCTTGCATGGAGCCCCAGACCGAGGGTGATTGACCGTCATCTTGAACTTCTTCCATTTTCTAATAATTGCGCCAACAGTTGTTGCCTTCTCACCAAGCTGCTTGCCTATTGTCCTGTAGCCCATCCCAGCCTTGTGCAGGTCTACAATATTATCCCTGATGTCCTTACACAGCTCTCTGGTCTTGGCCATTGTGGAGAGGTTGGAGTCTGTTTGATTGAGTGTGTGGACAGGTGTCTTTTATACAGGTAACGAGTTCAAACAGGTGCAGTTAATACAGGTAATGAGTGGAGAACAGGAGGGCTTCTTAAAGAAAAACTAATAGGTCTGTGAGAGCCGGAATTCTTACTGGTTGGTAGGTGATCAAATACTTATGTCATGCAATAAAATGCAAATTAATTACTTAAAAATCATACAATGTGATTTTCTGGATTTTTGTTTTAGATTCCGTCTCTCACAGTTGAAGTGTACCTATGATAAAATAAATTACAGACCTCTACATGCTTTGTAAGTAGGAAAACCTGCAAAATCGGCAGTGTATCAAATACTTGTTCTCCCCACTGTATATATTTTATAGAAAAATATATTTGAAACTTTTTTTGACCAATCTCAAGTGGGGCATTGCCCCTAATGCCCTAATGGATGAGCCGCCACTGCTTGCAATACAATACTTTAACCACTAGGAAATATGTGCACACATTGTCTAAAGTTTGCTTGGAGCTAAGGACATTCTCACTCCATGTTCAGTTTTTATAAATGCCAACTTTTGCAGGAAAACTGGCGCACGCATGTTTTGGGGTACATTTTGTACCTAGGCAATGTTTATAAATGAGGCCCCTGATCACTCATAGTTCAGGTTGTGCCACTGTTGTTCAATGAGTTGCAAAACATAATGGATTTGTAACATGCTGCAGAAGAAAGATTAATTTACCCTGAAATTTGGAACATAGTACTTGGAAATATTATTAGAAAATACAACTAGCAATAGGAAATGGTCTAATCGTCGTAAAAGCCTGTCACACCCTGGCTCTGGGACTCTATATGTTGAGCCAGGGTGTGTTCATTCTATGTGTTCTGTTTCTTTGTTTGGGTGTTCTAGGTTGGTTATTTCTATGTTTGCCTGTGTGACTCCCAATCAGAGGCAACGAGTGTCAGCTGTCGGCTGGTTGTCTCTGATTGGGAGCCATATTTTAACTGTCTGTGTTTCACTTTGGGTTTGTGGGTTTTTGTTCCGTGTTCGGTCAGTGTCACCGTGGACTTCACGAGTCGTGTTTTGTTTGTAACTTTAACTAATTAAAGTCATGTTTGTTTCACACGCTGCGCCTTGGTCTACTTCTCGTCAAGACGATCGTGACAGAAAAACCCACCATACCAGGACCAAGCAGCGTGTCCAGGAACACACGCAGGAGGTGACTCTTGTGGATGTCCTCCTCGGTTGGGGGCAGATTACTGAGGAGGAGGCCATCCGGTACCGGAAGGCGATAAAGGGGGAGACCCAGGCAGGAGAGGAGCAGCGGCGCCAAACGGGTCAACGTCGGACAGGCGAGAGGCAACCCCAAGAAATTTTTAGGGGGGAGCACACGGCATGGACGACGGGGCTGACGGAGGCAGACAAGGGGCGAGTTCAGAGGGCCACCAGGTTACGGGAGCCATTGGTGAGAAGGGGGAAGGAAGTTGTAGAGGCACGGCGAGAGTGCCTCCCAATCAGAGGCAACGAGTGTCAGCTGTCGGCTGGTTGTCTCTGATTGGGAGCCATATTTTAACTGTCTGTGTTTCACTTTGGGTTTGTGGGTTTTTGTTCCGTGTTCGGTCAGTGTCACCGTGGACTTCACGAGTCGTGTTTTGTTTGTAACTTTAACTAATTAAAGTCATGTTTGTTTCACACGCTGCGCCTTGGTCTACTTCTCGTCAAGACGATCGTGACAAAGCCTATCCTTTTTATAAGCCATTATAAAAATGTTTTATTAAATGCTATTTAAATTATTATTTTATGTTTAAATATGCATGTCATTAATTACATTGACTACTATTACTACATTAGCTCAAGACTGTTAAACAGATGGTTCGGTGAACACGTGAGATGAGCCTGAGAGCTGAAGCCTTGTGCTAGCTCCCCAAGCTAATGACAATAGGCTTTAGCCCAACAGTATAACGTATTGTGATAAGACCAGGATATGAACCCAGATGGTCACATTTGCAACTGATCTTTTATCAATGTCCTTTTTTACAAATGGGGAATTAGAGTACATTGAACCAACAATAAGTAGTAGGTTTGGTGTTACAACCTTACATCAGTAAATGATTCAAGTTTAAGAAAAATGCAGTGGTGAACCGTGACTATAGGACAGGAACTAGGCCTTCAGAGGGACCAACAATATTCCAATACCTTGTATCAAACTCAAAAATCATGAAAATAACAGAAAGCATAGCATCACTGAATGCGTCCAACATTATATATTCTGTTCTAGTGAAAAAGGAGCAATGCTTTTTGATGACATTATGAATCAAATCAAACAGGCTGCCGCACACACAGAGACAGAACCAGCATGGACACAAAGCATAAAATAGTGTGACCAGCAAAACAAAGAACCCATTGTTTAAACAACCTATGAATCACACTAACACCAATAGCAAGAACAACAGTGTCACATCAAAGGTGACAGGCTCATGGTGCTGAAAGGACAGCAACCATAATACCTGTGTACTCCATGGCGCTGAAGGAGAGAGTGTTTTGGTCAAACACATAGACCGGGCTGATAGACAGGCGACAGCAGTCACACACAGCTTCAAATAATGTTAAAGAATAAGCAGCCCATTCACTCCAGTAGGCCCCATGAAATCATAACAATACAAAATGAAATGAACAAACCAGCTGTTACTTCCCATTGCAAATATATTTTATCACGTTCATCCCACTAAACTGTGATCTAAAGTTTAAATGCAACAATGTTTCAGTCATTATTTTCAAAGGGATAGCTACTGTAACAGCAAGCGAGCTGCAAAAAAAACAGTGCCACTCATCAGATGATGATCATTTGTAAACTAAATTTGAAAGACGTTTGAAAGTTAATCTTGAAAAGGGTGACGCTAACAAATTAGCAACAACATCCACCTTGAAGTTGATTACAGCTGCTGCAGCCGCCGTCGCCAATGTCACACTACTACAACACAAGCTAGCTAACATTGTGACACTACTACAACACAAGCTAGCTAAAATTACTAGCTTAGGAAATCTACTGCTTGCGCCACTGATTATTGTCTCTTGCGCTCTGTGTTGAATGGCAGAGGCCTTCTGTCCATCTTCTGAAGGCCTTGCCAATGGCTGGCTGAGCTAGCTAGATTTTTCTACCCGAAGACCACCAAAGAAAATCCTGATTGGATATTTTTTTCTCTTCAGTGTTAACCCTTCTCTTTCCAAAACAAACTGAAGAGATGAAATCAGAGGATCATTACAATTATTGTAAAGATGAAATAGAAATAAAAAATTTATACATTTTTTATAAATCCTTAGACCTCTGAATTCTTAGAAGGCCCTCACAGTTGCTCGATGGAAAAATGTAAGGAAAAAGCTGTTAGTAATGGACAGAACCTGAAGAAAAACACTTGCTAAGGTAATGGGATAATTTTTCTCTATTGTGCACCTGGTTTCTATGGCAATAGCTGTACCCCATGATCCCCCATAGTGTCTCTCATGTACCAGTTGAAGTGTCTCATTGACTCGGCTGTTGCCCGTGACAACCCTCAATCCAACCTGAATTACAGTATAAGGTGCTATCTTGGGAAGTCATGTCACAGCTCCACAGCAGTAGTTTACAAATCAATTACAAATTCCAAGTAATGAAACCTTCCTAAAATATCCTTTAGTGTCCAACTGCTATGATGATGATACACCCAAAAGCCCTAGATTCTGATAGTTACACAATGATAGTGTAACTATCAGAATCCTATCGGAATCCTATTGGACTAATTTTTTCCTATTGGAAATCAAAAGTAATCATATTGGATCCTGTAGGTTTTTGATAAGTCTTGTAGGATTTTGTCACCCCAATCAGAATCCTATTAGAACTTTTTTCTTAATTGAACCCATTAAATTATAGTTTGTTGTAATTTATTCCAGTATAATACAACAACATTTTCACTGATCAGAAACAACAGTTCTATATTCATTAAGCTTTTATTCACCACCACAATATGGGAGTGATTCAAGGCTGTAGTATGATCACTAGTACAGTACACCTTTTTCAACAAAACAGTTATTTGATTTGATTCTTATTCATGTAACTTCTTGTCTTTGAATTAGATTCAGAATTCCAAAATGTACAGGTATACAAATCAAAAACTAGAAGGAAATTACATTTTTAGGTACAGTAACACAAAGATATGAGCATTTCTTTCATTTAATATATAATAGTCAGCTATGCATACAAAAAAAGATAATGTTCTCTTTACCTTCTTTATGTTGGGATAGTGGGAGGAAAAGAAAAACCTAAAGAAGAGACCCCCCCAACTCCTTCCCTCCCAGGGTTGTACCACCCCCTCTCCCTCCTTACCTGCCTCACTCCCTCCCATCCGCCCCCCCCCCTCTCTCCTTCCCTCCCAGGGTTGTACCACCCCCTCTCCCTCCTTACCTGCCTCACTCCCTCCCATCCGCCCCCCCCCAACTCCTTCCCTCCCAGGGTTGTACCACCCCCTCTCCCTACCTGCCTCACTCCCTCCCATCCGCCCCCCCCCCCCAACTCCTTCCCTCCCAGGGTTGTACCACCCCCTCTCCCTCCTTACCTGCCTCACTCCCTCCCATCCGTCCCTCCCTCTCTCCCTTCCTCCCAGGGTTGCTTATGATGTTATTATACAGTAGTTCACATGTGTCCACTGTCCACATTCATAGGTACTTGTCTAAGAGGTTTGGAGGGTGGGTGCTCCTTATGTTAAGCAGTGAAGTTAACTATAGTGTATAGCCAAGGTTTGAGAATAAATCCTTTAGAATGAAATGGAAATATCTATACAATTGCAATCAACAAAATGTATAGAAATCCTATAGGAGAAAAAAACATTGAAATCCTATCGGATCCTAATTTTACAGAAAAATCCTATCAGTGTGCTGGAGTCTGGTGTAGTGGTCTAAGCTCCCGACTCCGGACCATATGCCCCCTTGGCGACAGGGGTTTGAGTCTTGGCTGACTGTCTGTGCCGTTAAGCACTTTCTGTACCCTTCTCTATATCTGTCTCCATACCTCTACTTACATCTGTCCTGTAAAAAAATAAAAATACTCTGATCTCCTACATTAAAAAAATAAAAATAACATTTGACCTGTAGGAATCCCCCCCCCAAAAAAATCCTATCAGATTTTGGAACCAGTCCTATTGGACTAATATAGGATTCTAAAATAAAATCCTATCGGAGAGGGGCACAATTTTCTCAATGCATTTGATTTGTATACCTGTACATTTTGGCAGTGGTGGAAAAAGTACCCAATTGTCATACTTAGAAAATGACTCAAGTAAAAGTGAAAGTCACCCAGTAAAATAGTACTTCAGTAAAAGTGTAAAGGTATTTGGTTTTAAATATACTTAAGTATCAAAAGTAAATGTAATAGCTCAAATATACTTAAGTATCAAAAGTAAAATTAAAAGTATAAATAATTTCAAATTCCTTATATTAAGCAAACCAGATGGCACCATGTTTTTATTTTTTTTACATTTACGGATAGCCAGGGGCACACTCCAACACTCAGACATAATTTACAAATGAAGCATGTGTGTGAAGCATGTGTGTTTAGTGAGTCCACCAGATCAGAGGCAGTAGGGATGACCAGGGATGTTCTCTTGATACAGTGAGGGAAAAAAGTATTTGATCCCCTGCTGATTTTGTACGTTTGCCCACTGACAAAGAAATGTTCAGTCTATAATTTTAATGGTAGGTTTATTTGAACAGTGAGAGAAAGAATAACAACAACAAAAAATCCAGAAAAACGCATGTCAAAAATGTTATAAATTGATTTGCATTTTAATGAGGGAAATAAGTATTTGACCCCTCTGCAAAACATGACTTAGTACTTGGTTGCAAAACCCTTGTTGGCAATCACAGAGGTCAGACGTTTCTTGTAGTTGGCCACCAGGTTTGCACACATCTCAGGAGGGATTTTGTCCCACTCCTCTTTGCAGATCTTCTCCAAGTCATTAAGGTTTCGAGGCTGACGTTTGGCAACTCTAACCTTCAGCTCCCTCCACAGATTTTCTATGGGATTAAGGTCTGGAGACTGGCTAGGCCACTCCAGGACCTTAATGTGCTTCTTCTTGAGCCACTCCTTTGTTGCCTTGGCCGTGTGTTTTGGGTCATTGTCATGCTGGAATACCCATCCACGACCCATTTTCAATGCCCTGGCTGAGGGAAGGAAGTTCTCACCCAAGATTTGACAGTACATGGCCCCGTCCATCGTCCCTTTGATGCGGAGAAGTTGTCCTGTCCCCTTAGCAGAAAAACACCCCCAAAGCATAATGTTTCCACCTCCATGTTTGACGGTGGAGATGGTATTCTTGGGGTCATAGGCAGCATTCCTCCTCCTCCAAACACGGCAAGTTGAGTTGATGCCAAATAGCTCCATTTTGGTCTCATCTGACCACAACACTTTCACCCAGTTCTCCTCTGAATCATTCAGATGTTCATTGGCAAACTTCAGACGGGCATGTATATGTGCTTTCTTGAGCAGGGGGACCTTGCGGGCGCTGCAGGATTTCAGTCCTTCACGGCGTAGTGTGTTTCCAATTGTTTTCTTGGTGACTATGGTCCCAGCTGCCTTGAGATCATTGACAAGATCCTCCCGGGTAGTTCTGGGCTGATTCCTCACCGTTCTCATGATCATTGCAACTCCACGAGGTGAGATATTGCATGGAGCCCCAGGCCGAGGTAGATTGACAGTTATTTTGTGTTTCCTCCATTTGCGAATAATCGCACCAACTGTTGTCACCTTCTCACCAAGCTGCTTGGCGATGGTCTTGTAGCCCAATCCAGCCTTGTGTAGGTCTACAATCTTGTCCCTGACATCCTTGGAGAGCTCTTTGGTCTTGGCCATGGTGGAGAGTTTGGAATCTGATTGATTGATTGCTTCTGTGGACAGGTGTATTTTATACAGGTAACAAACTGAGATTAGGAGCACTCCCTTTAAGAGTGTGCTCCTAATCTCAGCTCGTTACCTGTATAAAAGACACCTGGGAGCCAGAAATCTTTGTGATTGAGAGGGGGTCAAATACTTATTTGCCTCATTTAAAATGCAAATCATTTTAATCAGATTTTTTTTGTTGTTATTCTGTCTCTAACTGTTCAAATAAATCTACCATTAAAATTATAGACTGATCATTTCTTTGTCAGTGGGCAAGCGTACAAAATCAGCAGGGGATCAAATACTTTTTTCCCTCACTGTAAGTGCGTGAATTTGACAATTTTCCAGTCCTGCTAAGCATTCAAAATATAATAAATGATTTTTGGGTGTCAGGGAAAATGTATGGAGTAAAAAGTACATAATTTTCTTTAGGAATGTAGTGAAGTAAAAGTAAAAGTTGTAAAAAATATAAATAGTAAAGTAAAGTACAGATACCAAAAAAATAACTACTTAAGTAGTACTTTAAAGTATTTTTACTTAAGTACTTTACACCACTGCATTTTGGAATACTGAATGTACTGTATCTCCCCTGATTGTACCACACTGTCACGGTTTCGGCCGAGGCTGCTTCTCCTCCTTGTTCGGGCAGGCTTCGGCGGTCGTCGTCTCCGGAGTACTAGCTGCCACCGTTCTATGTTTCGATGTTCGTTTGGTTTGGTCTGTTTGTACACCTGTTCTTTGTTAGTGTTGATTATGTGCCCTATAAGTTCTCTTAGGTTTTGTCATGTGTTGTGTGTAATTGTTACGTGTCAGCTATGCGTCAGTTTGTTCTCTCTCGTTCTGTTTGTTTTGAGAGAGTGTCCGCACTGTGTGCGCAGTTTGAGTTACGCACTGTTCCCTGTGTGCGTAATTGTTTCGCTTGCCCTCCGGCTGGGATTTTGCCGTGAGTCTTTTGTATTATTTTGATCCTCACTAAAGACTGTTGAAGAGCCTCTGTTGTCCTGCGCTTGATTTCTGCACCACATCTACGCTCAGCCCTTGACACACACACAAAAGGGCATGATCATATAATTATTTCTGTAGGACTTTTACTGTGAGTGTTGAAACCTCTGAAGCACTTGATTGTTGAGAACATCTCCCTAGTCAAAAAATCATATTGGAACCAGTCCAAATGGACTCCTATGGGATTCTATAGGAATAAAATCCTATAGGATAGGTTCTAAAATCTGATAGGATTTACTTTTGGATTATAATAGGAATTATCTGTTGGAATCCTATTGGATGGAGTTGTTATCAACAATCAAGTGCTTTAGAGGTTTCAACATCCACAGTAAAAGTCTTACAGAAATAATGATATGATCATGCCCTTTTGTGTGTGGTACAATCAAGGGATATACATTCAGAATTCCAAAATGTACAGGTATACAAATCAAATGCATTGACAAAATTGTGCCCCAGTAGTCAGACGAATTGTATTGATTATGTATATTTTATCACCTCAAATGACAGTACAGTTGCAGCACTGCAATGACAAAGGTCACACCAACACTAATCACACCTTGTTTGCTTGGGCTATAGGCTCTTTTCATAGTTGTGGCCTATTGAACAATGCATAATGATACAAATAAGGTGCAATATATTGGCCATAAATTGCAGTCAAATACAACATGCATAAAATCACATTTGACTTGACAGACAAGAGCAACATTGCAACTCAATCATTTAAATGCACCCTTTAAATGCACCTTGCATATAAATAAATAAAAAGTCGGACAGTATTGTATTGTCTGAATACAGTATATATTTTTCTGTAGCCTGCAGTAGGCTACTATGAAAAACTGATATCTAAGATCGAGCATGTTGTTCTGTATAAAAACAACAGATTGCATGCATCTCTTTCAGCCTGTCTCTCTCCCACCTACCACAAGTGTCTCCACCTCATCTTTCTTCCCCACTCTCCCACTCTCTCGGTAATCGGTTCGGTAATATTCCTACTGCCTGGAGTGAACTACCAATAAGGACTCCGACTGTCAACGGAGGATGTATGTGGCGCAGCGCAGAGAGATGATCTAAAACTATTCAAGATACCTGTAGCAACTGTAAAAGTGTTGTTATCGCATCAGTATTAAATATTTAATCCTTTTTTTTTTATAAGCAATTGGAACAGATATAACATTTACACAAATTTACCGTGCGCTGATGGACAATTACGCGCAGAAGTTGCGGTGCGTAATAATGATAATCCTCGCGGATGGCTGTGTTTCATGTTCTTGGATTATGCGTACAAGCTTGTTATGATACCTGGTCATCGTCTTTCCTTCGTCTACAGTGGAGAAGAAAAGTAACAAAGGGACCACATGATGAGAAGCGCGGGGTTGTTGCTTGGCTACTTTTTGGTGAAAGTTCTTGAATGCTACGCGGAGGGGGAGCCAGGGCAGAAGCTGAACGGCTTTATTATGGTACCAACGGGTACCAACGAGTCAAAATTGAACGGAGAGAATAGCGTTTCGGAGAGTCCGCGTACAGAGGACAAGTGCCGGGGTTATTACGATGTGATGGGCCAGTGGGATCCGCCGTTTGTCTGCCAGACGGGCAGTTACCTGTACTGCTGCGGGACCTGTGGCTTCAGATTCTGCTGTGAGTTTACAAGCTCGCGGCTGGACCAGACCACCTGCAAAAACTATGACACCCCGCCGTGGATGATGACAGGCAGACCCCCCCCCAAGAAAAAAGACCCCACTCACGACCCCACAAAGGATAAGACAAACTTAATTGTGTATATAATATGTGGAGTTGTTGCCATAATGGCCCTCGTTGGGATTTTCACAAAACTTGGACTTGAAAAGGCGCACCGTCCACACAGAGAAAACATGTCAAGGTGAGAGTGTATAACAAACAACCCCAGCTGTCGCTGTGCGCAATGCAGTAACAACTTTGGATAGCCTAAATGAATGCAGGAATGTAACTTTTATTTGGGTGTCAGAAGTTTCCTTAAAATATTTCGATGCATTAAAGATGCTGTTTTGTTAAAATAGGTGATAACCCACTGGACGCAGACGTCAGTTCAACTTCTAGTTTTGATTTACATTTGGTTGAAATCAACAAAAAATCAACAAAAAATGTAATTGGATTTAGGTTTCCTTGATGATTTAGGTTACCATTTCCTTACCTTGATGACTTTTTTCAAGTCCAGTCAGTTTTCCCACATCACATAGATTTGTTGGTTGGAATGACATGGAAACAACGTTGATTCATGATTCAACCTGTTTTTGCCCAGTGGAAAGTGTTAAAATATAGAATAAATCGACATGCTCAGTCAGTTCTACTGACCACAATACATATGCAGCCTACTATATTGTATTTGTGAGTGGCTGTGAATACCTGTCCAATTGCATTGGTGTCTTGAGATTCTATCAAAATGCCATACTTTTCATTCTGAATGATTGAGACCTCTATACTTAATAATAATGAGCACACTATGTCCTGGTAAAACCAGATGTGCTGTAGGTAGTAGTGTGTGATGAGCCATGCTCTCATCTCCCTTGATATCATTTCATCTCACACCCAGATGGTGACATTAAGGCCACTTTTTTTACTCCATTACACCTGCAATTGTTTTTAATTATCTCACTGCCCTAGATTTCATCATTTTAATTAGCTTCATTATTCTTTGACGTTATGTGTACACTCAAGGTTCACTTACCCCAAAAACGGGTTGATTCAATGTTGTTTCCACATCATTTCAACAAAAAGATTCAGTGATGACTTTGAATCAACATGGAAAACTGATTGGATTAGCAAAAAGTCATCAACGTAAGGGAATTTCATATTCTTTTCACCCAACTTTTAACCTAAATCCAATGACATGGTGAAATGTTTTGTTAATTTCATATTGAACATGTGTTAGTTGACAACTCAACCAAATGTTTATCAAAACTAGATATTGAACTGACCTCTGTGCCCAGTGGGCTGCCTTTGTCTCAACATGCGTTGGGATCCCTACTATCATTTGTCATATTTCCCACCTACAGTATATTATCAATGCCCAAAGGAAGGTGATCCCACTAACCCACTGTAGCATAAAAGGTACTGTGCACATCAAACAAAAACCCTTTGAGCATATGATAATTGGTCATTGGTAGGTCATCTACAAGTACGATGCAAGCATGTGAATAATTGCTTTGATTTAATTGGCCTAGATTGAATTTGAGTCTACATTATTCAAACATTAAGACTTGTAAGGATTTCCGATAAATAGCAGATAAATATTGAGGTTTACAGCATTTGAGCTACTGCTTCTGTAATTTTGCTTGATTTTGGAGCTATTTTGATTTCCATGTCATGCTTTATTATTGAGTGGACCAGCTGATTGAGGTGTTTGTGTTTCGTCAGGGCTCTAGCCCAGGTGATGCGCCAGCCTGGTCCAGGAGAACACTCAGAAGACATTGGGGTGCATGGACAGCACTATGACAACATGCAAGCCAACAGGGTACCTGCTAACAGTCTCCGTAAGTGGGCCTCTTCCATCCAATGTCTCATTTCATAGAGAATAGCCACTATAACAATAATTTGATACTCATTGGAAAGTATAACCATCTTACCACAACCAGTGGTAAGATGTGTGCATGGTGTATTATGTGGAGCTCTGCAATGCATTAGGTATGGTCATGATTGAGATACAGAGATAGTATAAACAGGATGCCATCTGCGGAAGACTGAGGGTCTGACTGCTGTGATCAGAATAATCATGCACAACCTTTACCTTTGTACATACATACACACATTTCAAACAGCCACCATCAGTAAACCTTATCATGCAAGAGAACGTTGACATTTTCATTTTCATAAATGCTGGAGTCCTATTGAAATGCCCAACAGACTCCGATTGGTCTTTGTGGTTGTAGTGAGGCAGCTGTGAAATTCAAAGGCTTATTCACCACCACCCTTCGCCTTCCTGGCTCGCCTGATTTAGCTGCTCCAGATAAGACAGTTGTGAAAGAAGTCCATTTTGTAGAGTCCTGTGGGCTGCTGAAGCAATTACTCACAGCCTCAGTAATCATTTAACACACTGGGATAATTAGCATCATCAACCGCTGCTGACTAATAGTAGTATAACGCTTTCGCTGCTCTCCATCTCTTACAACTGGCTCTTTCTTTCTCATCTCTCTCTTTTTCGTCTCTCTCGAACAAGCAGCCAAGCAAGCACGCACACAGGCACACATCTATACACAGACCCGCAAGCATCACTCACTCACTCACTCACTCACTCACTCACTCACTCACTCACTCACTCACTCACTCACTCACTCACTCACTCACTCACTCACTCACTCACTCACTCACTCACTCACTCACTCACTCACTCACTCACTCACTCACTCACTCACTCACTCACTCACTCACTCACTCACTCACTCACTCACTAACACTCATGGATGATGCAGGCTTCATTATGTTATTATGCATTGCATGTCTCAGACTGCCGGTTGCCATCACACAGGCTAGGCTTTACTCACTAATGGCAATTGACAGACTTTTCCCCATTTGCTTGTTTGGAAGTGATTCTAATGCATGCCCTCTGTTGTTGGAGCGACGTAAAATGACATGTTTACACTTTTCAAGCTGAAAAGGAGTGTCAATATTTGTCATGAAAAACATGCTGTTTGTTTGTGTGAGATGGACAAATTCGACTTGGAGAGAATGATAATGGGAATACTAGTTTTATGTTGACGGCATCAGCATATGGCAACAGAGGTTGTTTTTTGTTGTTGTCGAAAGTGAAGTGGATGAGGCAGCTCTGGGTCAAGAGCCTCCACTTTGATTCTTGAGTGTAGCTGAGTGTAGCTTCCACCAATAATTGAAGCTTGTAGCTTGTATTTGCATGAAGAGCTGGCATATTTCTCTCCCATCCCTTGGGTAGGAATTACCAAAGGGATTGGAGACCTAGTTCAGCAATCAGGTGGGCTGCATGGATACACATTGGCATTGTCTCTCCTCACAGTATATGGAAGGATCCATACCTTTTCACACAATAGCACTGTAGATTGGAGAGGGTAGATGAGTGGAGAGGTGGGTTCTGGGTAATCTCTTCCTTTGTCAGTGGCCCTCCCACCTCCTCCTAGCACAACACTATCTCTTTTAGTCCATCGCATCAAGTTGAAGCAACAAGGACCTCTTCAATCTCCACTGTGTCGGCTCACGAAATGGATGTGTAATTTAGTGTGACAGAGCTTTTCAGGTGTCCTTAGAAGGCCAGGGTTTGGGTGGATGCAGTGTGCGATTCCACTAGAGTCAATACACTGTTCTTTATTGGTTTGGCATAATGTGGGCATTATGGAATCAGAAGGAGCAGTTTATCACTATTAAGTTGTGTGCTGTATTAGAATAGAGGTAGTGTTGTTTAGTTATGCTAACTAGAACCCTTATTCAATAAAGGGGGATGATAGCACAGGTTTCTTTGAGCAGCTATTCACACTCATTCGCACACTGACTGTCCTCTTGTAAAAAGTCTCACAGGCAGAGCAGTGTCTTGCTGTTTCATGAGAAGATGTGATGAGTTATTGTATCAGTGTGAACAGCCTCAGCCAGTGAGCTCACTGTTGGAGATGTGGAGAGGTGCAGGGAGGTGTGTGAGGGGAGACACCCAGGTGTTGTGCTGCTAAAGAGCTGACTCCATCTCCATGCAGGCTGAGGGGTAATAACCCAGAGAGTGGAGTGTGTAACTGTGCTGGGAGCAGGGCCATTTCATAGAGCACTGGGACTAAAAAATTCCCAGTTCTCCAGTCTGAAATGCCATTAAAGTGCTTAAATCTGAGAGTGCTGAGTCTGACTGGTGGCAGGCACATACTCTCAGGCAGCAACACAGTGTGTGATTGTTTTGAATTAGGTAACCCACTGGGGTCAGGCTGGTACAAAGCATGGCAGTAGTGCAGTTTAGTAGACAGACATCAAGTCAGGAAATTGACAGGGCTTTTTATGGTAGCATGGTACCTCAGCAAGAATAGTAAGAAACCTCAGCCACTAGACTAGAGAGCATAATCAGTGTTGCTATAGTGGTGTAAAAAAATAAAAGATCCAATCAAAACAAGGGAAATTGTTTAATTCAAATTGATTTCCAAATTTGCCTAATACAGCATCAATAGAATCGGAATGGAATGAAACCCCTTGAGCTGAGGCGCCTGAAGAGTGTTATTCTGGTGAATGAATCTCATTATCACACATGTAAAACAAGCACACTACGCCAGCAGAAGCTCTCACTTGGACAGGCTATTTCACTGGATGTGAATTATGCAGGGTATCTAATCTAGTCTGAGGCTTATGTCCATATAAGTGACACCTCATGGCATACATTGACTGCCAAGGAGGACTGTCTGTGTGTGAACTGTGTCTTGTGAGAGAGTAGCGCTCTGAAGAGGTGACAGCACAAGTAATTAGGTTCATGTGAGGCTGCATGTGTTTGAGTAACATCTCCTCCTGTGTTTTCAATCTAATGTTATATTACCCTGGACACTTGCTGCATTGAGGGTTCAATTGAAAGAGACTCATTAGCATGGTGAAAGCCCTGTCAGGCTTACTTGTGTCAATATCAAGGTATTTATTCAAAATAATGTTTTTTCTTGGCCTTTTTGTCTGCGTATTGTGCTTTTTAGTAATTGTACAATATAATTTAAAGGAAAACAATGGGAAAAAATGGGTTGAATCAACGTTGTTTCCACGTCATTTCAACCCCAAAATTCAGATGTGATGATGTTGAATCAAGGTGGAAAACTGATTGGATTTGCAAAAAGTCATCAACGTAAGGGAATTTGGTATTTTATTCACCTAACTTTTCACCTAAATCCAATGACAGGATGACATTTTTGGTTGATTTCCCGTTCAATTCACGTTAGTCGATAACTCAACCAAATGTAAAAATGTTGCACTGACGTCTGTGCCCAGTGGGAAAGCTTTCTCTCATTGTTATGGCCGTAGACTTCAAGTACATTCAAGTAATGGGCTCCCGAGTGGCGCAGCGGTCTAATGCACTGCATCTCAGTGCTTGAGGCGTCACTACAGACCCCCTGGTTCGATTCCAGGCTGTATCACAACCGGCCGTGATTCGGCGGTGCACAATTGGCCCAGCGTCGTCCGGGTTTGGCCGGTGTAGGCCGTCATTGTAAATAAGAATTTGTTCTTAACTGACTTGCCTAGTTAAATAAAATAAAAAATAATGAGGCCTTTGTTTCAAATACCAATGTTGAAACGTTCATTAACCCTCGTCAGACCTTTAATTGATTATGAAAGAACTGTGTTATGATTAGATCATGGCTATAATTTTTTTTTGAAGGGCTTTGATATTCACAATACAAAGTCCACTCTTGTATACAAGTAGGCTCGTTGGGTCAGTGGTTTCCGGTGCTTCAGATCATGCATGATATATAGTGCCTTCAGAAAGTATTCGTACCCCTTGACATATTCCACATTTTGTAGTGTTACAGCCTGAATTCAAAATGGATTAAACATAGTTTTTCTCACCCATCCACACACAATACCCCATAATGACAAACTGAAAACATGTTTGTAGAAATGTTAGTAAATGTATTGAAATAAATTGACAAAACATGTTAGAGTTACCTTTGGCAGCGATTACAGCTGTGAGTCTTTCTGGGTAAGTCTCTAAGAGCTTTGCACCTAAGGATTGTACAATATTTGCACATTATTCTTTTTAAATTCTTCAAGCTCTGTCAAGTTGGTTGTTGATCATGGCTAGACAGTCTTGCCATAGATTTTCAAGCAGATTAAAGTCAAAACTGTAACTAGAACATTCAATGTCATATTGGTAAGTAACTCCAGTGTATATTTGGCCTTGTGTTTTAGGTTATTGTCCTGCTGAATGGTGAATTTGTCTCCCAGTGTCTGTTGGAAAGCAGACTGAATCAGGTTTTCCTCTAGGACTTTGCATGTGCTTAGTTCGATTTCTGTTTCTTTTTATCCCAAAAAAACCTCACAGTCTTTACCGATTACAAGCATACCCATAACATGATGCAGCCTCCACCATGCTTGAAAATATGAAGAGTGGTACTCAATGATGTGTTGGATTGCCCCAAGCATAACGCTTTGTATTCAGAACATAAAGTTAATTTCTTGGCCACATTTTTTGCAGTTTTACTTTAGTGCCTTAATGCAAACAGGATGCATGTTTTGGATTTTTTAAATTATGTACAGGCTTCCTTCTTTTCACTGTGTGATTTAGGTTAGCATTGTGGAGTAACTACAATGTTGTTGATCCATCCTCGGTTTTCTCCTATCACAGTTTCCTTCCTCTCTGGCAACTGAGTTAGGAAGGACACCTGTATCTTTGTAGTGACTGGGTGTATTGATACACCATACAAACAGTGGCGGCTCCTGAAAAAATTCTCAGGGGGGGCAATTTTTCTGATGATTTAGGTGACCTACACACATTTTAAAAAAGATATGTCCAGCAACAACATGAAGACAGGGGCAGCATATAAGTCAATACCAGAAGCATTTATTGACTGATCTCAAAAGTGTTGGCTTACCAGGGTTGGTGGAGCCCTCAGTTTCATCTTTGCCTCGCAAAGCTAACTCAAACACTCCGCAAAACTTCACACACTGGATTAGCCGGCTGAGGATGTGGCGGTTCTTGCTAATGTCGTAGTAAATATATTTGTTATAGTGAATATGGAATATGATATGTTGAGTAAAATGTTGTGCTAAGATCTATTTAGGTCAGGAGCTGGTTATAAGTTCTGTTCCTATCCAATAACAATGGACAAAAGGGTCCTATCTTGTCAGCCTTGTCAGCAGGTGGCCAAGGACAACACCCACGCCATAGGCCTCTCAGTTCTTCCAACTCACGAGTTCTTGCTCTGAGGACACACACACACACACACACAAACACACACACACACACATCATCACTGTTAACACACACACACACACACACACACACACATCATCACTGTTAAACACACACACACACACACACACACACACAAAAATCCCCTCTCTTAGGCTGAACATTTGAAGACAGAGAACCCGACTCAGAGCCAATGCAACAGTGACAGTAGCCTGGAGGGGACCTCGCCCAACTCATCAGGACCAATCAGAAGATCAGAACTACTAGATTCAACCTACTTCATTTATTGCATAAAATGTCTGCACACAATGTTTCGGGGCTCTCTTCAGATAATAATAATAATAATAATAATATGCCATTTAGCAGACGCTTTTATCCAAAGCGACTTACAGTCATGCGTGCATACATTTTTGTGTATGGGTGGTCCCGGGGATCGAACCCACTACCTTGGCGTTACAAGCGCCGTGCTCTACCAGCTGAGCTACAGAAAGTGGATACTCATGGATGCGCATCGCAATTGTAAAATGTCAACACAATTGGAGACACCACGTCATTTTTGGAGACATGTTATTGACAGTAAACTATTGTAGATGCGACTGCTAACTAAATAAAACATTTTAGCTGGCTAGCTAATCATCTTAGCTAAATGTGGGGCAAACAATTCAGTTATTTACCGTTAATTTGAGGGATTGGGGTGAAAGAAATCGAGTTACATAGTGATACTTTACGATATACTGTATTGACAATATCGCAATATTTTAGCGCTAGTTGGCTGTACCTGCACCAAAACACCATTATTGTTCCTTCATAGCTTGTTCTCAATCTTTTCACATTGGGAGCCAATTTGTTTTCAGCACTTTTATTTCCATGACTGATCAAAACTCGTTCTCATGGCTTTCTGATCCCTCTGCAACAGACATATGGTGCGCAATAAAATCACAGTATCGAATCGCAATACGTATAGAATCATGAGACTCGCAATGCATATATCTTATCGTGAGGTTCCTGGCAATTCCCAGCCCAAGTTCATTTGCCACAACAAATCTCTTCGCTAGCAAACGCGATGTCTTCTCCAAAACGGCAATGTGTCTCCAGCAATGTTTACTTTTTTGACGTTCTATGGCATCTCCACTTTCCAAGCATATATGACCACATGTAATATTTTGGTAAGTGATGCAAATAGTGAACTATGTAGGGCCAGGATGTAAAATATATGTAGCTGCAGCAATTTCTCTTATCTGATATGGTAAGTAATGGGGCTTAATGTATAGCTCCCTAAGAGTTTGACGAACGGGTCCGTGCACGCGATTCCAGATATCTTTACCTCTGAATAAACTGCCTTTATTATACCATATCCACCATGTCCAAAGTCTCTACTTGGTCTCAGTTCTCCAGTAAACTTGTGATTATCAACACTAACCTCATCGTTGTGGCGGCGGACAGCTAGCCTGTATCCCTCATCCAGTTGAGTGGCAATGTTATTTTTTCGTTCGTACCAATTTTTGGAAAATCCTCGGGTGTAGGACTTTCCGCCTTTAGTAGAAACCTGTTGAATTATTAAATTTGGTCTGGGAGGTCCTAATTGTTTCGTTGCCAATTTATCTTCATTTGTTCGCCGACAAAAAGGAACTTCTTTCAAAGACACAATCCGCTCTTTTCTTAGTTACGTTCATGGTTACGTTACGTATGACGAAAGCGCGTAAGTGCAAGCCCTCAGACACCCATAGAGATTGAATTGAAAGCTCTGAAATTTGAAAAAAATAGATTTTACATGGGAGTCTATGACAGACTTCTGGGCGATTTTCAACCTGACTGAAATCGCCCCAAAAGGGGGGGGAGCCATTTGAAGCACGACTTTAGCCTGATTGGACATTACAACACTGATAACTACTGTTGCCGTGATATAATTGATTAGAAAAAAAATCCCTTCCTTTTCCCGTTTGGCAGTGCGTCGCCCATATCGCCCTATTGAACACACCGCCCCTGCATACAAAGTGTGATTAATATATCAATAAAATATCAATGTAATCTATTTTAAATTCAGGCTGTAACACAACAAAATGTGGAATAAGTCAAGGGGTGTGAATACTTTCTGGAGGCACTGTATATGGCTCAGGTGGTTTCCATTATGATGCCCTCATGTCACATGATGGAACTAATACATATGGTGCCAATATGCATGACATCTCCATGGAAATGAAGGTATTATGACCAATTTGCCTATCCATGGATTTTTGCTGTTGTAGGTAAAATATTAATGAGCAGAAAAGTGATTGTTGTTAAATTACAATAACTTAAGAGGCAGAATGCATTATATCTGACTTTGAATTAATTTCCCCACAGTGGCAAAAGGACCTATATATACACTTGCAGTTTGCAGTTACACTGTCAACTCTTAAAGGATTGTGCATGCCTGTATCCATAGCAATCTCACACAATTGTGCTGACAATGATTTTGTTCTGCCCCTTTCAACTTCAGATTGAACTGACAAAAATATACCATGTACTTTTATCTAGGGAGATTCCCCTTATAAAAACTATACATATAGACATTTGAGGCACCCTTAAATGTCACAATAATCATGCTTTGCGGGAAATACTAATAAGGAATGAACATTCCTAATAGGCAGCTTGGTTCTTTGTTTTAAACACATCAACTGTAGAACAAGTATAGCGGAAATGTGTGTACAAGGTAGTATCTTTCAGAAAATGGCTGCCTAGTTGTCACACGCATATAGTACCCTGAACATAAAGCCTACTGTACCTCAAGGTGCGCCTACGAGATGAGTTTTCTCCTTCAGCTGAAATTATTATTATTCACTTTAATGAATTCAGGCGGTCTAGGTGCTGCCATGACAGGCGAATAATTAATCATTCTTTAAACAGAGAACCCTTTTTTTCTTCCGTGCCCCCTCCTGGAATAATGATCAGTTCATTACCAGCCAGCCGACATGTTGACAGCTAGGTGGTGGTGGATATCAGGGGTTCAGGAGCAGCTAGCGATGGGATGGGAGCTTCAGCACTGTGGCCTATGGCTGCCTCAATGATAGTTCGTAGTATAGCTATTAGTAAGATACATTTAGACCTACAGCAAAATGTAATCAGAAAAAAGATGATCATGAGTCCCTCCCTGTACATTAAAACAACACACCATGTTCAACAATGTAATCTAAAAGTAAGCTGTAGGTTTATCATATACCATACTGCCGATCAGACCCCAACACCCAATGCCCTCATGTATAACCAATGACAAGGATTTAGTTTAGGACTGCCTAATGGCATTTTTGAGTAGTTCAATAATAGGGGCTTACTGCAGATACCTTAGACCACTTGTTCTGAACATACTCACACCACTCAGGATACTCTGCTTCCATGCTGGCTGGTGATTGGGAAATTACACAGAGGCCCTGTTGGGGGTTCTAACACATCCAATGTAATGTAATATTAATATTAACGTCCGCTGGGAATGGTCACAGTTTCAAAGGGGGCTTTCTTCACTTACTCTGTAAAGAGGGTTCTTTGGTCATCTTTTCTTTGTTGGCAAATGTTGGCAAGCCCCTCTTAAGTGTTGAAGTTTTTTCCCAGCTAAATGATGAATATCAACATTTATAAACAGATTAAAAATGTAGATGAAGCACAGCCCATGTTAGATCATGAGCATTATTAGTGCATCATTGGCATCTTAGTATCCCCGATCTACAATACCATAGGAAACAAATCCCTCTGAAAAATATATTGCTGTTTTTGACCATACAATTCTTGTCATACTGTTTGTGAAATTTACTGTTCGTCCATTACTCTTTTGTAATTATTACTCAGCAAAGACAGAGGTAGTTGATGTCAACAGTCTGACCAGACATTTCTTGTAGAAAATGGATGCTTTGGGAAATAAATGGTCATTGTCAGAATAGAAACCCAAACAATCACAACGATGAATCTTACAACCTCAAAATCACCATACTTTATTAGTCCAGGAGTCCAGGAGTTCAGGAGGAGCACCTTGAGTAAAGGAGCAGTATAGAAATATCCAGTCAACCTTCAGTCATTGTAGTCAGTCATTATATCTCTACTGGTTCTGGTAGTTCTCTCTTTGTAGATAATGCCTCAGTTGTACAACAACATACCTCCCATGTTATTTCAATTTTCAGGCAGGTTTGCATCTGGTTGCAACAAAATTGGTTGTGCTCTGTTTTCGCCCACATGAAAATGTATCACTGTCACTGTCGTTTTGATGTATTTGAGGACATCAAGGTGTGGCTTTCATACACGCATGCACACACACACACACACACACACACACACACACACACACACACACACACACACACACACACACACACACACACACACACACTATATTGGTACGAGATAAACAAAGACACAAGGATCTAATTTTGTCAACTGGACATGAGCGGTAAAGAATTGAACCGACAGGAACAGCAACATTAGCTTTGTGACTGAGCCCTTGTTCAGCTGCAGTAGTCTGTGAGACTCAAGAACACAGAGCATTCCTTTGTGAAACAACTAGAGAAATGGAAGCACTACAGATGGATTTGTAACATTAGATCAACTGGCTACAATGGACAGATATTAAAATAGAACAACAAAGCCTGTTAGCATACAAAGCATACAAAGTGTCCTTTCTCCCAATCAATAGAAAAATCCCTCAGAAACATTTGACGAAATCCTGTACACTGTATACAGAATATAGTCTGCTATATCCCTGAGATAATAGGCTTGATAAGACATTGTTGGGAGGCAATGCTTTGTGCTTCCTTCGCATATCTTATGTGCAATTATGTTGACTGCACAACAGCTCCACTAAAAGTGTTATGTTCTCCCTGGCGTTTTGCTTCTGTCTCTTTGACTCACTTCTGGGCAGAGGGTAGAGTGGTGTGTCTATAGGGCACAGTCCTGCGCCTGTTCCCCTCCTCGTCCCCTAGCCATGTCTGGCGCTGCCAAGTGTACCCATGCCAGGACTGCCTCCCTAGGATGGATACTGCCTCTATGGCAGGGGTTGTGGGTGCCTGATTGGCATTGAGTGAAATGGTCCAGAGGGAGTTCCCACTCGTGTCAGCCGTCACAGATGACCCAATCCTCTCAGACAGACAGGGCTGTGCTCTAGTTCCCTCTCCTCTCCTCTAGTTCCCTCTCCTCTGGGTGGGTGGCTGGCTGGCGGCTAGGCTACACTTCACTCCTGTCCTGTGTGCTGCTGGGGCCATCTTGGCCACACGCACTGTCATGTCCCTCTCCTCCAGGCCTGCCTGTGTGAGCAAGGGGCACCTGTGGCCACTTGGCCTCTTTTCTCTCTAGGCAGCCAGCCGAAGAGAATAAAGTTCTCCCTTGCTGCCAACACATACGGCCGGACGGCCTGGCAGGCCATTTCCCCACAAGACAGTGTCACAGGAAACTGTATTTAAATGGATTACTACTACCTACAATGATGAATGTTAACAGCGCATTTTGTTTCTGCCCTTCCTTTTTATATCTGTCTTGTTGAATGGCACTAGACAAAAGAATGCTGTGATCATTTTGAGACACTTTAGTTAAGCTTCCGCCTAAGGGCCAAACCTCCTTTAAAAGTACTGGTGCTGCATACTAATACTGTAGGTCTATATCTTTGTTGGTACCTGACATGAATGATAACACCTTGTCAAGCTCGCAGGCTGAGAAGAGAAGCTTGATACAACAAGGTTGAAAAAGTGAAATGAGGGTTTACTCCCACTACTGGCATACAAATTAAGTTCTCTCTTGTCTAAACTAATCTATTTCATGTACCGTAAGTAGCACATGGCAATATGCAAGCACTTGGATGAGCAGATAGTGATTAGCTTTTGCATTGCTATGGGCATATTATTTATTTTGTAGAAGTCACATTTGTGTCTGTACTGTAGATGCATGAAACGCACACTTCCATGCACGGACAACTTTGACCCAGCTGGTGGCATGGAGAGTACAACTCTCATAAATAGTGCACACAAACCCACCATCATGCAGGGTTTTAAGTAGTTCACACAGACCACAGCACACACATCTTAATGCACGAAATAGTGAATATGTTTTATCTATATTGAATGTACCTTTTGCAAATCGTTATTCTGTGCTTGTATTTTTACCCAACTGTTACTGAATTATCCATTCATAAAGCACATACAATGGGGTCACTGTAATGAATAAGTAAGACAAAATCACTGTGTTGTCCATCCAATGTACTCTTAGCATAGGGGACCATCAATTTCATTCAGTAATACAAAAAGACAAAGCTTATACATTCGATTTATATATGCAGTGCCGACATATAAATTCATAAAATGTTAATTTCATGCAGGCTTTTTGTGAGCGCAGCAGAGCCTATTCTCCCTCAGCAGATAAATAATGGGAGTATGAACTGTTGCTCATGTGGGTGTTGCCAACTGGTTAATGTATGGACTATGGAGACAAGCCATTGTAAGTTAGAGATTCCATTACTTAGTTGGTGTAGTCAAACTTGCCTCTTGAGAGAAACCTGTTCACCTAGTTTGCCAATCAAGCCATAAACAATAAACATTTACAAAGTGAATTGTCTCCCTTAATAACACTCAGAGTCTGGAAGCGTAGGCTACATTTCAGAGGTGAACTGATGAATGCGTATAAATATAAGGTAATGGAAGCAGGTGGAGCACAGAGAATGAGTGAACAATGCTCTGAGAGAAGAGAAGAGAGGAGGCGTTATTGATTCCTCTGCTGCTTTTATCTGATAGTGAGCTCTACCTGTCAGATTGGAATACACAGACAATGGCTTCCCTCTGTCTGTAGGCATTCAGATACATACTGTTTTCATGCCATCATCTGCACCCAGATCGGTTATGTTCCATCCCTGCATATGCCTATTTTATGTAAATCACAACTGAGGAAATTCAACCTATAAAATTACCTGTCAAGTCATGATTTACCCTGGTGAGTCAAAGGTTTTTCTCATCAATCTTCAAGGCCTGACTAGTAATCTCTCAGCTTGTCCAACCTACAGTTGAAGTTGGAAGTTTACATACACCTTAGCCAAATCCATTTAAACTCAGTTTTTCACAATTCCTGACATTTAATCCTAGTAAAAATTCCCTGTCTTGTAGTAGAGAGAATGATTTATTTAAGCTTTTATTTATTTCATCACATTCCCAGTGAGTCAGAAGATGACATACAATCAATTAGTATTTGGTAGCATTGCCTTTAAATTGTTTAACTTGGGTCAAATGTTTTGGGTAGCCTTCCACAAGCTTCCCACAATAAGTTGGGTGAATTTTGGCCCATTCCTCCTGACAGAGCTGGTGTAACTGAGTCAGGTTTGTAGGCCTCCTTGCTCGCACACGCTTTTTCAGTTCTGCCCACAAATGTTCTATAGGATTGAGGTCAGGGCTTTGTGATGGCCACTCCAATACCTTGACTTTGTTGTCCTTAAGCCATTTTGCCACAACTTTGGAAGTATGCTTGGGGTCATTGTCCATTTGGAAGACCCATTTGCGACCAAGCTTTAACTTCCTGACTGATGTCTTGAGATGTTGCTTCAATATATCCACATAATTTTCCTTCCTCATGATGCCATCTATTTTGTGAAGTGCACCAGTCCCTCCTGCAGCAAAGCACCCCCACAGCATGATGCTGCCACCCCGTGCTTCACGGTTGGGATGGTGTTCTTCGGCTTGCAAGTCTTCCCCTTTTTTCCTCCAAACATAACGATGGTCATTATGGCCAAACAGACCAGAGGACATTTCTCCAAAAAGTACAATCTTTGTTCCCATGTGCAGTTGCAAACCGTAGTCTGGCTTTCTTATGGCGGTTTTGGAGCAGTGGCTTCTTCCTTGCTGAGCGGCCTTTCAGGTTATGTCGATATAGGACTTGTTTTACTGTGGATATAGATGCTTTTGTACCTGTTTCCTCCAGCATCTTCACAAGGTCCTTTGCTGTTGTTCTGGGATTGATTTGCACTTTTCGCACCAAAGTACGTTCATCTCTAGGAGACAGAATGCGTCTCCTTCCTGAGCAGTATGACGGCTGTGTGGTCTATCAGAAGCTTCTAAAGCCATGACATCTTTTTCTGGAATTTTCCAAGCTGTTTAAAGGCACAGTCAACTTAGTGTATGTAAACTTCTGACCCACTGGAATTGTGATACAGTGAATTATAAGTGAAATAATCTGTCTGTAAACAATTGTTGGAAAAATTACTTGTGTCATGCACAAAGTAGATGTCCTAACTGACTTGCCAAAACTATAGTTTGTTAACATGACATTTGTGGAGTGGTTGAAAAACGAGTTTTAATGACTCCAACTTAAGTGTATGTAAACTTCCGACTTCAACTGTAAGCATAAAGAAGGAAAGCCAGGGGCTATACACACATTTACATGGAATGTAGACTTCCATCAGGGCAAATAAGAGTGACTGACTGACTTTCTTCTTTCGCACTGTCTAATACCCTGTAAATCCGTCTAGCAGAGGTAGGTTTCTGTGAGAGGCTCAATGTTAAATGTCACACTGACTATTCTAGACAAATGAATTTGTGAAAATACTGACGAACTGTGCAAAGTATTGAAATCACATTCCATGCAGTAGGTATAATGGAAGTATGGATACAGTGGGGAAAAAAAGTATTTAGTCAGCCACCAATTGTGCAAGTTCTCCCACTTAAAAAGATGAGAGAGGCCTGTAATTTTCATCATAGGTACACGTCAACTATGACAGACAAAATGAGGAAAAAAAATCCAGAAAATCACATTGTAGGATTTTTAATGAATTTATTTGCTAATTATGGTGGAAAATAAGTATTTGGTCAATAACAAAAGTTTCCCAATACTTTGTTATATACCCTTTGTTGGCAATGACACAGGTCAAACGTTTTCTGTAAGTCTTCACAAGGTTTTCACACACTGTTGCTGGTATTTTGGCCCATTCCTCCATGCAGATCTCCTCTAGAGCAGTGATGTTTTGGGACTGTCGCTGGGCAACACGGACTTTCAACTCCCTCCAAAGATTTTCTATGGGGTTGAGATCTGGAGTCTGGCTAGGCCACTCCAGGACCTTGAAATGCTTCTTACGAATCCACTCCTTCGTTGCCCGGGCGGTGTGTTTGGGATCATTGTCATGCTGAAAGACCCAGCCACGTTTCATCTTCAATGCCCTTGCTGATGGAAGGAGGTTTTCACTCAAAATCTCACGATACATGGCCCCATTCATTCTTTCCTTTACACGGATCAGTCGTCCTGGTCCCTTTGCAGAAAAACAGCCCCAAAGCATGATGTTTCCACCCCCATGCTTCACAGTAGGTATGGTGTTCTTTGGATGCAACTCAGCATTCTTTGTCCTCCAAACACGACGAGTTGAGTTTTTACCAAAATGTTCTATTTTGGTTTCATCTGACCCTATGACATTCTCCCAATCCTCTTCTGGATCATCCAAATGCACTCTAGCAAACTTCAGACGGGCCTGGACATGTACTGGCTTAAGCAGTGGGACACGTCTGGCACTGCAGGATTTGAGTCCCTGGCGGCGTAGTGTGTTACTGATGGTAGGCTTTGTTACTTTGGTCCCAGCTCTCTTCAGGTCATTCACTAGGTCCCCCCGTGTGGTTCTGGGATTTTTGCTCACCGTTCTTGTGATCATTTTGACCCCACAGGGTGAGATCTTGCGTGGAGCCCCAGATCGAGGGAGATTATCAGTGGTCTTGTATGTCTTCCATTTCCTAATAATTGCTCCCACAGTTGATTTCTTCAAACCAAGCTGCTTACCTATTGCAGATTCAGTCTTCCCAGCCTGGTGCAGGTCTACAATTTTGTTTCTGGTGTCCTTTGACAGCTCTTTGGTCTTGGCCATAGTGGAGTTTGGAGTGTGACTGTTTGAGGTTGTGGACAGGTGTCTTTTATACTGATAACAAGTTCAAACAGGTGCCATTAATACAGGTAACGAGTGGAGGACAGAGGAGCCTCTTAAAGAAGAAGTTACAGGTCTGTGAGAGCCAGAAATCTTGCTTGTTTGTAGGTGACCAAATACTTATTTTCCACCATCATTTGCAAATAAATTCATTAAAAAACCTACAATGTGATTTGTCTGTCATAGTTGACGTGTACCTATGATGAAAATTACAGGCCTCTCTCATCTTTTTAAGTGTGAGAACTTGCACAATTGGTGGCTGACTAAATACTTTTTTTCCCCACTGTATATTAGGTTATTTTCTGTACATGAATCTGAAATATTTCAATGCAACAAAGCAATGCAAAAACATTTGATGAAACTACAAGCGTGCATCAAATAGTTTTGTTTGATTGATCTTAGGATCCCCATTATGAAGTATTGCTAATAAATGATACTGTATATGTTATTGGAGGTTTTAGGACTTTAACTAAACCTGTGAATGAGCGTGGCCTTCTCATTGAGGTTTTAGGACTTTAACTAAACCTGTGAATGAGAGTGGCCTTCTCATTGCACCATCTATCCCTTTGGGGCATCCAGCTCCCAAAATACGCTCTTGCATTTTTTATGAGTTCTTGGAAGGTATCTGTGTCTGTAGTGTTGATTCACTTACTCCTGCAACAACCTTTGAGTCTTTAACCTTACAAAAGTTTTCTCAAATGGACAACTTTTTACCAGTGGCAGACAGATGGAAAGTGAATTGAAGTGGGACTCCAGTCATTTAGAAGCAACAGTGTGTAAAGAGGACAAATGTCTGGCAGATGAAATGGCATTTTATCCATTGTACACAGACAATGGATAGACAGATGCATTACTCCTTAAGTTAGCAGCTCAATGCTAAAGTAACAGTTTGTACTTCAGATTTACAGATTTACAGGGGAGGGGTAATTTCAGAGAACAATGATTCTTGAAAACCACTCACTGTTTTCACCCAGTCACAGAGTCATACTTGACCCGCTACTAGCAGGTGTAGTGAAAGAGTTGTAAAGCTTCCTTCCCTGTATGTCTTTTCATGAGACAACACAGATAATTTCAGGGTCCTTTACAAAGTAATTAGCACAGCACGGAAACATATCTTTGACCGGTGGGAAATTAGCTTCTAATTAGCCTATTTCACAATTACAGTGGGGAAAAAAAGTATTTAGTCAGCCACCAATTGTGCAAGTTCTCCCACTTAAAAAGATGAGAGAGGCCTGTAATTTTCATCATAGGTACACGTCAACTATGACAGACAAAATGAGAAAAAATTATCCAGAAAATCACATTGTAGGATTTTTTATGAATTTATTTGCAAATTATGGTGGAAAATAAGTATTTGGTCAATAACAAAAGTTTCTCAATACTTTGTTATATACCCTTTGTTGGCAATGACACAGGTCAAACGTTTTCTGTAAGTCTTCACAAGGTTTTCACACACTGTTGCTGGCCCAATTTTGGCCCATTCCTCCATGCAGATCTCCTCTAGAGCAGTGATGTTTTGGGGCTGTCGCTGGGCAACACGGACTTTCAACTCCCTCCAAAGATTTTCTATGGGGTTGAGATCTGGAGACTGGCTAGGCCACTCCAGGACCTTGAAATGCTTCTTACGAAGCCACTCCTTCGTTGCCCGGGCGGTGTGTTCATGATCGTTGTCATGCTGAAAGACCCAGCCACGTTTCATCTTCAATGCCCTTGCTGATGGAAGGAGGTTTTCACTTAAAAATTCACGATACATGGCCCCATTCATTCTTTCCTTTACACGGATCAGTCGTCCTGGTCCCTTTGCAGAAAAACAGCCCCAAAGCATGATGTTTCCACCCCCATGCTTCACAGTAGGTATGGTGTTCTTTGGATGCAACTCAGCATTCTTTGTCCTCCAAACACGACGAGTTGAGTTTTTACCAAAAAGTTCTATTTTGGTTTCATCTGACCATATGACATTCTCCCAATCCTCTTCTGGATCATCCAAATGCACTCTAGCACACTTCAGACGGGCCTGGACATGTACTGGCTTAAGCAGGGGGACACGTCTTGCGCAGCAGGATTTGAGTCCCTGGCGGCGTAGTGTGTTACTGATGGTAGGCTTTGTTACTTTTGTCCCAGCTCTCTGCAGGTCATTCACTAGGTCCCCCCGTGTGGTTCTGGGATTTTTGCTCACCGTTCTTGTGATCATTTTGACCCCACGGGGTGAGATCTTGCGTGGAGCCTCAGATCGAGGGAGATTATCAGTGGTCTTGTATGTCTTCCATTTCCTAATAATTGCTCCCACAGTTGATTTCTTCAAACCAAGCTGCTTACCTATTGCAGATTCAGTCTTCCCAGCCTGTTGCAGGTCTACAATTTTGTTTCTGGTGTCCTTTGACAGCTCTTTGGTCTTGGCCATAGTGGAGTTTGGAGTGTGACTGTTTGAGGTTGTGGACAGGTGTCTTTTATACTGATAACAAGTTCAAACAGGTGCCATTAATACAGGTAACGAGTGGAGGACAGAGGAGCCTCTTAAAGAATAAGTTACAGGTCTGTGAGAGCCAGAAATCTTGCTTGTTTGTAGGTGACCAAATACTTATTTTCCACCATAATTTGCAAATAAATTCATAAGAAATCCTACAATGTGATTTTCTGGATTTTGTTTTCTAAATTTGTCTGTCATAGTTGACGTGTACCTATGATGAAAATTACAGGCCTCTCTCATCTTTTTAAGTGGGAGAACTTGCACAATTGGTGGCTGACTAAATAATTTTTTCCCCCACTGTATATATATTTTTCTTATCATGGAGATGCTGCACCATTACATTTACATTTACATTTACGTCATTTAGCAGACGCTCTTATCCAGAGCGACTTACAAATTGGTGCATTCACCTTATAGCCAAGTTTTTTTTTTGTTTTGTTTTTTTTTTTGGGGGGGGGGGGGTAAGGGGGGGGTAGAAGGATTACTTTATCCTATCCCAGGTATTCCTTAAAGAGGTGGGGTTTCAAATGTCTCCGGAAGGTGGTGAGTGACTCCGCTGTCTTGGCGTCGTGAGGGAGCTTGTTCCACCATTGGGGTGCCAGAGACGCGAACAGTTTTGACTGGGCTGAACGGGAACTGTGCTTCCGCAGAGGTAGGGGAGCCAGCAGGCCAGAGGTGGATGAACGCAATGCCCTCGTTTGGGTGTAGGGACTGATCAGAGCCTGAAGGTACGGAGGTGCCGTTCCCCTCACAACTCCGTAGGCAAGCACCATGGTCTTGTAGCAGATGCGAGCTTCAACTGGAAGCCAGTGGAGTGTGAGGAGGAGCGGGGTGACGTGAGAGAACTTGGGAAGGTTGAACACCAGACGGGCTGCGGCATTCTGGATGAGTTGTAGGGGTTTAATGGCACAGGCAGGGAGCCCAGCCAACAGCGAGTTGCAGTAATCCAGACGGGAGATGACAAGTGCCTGGATTAGGACCTGTGCCGCTTCCTGTGTAAGGCAGGGTCATACTCTCCGAATGTTGTAGAGCATGAACCTACAGGATCGGGTCACCGCCTTGATGTTAGCAGAGAACGACAGGGTGTTTTCCAGGGTCACGCCAAGGCTCTTCGCACTCTGGGAGGAGGACACAACAGAGTTGTCAACCGTGATGGCGAGATCATGGAACGGGCAGTCCTTCCCCAGGAGGAAGAGCAGCTCCGTCTTGCCAAGGTTCAGCTTGAGGTGGTGATCCGTCATCCATACTGATATGTCTGCCAGACATGCAGAGATGCGATTCGCCACCTGGTTATCAGAAGGGGGAAAGGAGAAGATTAGTTGTGTGTTGTCTGCGTAGCAATGATAGGAGAGGCCATGTGAGGATATGACAGAGCCAAGTGACTTGGTGTATAGCGAGAATAGGAGAGGGGCTAGAACTGAGCCCTGGGGGACACCAGTGGTGAGAGCACGTGGTGCGGAGACAGCATAGTGGACTCTCAACAACTAAAAGTTGATACTTGTTAAAAAAGTTAGAACGATAACTTTTATTTTTCAGTGGCAGAGGAGAGTACAGTAGTCCTTTTGAAGTGGTGCTGACAGTTGTTTCATGTTTGGTTCACGCCTCCTGTCCCTGACTCCCACTGCCCTCCTCCCACTTTTTAACTCTTGCTACATTATCCTCTTTCATATTAATTGGACTTGCTAAGGAAAATAAACACCCTCCCTATTCTCCATTCAAAAGCATTATCTCCTCTCTTTAAAGTATTGTAGTTCTGTGCAATGGCCTCTTTAAACCCTTTTTTCCTCCACAGAAAACACTGAAACGTTTCAACAATCATCATTCATTCATGCTGGGGTCCCTCCAGATGTCTGTTGAAAGCTCTACTCCCCTGTTGTTCCTGAACCGTCTCCTGTTGGAGAGTATCTATGGGGACCACTGTGCAGCTGGGGGAATTTGTTTCTAGAAGGCTGTATAGTATTTCATAAGAAGTTCCAAGGTTTCTGATTATCATAGTCAGTAGCCCTCAGGGAACCTTTAGGTCCAAATCTGGTGGGCAAGTTGCTAGGGTGGTTTCTATGAACTTTTCCCATTCTTCATATTTATTCCCCTGTGGATAAGCATGAAATTAAACACAGAGGACCAACTTCATAATTTATTTTTAGCAAAACAAAAGTTGATTTTGAACTGCAATTTTTTTGCTGTTGATGCTGTATTTTTCTGGGGATAAATCGATTTGAAGCCGTCCGTTCCTACATTTTGGTTCGGAACTTCTGAAAGATCATGCAACTTTTCTGATCATGAAACATATTTTTCTTTCCTCTCCAACCAAAATTGATTAATGCACCTGCTGTTGGCTACAGCACTCTTGGCCCAGATGTCAGACTAGACATCTTTGCTTACATCGCTGCTGCCTCCTGCCTTTTGGACCTGTACATCCAGCGATGATTGTGTTCATCATCTGGAGAAGAGAAACCTTCCAGAGGCTGCTGCTGAGTCACGAGCCAGGAAGCATGCATAACTAAAGCTGGCATATTCATTAAGTAGCTGTCTGGGAAAAATTGACTAGAATCCAATCAAATCGCCTGCCAGCCGGGAAGACGAGGAGAACAAAAGCTCTGGTGACATTTCAGCGATAGCTGACATCTCTTCCCTGACGAATGGTCATTGCTACCAAGACCCTGTTTCGAATCAGAACATCTATTTCAGTCCACTTGGCATCAGTCTTTTCACACAGACAGAACCATTTTGGCCTAGATTTGATTTTCTTTTTATCCCTTTCTTTCACGGCTCATTGTCCACTATCCAAAGCAGATGATAGTGTTCCGCTAAATTTGTAAATGCACATGTATTCAGTATAATAGTTGTGGAGCTAATTAGAATGGAACATTGTGTACTAGTTGCAGCATTGACACACAGGGTTCCACGTCCACTGACCACCTTATCAACTAACTAACATGAAACCAAGCAAGAGAGGCTCTTTTCTTTTCACACTGTGGTGTGTGTGCCTGATTAGATGTTGCATGGTAACAATACAATTAGGTATTATAATGCAGCAGATCTTACAGATAAGACATTTTATTTTATTTAACCTTTATTTTATCATTACAAACATTACAAACATTGATGTTGACTACTCAGTAATCCTCATGTCTGTATTCTCCCCTCATATCCTCAGTGCAGGAGAGAGATGTATGTGTACAGTAGCATACAGTTAAAACAAGATGTGACTCCTATTATGCGAACTGCTTGGTCAGATTTAAAATCAAATCAAATTATATTGGTCAAATACACGTGTTTAGCAGATGTTATTGCGGGTGTAGTGAAATGCTTGTGCTTCTAGATCTGACAGTGCAGTAATATTTAACAAGTAATGTCTAACAATTTCAAAACATATACCCAATAAAAACACATCTAAGTAAAGAATGGAATTAAGAATATGTACAGTACCAGTCAAAAGTTTGGACACACCTACTACTCATTCAAGGGTTTTTCTTTATTTGTAAAACATTTTACATTGTAGAATAATAGTGAAGACATCAAAACTATGAAATAACACATATAGAATAATGTAGTAACCAAAAAAGTGTTAAACAAATCTAAATGGATTTTATATTTTATATTCTTCAAATAGCCACCCTTTGCGTTGATGACAGCTTTGCACACTCTTGGCATTCTCTCAACCAGCTTTGTTTTGTGGAATTTCTTTCCTTCTTAATGCGTTTGAGCCAATCAGTTGTGCATTCTGCAGCGATACGCCATCCCATCTGGTTTGGGCTTAGTGGGACTATCATTTGTTTTTCAACAGGACAATGACCCAAGAAGGAGAGTGATGCATCAGATGAGCTGGCCACCACAATCCCCCGACCTCAACCCAATTGAGATGGTTTGGGATGAATCGGATGGCAGAGTGAAGGAAAAGTAGCCAACAAGTGCTCAGCATATGTGGGAACTCCTTCAAGACTGTTGGAAAAGCATTCCAGGTGAAGCTGGTTGAGAGAATACCAAGAGTGTGCAAAGCTGTCATCAAGGCGAAGGGTGGCTATTTGAAGAATCTCAAATATAAAATATATTTAGATTTGTTCAACACTTTTTTGGTTACTACATGATTTCATATGTGTTATTTCATAGTTTTGATGTCTTCACTATTATTTTACTATGTAAAAAATAGTAAAAATAAAGAAAAACCCTTAAATTAGTAGGTGTGTCCAAACTTTTGACTGGTACTGTACATATATGGACGAGTAATGACAGAGCGGCATGGACTAAGATACAGTAGAATAGTATAGAATACAGTATATACATATGAGATGAGTAATGCAAGATATGTAAACATTATTAAAATGACTAGTGTTCCATTTCTTAAAGTGGCCAGTGATTTCTAGTCTATGTCTATAGGCAGCAGCCTCTAATGTGCTAGTGATAGCTATTTAACAGTCTGATGGCCTTGAGATAGAAGCTGTTTTTCAGTCTCTCAGTCCCAGCTTTGATGCACCTGTACTGACCTTGCCTTCTGGATGATAGCTGGGTGAACAGGCAGTGGCTTGGGTGGTTGATGTCCTTGATGATCTTTTTGGCCTTCCTGTGACATCGGGTGCTGTAGGTGTCCTGGAGGGCGGGTAGTTTGCCCCCGGTAATGCGTTGGGCAGACCGCACCACCCTCTGGAGAGCCCTGCGGTTGTGGGCGGTGCAGTTGCCGTACCAGGCGGTGATACAGCCCGACAGGATGCTCTTAATTGTGCATCTGTAAATGTTTGTGAGGGTTTTAGGTGCCAAGACACATTTCTTCAGCCTCCTGAGGTTGAAGAGGCTCTGTTGCGCCTTCTTCACCACACTATCTGTGTGGGTGGACCATTTCAGTTTGTCAGTGATGTGTTTGCCAAGGAACTTGAAGCTTTCCACCTTCTCCACTGCGGCCCCGTCGATGTGGATAGGGGGGTTCACCCTCTGCTGTTTCCTGAAGTCCACGATCATCTCCTATGTTTTGTTGACGTTGAGTGAGAGGTTATTTTCCTGGCACCACACTCCCAGAGCCCTCACCTCCTCCATGTAGGCTGTCTCGTCATTGTTGTTAATCAAGCCTACTACTGTTGTGTCGTCTGCAAACTTGATGATTGAGTTGGAGGCGTGCTTGGCCACGCAGTCATGGGTGAACAGGGAGTACAGGAGTGGGCTGAGCACACACCCTTGTGGGGCCCCAGTGTTGAGGATCAGCGAAGTGGAGGTGTTTGTTCCTACCTTCACCACCTGGGGTCGGCCCGTCAGAAAGTCCAGGACGCAGTTCCACTGGGCGGGGTTCAGACCCAGGGCCTCAAGCTTAATGATGAGCTTGGAGGATACTATGAACAGCATTCTTACATAGGTATTCCTCTTGTCCAAATGGGATAGGGCAGTGTGATGGCGATTGCATCGTCTGTGGATCTATTGGGGCGGTAAGCAAATTGAAGTGGGTCTAGGGTGACAGTTAAGGTAGAGGTGATATGATCCTTGACTATTCTCTCAAAGCACTTCATGATGACAGAGGTGAGTGCTATGGGCGATAGTCAGTTAGTTCAGTTACCTTTGCTTTCTTGGGTACAGGAACAATGGTGGCCATCTTGTAGCATGTGGGGACAGCAGACTGGGATAGGGAGAGATTGAATATGTCCATAAACACACCAGCCAGCTGGTCTGCACATGCCCTGAGGACGCGGCTAGGGATGCGGTCTGGGGGTTGCGAGGGTTAACACGCTTAAATGTCTTACTCATGTCGGCCACAGAGAAGGAGAGGCCACGGTCGTTGGTAGTGGGCCGTGTCGGTGGCACTGTGTTATCCTCAAAGCGGACGAAGAAGGTGTTTAGCTTGTCCGGAAGCAAGACGTCGGTGTCGGTGACGTGGCTGGTTTTCCTTTTGTAGTCCGTGATTGTCTGTAGACAATGTCTCGTGTCTGAGCCGTTGAATTGCTACTCCACTTTGTCTCTATACTGACGTTTTGCCTGTTTGATTGCCTTGCGGAGTGAATAGCTACACTGTTTGTATTGGGGCATAAGTAATGGGGATTGTATGTCCTTCTCACCTTTTATCCTCCGTTTGGCAATCTACTGAAGTGTAAACTTACCAGGGAAATCTACTCTCAGAAAATGTTGACTTGCAAAAGGAGTCGTTAAGTTCTTAATTGGCCTCAATGTGCCTCCGCAAATATGCCATTAATCACGGGCAGTTATTATGTGTAACATACAAGTTGACAGCCTGTTTTGATCATCATGATTGGGGAAGCGGAGCAGGGGGTTCACACTGTAGATATTATTGAATTCTGGCCATAATTATTGTTAAGTATGATATAATGTGATACCATTATACAGCATTTATCATAGGCTCTACATTATGTAGGAATTGAGGAACCTAGAGCATTGATACTAATTGAGTACTGCGCCTGCGCATGAATGTGCTGTGCTTGAACTTGAGTTTGAACGATAAAGTCATGTCAACGTTATCTCTGTTTCAAGTATAATTTAGTGCTGTTTGTGTAGTAGGAAGAACACAACAATTCTACATTAAAAAAGCATTCACACTGTAGTAAATGTTGCCAGTTCTTCTACTACTGAACATTCATATCTGTGAGATGAGTAATGAACTGGAGGTTCTCATCTCTATTTTCTAAAGCAGATATTTATAGTTCTTCATTTATCTCAGTCTCAAAGGTACACTCACCTGAATTATTACACAGATGTCAAGGTAACTCCTTTTCCTTTGCTCTTCTTAATGAATACTGGTTCACTATAAATAATAATCTGACCCTTGTCTTTTGATTAATCATAATAATAATAAACAGTTACTTAATATTGATTTTATATTACACAATTACTTATTAATGGTGCTGTGGAAATTAAAGTGTGCAGACTTGAATTAATATCTAATGTAGGACAGGGTCCATTAGAAGTCTGCTCAATATCTTCCCTTTTTCTAACAGATGTTATTTACAAGTGGTTCTTGCCTTCAAATTAATCCAGACCTTCAAGCAGTGCTGGACCATTCTATTTTACTTGTTGAATATGTGGTCATTCATAGGAAGCTATTGTTACTAACAGCATTTTGTGTCATAGGTTCAATCCACTGCTCAACAGGTTGCTTGTACTTTGAAAACTCATTAGTGTTCTCACTATGCCCAAGCAGCAGTTTATGGGCACTTACAATGTCTACTACAATGATTCTACTCTGTCAAGGTCCTGGTATTGTTCCTCACAGTGGGCTGTGGGCATCAGTATTGGAAGAGAGTTATGTTAACATGTGCAACATGAATACTGATACAACAACAACATGGGCTGAATGGATGTACAGTATTACCTTGACCAATCAGTAACTGCTACAGCCATACTGGGGGAATGAATGGTATGGAACTCTGCTATTACAAACAATATCAATATTGATCTATTAGTTAACTTTACATTATTGATATTCTACTGTAGATAGCTTCTGTAGTATTGCTGGAGCTATTAAGGTGGCATTCACCGTCCCCCAAACTGCCACCTGTGCGTGGGTGCAGTCTGCTGTCTCCTGACCTCCTTTGGGTCCTTCGGGGCCAGTTGAAAATGATGCCCACAACATCTGGTTGCTCTGTCATGCCAGCAGGCAGGGGGCCAGTCAATTTGCAACGGTTCCATGCACTCCTCAATTAAGCAGATGTCTGCATGCTGGATGCTGGATTAGTACCATCTTATAAAGAGCAGTCATCACACTCTCTCTCTCCAGCTGAGTCCCCAGGGAGGGCCAACCAGCACGGGGTGCAATGTTACCAAGGATCTGAAACAATTACCTCTGTCCATTCTCATACATTCGTCAAATTGATTTATATCAGGCCTATTGAGAGAGATATCAGCTGGGGGCTGAGCTATGCTGCTGTTGCTTTTGGCTGAGGCTTGTTTGGAGGAAACCAACTTCAAAGAGATTCGATTGGGAGAGGATTAGCACAGTGAGCTGGCTAGAGGAGCCATCTAGCTCGGAACGATGGACAGTTAATGATTAGTATCCCGGGGCTAACATGAAGAGATCAACTAACCAGAGACTATAACAATTGTGTTGGCAGGTCAATGCGATAGACCCCACGTAGGCAGGTTACACTATCATGTCTCGACTTCCACAGCTTTCCTGGGAGACACCAGCTCTTACATCTCACCACTGACAGGAAGGAAGAATCACTGATTTAAAAAATACTGCTGGTAGCCCTTTCATGCAGCTAAATGACCTAGTGGCCTCATGGGTGGAATGCTATTTATATCTTTCATAATTTCATAATCTATTAACATTATTTCAAATAAGCCACCGAAAATCTGGTGTTTCTATGTCAAATGGTCTACTGTGATTTATATAAAGTGTAATATTGGGAAGCAAACTCAAAATGTAATGCATTTCAACTCTACATCTGACATGATACAAGTGTCTTATTTTTTTAAGCCATGTGTGTGAGGTGTATACTTTTGTTTCAAAGTAGATATGTTTAAGACTACCAAGAAACACTGTGTGACCCTGATTTAGCCCACTGCAGTAAAAGGTCAAAAATATTGCCTCACTTAAGTGGAAAAACAATACAACAGTGCACAATCGAATTCGCTAACTTGCACATACATTGTAGCATTTATATGGGCCCATAATCTCAATCACTCAGATGGAACATCAGTATTTTTCTGCCAGACTGACACCTCTCTCTCTCTGCCATCTTTCTCTCTCTCTCTCTCTCTCTCTCTCTCTCTCTCTCTCTCTCTCTCTCTCTCTCTCTCTCTCTCTCTCTCCCTCTCTCTCTCTCCCTCTCCCTCCCTACAGAGGCTAACCAGATGAACAGTGTGGGTCCAGGATCATCACTAATGCCAGGCTTAGGGTCTCCTCCCCACCCCTACCCTTCCCTGGGACAGATCACTAGCCCCTATGAGCAACAGCAACCTGGGAAAGAGCTCAATAAGTACACCTCCCTCAAGGCTGTGGGTAAGAGACACACTTATTGCTCATTCTAAGATCTGCGGATATGGGAATATGGGAATATGCGCTGGGCTACTTCATAATGAAAATAGCTAATCAGATTTCATCAGCTAATCAAAAGGGGTAATATATAATTTAATCATCATTTCAAATCTAACGAAATGCATATATTTCACAGTACAGTATACATGCCATGCAATATCAATGTCAGTCATTCATACCTATAGCATGTGAGAAAGGGAAACCATTCCACTGAAATGAATGGGAATGTTATTTATTTGGCCATCTGTTAAATTGAAGGCATCTGTTCTCATAAAAGAGGACGTGAGGATAGGAATATCAGCCGAGATTGCAAATGAGCATACGCCTCTGAAGTGTTGAACTTCCATGTAATCACACTCAAATGACACGATTAAATGTGGGCTAATTAACACAATGGAGATTTCGAATGATGAGCAAAAACACCAAGCAGCTAGTGTAGATATGTTCTGCTGCCTGCTGTAATTATCAATTAGCCTGGTCTCTGTCTCCATCCTAGCATGCTGTATGGTTGCTTACTGAGAGACACTATGTTTATGTGACACTTTCTGTTTAAAGAAAAAGCTCAAAGAAAGAGAGGCTCTCAACAAAAGTGTTTGCACCGTGTCAATTGTTTATTTCAAATTAGACAGGATAACAGATGTAGAATTTTGCCTTTCAGAAAGGGAGGAAAATTACTGTCATTGATTTGTCTTTCAAAACCTTTCAAGTCTCAAGGCTATCCATTGTTTTGCCTTTGTTGCTCTTAGGCGCCAATGAAAACCGTCAAAGACAGGGGTGTTCTATATCACCTATAGTTGTGCTGCTGCAAATCATAAATTAAGGACCTTGTGAAATGTTGGTCAGTCACTGTTACCTAAATCAACTAGTAAAGGTCTACACTGAGAGTCAACTCTTATTGACCACAGAACCGATATTAGGATCATGAAACCATATCTCTTCAATTATCATTCAACATTATATTGGAAAATCGATTATTCTATAACAGTTTGAGAGGGCAGGTATAATAAAGTCAACGTTACAGCTTGACCGACCCCTTGCACCAGGGAAAGGCACTATTTACTTCAATGTGTCTTATACCTCACCTCTAAATTCCCTGAGGGCTAAATCCAAAGTTTGGGAAATGATTAACCAAAATCTAGCAATCAATTATTCTCTCCTGCTGTCCCCCCAGTGATTTTGTAAGGTCACAGTATTGGATTTCTCACAGACGTTCACAATCTGAACTGGCTAACTTATAAAGGAGCGGGCGCCCCATCAGGGAGTGGTCTGCAGACATTTTGGATCTGCCTGCCGCTCTTCTGGCTGTAAACACTAGGCTAATTATTTCTCATGCCATTCCCCAAAAAGCTGTAATTATAATTGAGTTGAACATGACAATTCTGCAAGCAGCCTTCTCTTTGATGCATTAATTTCAGATACAACTCTACATGAAGATCTCTGCAATTTCAGTATTGGGTGTATGCCATAGACAGTGAATTAGATTGGGATTCTAACTTATGTATGGCTGTCACGTGCCAGGGGATATTGTTGATTTCCTCGTCATGTAGTTATGTCAGAGACTTTCCCTGTTATCTTTGCCTCTCCATTTGAAGCAAAATGCCAAGGTGCTGAACTAATGCCTCTCAAATTGAATGATTAATTAGACTTATCAAGAACCAAGACACACAGGAAAGCAACATCTGAGCATGTTGACTTTATCTCTAAGGGTTTTTTACACTGATTGACCCTCAAACAGTCAGTCGTTTTCTCCATAGACCAATAAGAGAAACAGGCGAGTAAGCTAGCGGAGCTGATAAACGCTCAGATTAATAAACCAGAGAGACGGCATCAGAAACCAGCTCTGCTTCTGATGGGGAATTAAAATAATTGATGGAGACATGTTTGATAGCATTTATCACCCAAATTAAACAGGGTTCTTTTTATGGATTCTGCCCGATTCAATTAAAGGAACTTCAAAGCCCTGGCCATAAATGGGGCTGGATGAGATGGCAGCTGTCAGCGTTGCAGAGGTACAATCACACAGAGGATGATGTGGCGGCTAGCATGTGGAACATTCACCAGATTTTCTCTGTGACATCATAGACAATCAGCTGAAACTTCTCTGACTGCTGATAATCTAGTGAAAAAGCGTCAAGCTGCAGACGGATCATTAGGGGATATAAAGACTGGGGGGAAACGTATCTAACGAGAGCTGCCCGGTTACTAGGGGATGGGAGGGAGATAAGAGGAATGAGTGCCGGTGGGGAAACTTACTAAACTGTTTGGGTTGAGTCTATGAAAACCACTGTGGTCCCCTCCCTCCTCTCTGATTCTCTGATGTGTATTAATCTGTGGGCCCTTGATGTGTACGCTCTGAAAGCACATTGTTCAGAGGGAGCTCTGCACTGCTCCTCCCTTGTTTGAGACGAGTCTCGCTCTAATGTGGAGGTGTCCGATCCAGAACATTGAGGCTGAGGCCGTCTGCCTCTCCCTCCGCCCACCAGGGGTATTAAAACAGATTAAAGGTCACCTGCAGGACATTCAATTAGAAAGTCTGAAATGTCACACAGGGAAATTACTAACGCTGTAGAGTATGGTCTTGCTCCACAATTAGTGATGGGATATTGTTTTCAGACCAGGTCTGCACCAGATTGGACATATCAAATGACACCATGTAACAATGTTAGTGGCTGTTATGGGCAAATTATGTCCGATATTTAAAGGATCTATTAAACACAGAGCATGAAATATACTATAGAAATCACGTAAACATTCCAGAATGCTCAGGGACATAATCGTTTGCATTTTACAATACAACTGTGCACACAGCCAGCTTTGAAAAGAGCAAACTCCCCAACCAATCTGGGGTTGTTTACTATTAGCTAAAGCCTGCATGTTTCCAAATGATAATGGAAATGTTTGGAAAATAATGTATAATCGACTGGCATGATGATATACAGTACATATCAACAACATTCAACACGGCTCAGGCAAAATGAATTATTCACCAACTATTTGCACCTCAGTATCCTTAAAAAAACCTTTAGCAACCATTTTCTCAACTGTTCCTCACTCCACATGAAAATGTGTAATCTACCCCAGTTTAGGATTAATATGGAATTCATATTTCATTTACATAAAGATAGATTCGTAAACAGATCAAAATCCTCAAATACTTCAACATCTCAACCAATCTAAATAAATCTCACCAAGGCAAAGACCGGAACATTTGCTATTGCCTGTGCATGACATTAACAAAATGGCTATCATTCCAATATTTTTTCATAGATGTTTTTTTTCCTCTTGTGTATGTGTGTATGTCTGTTTCCAGCGGAGAAGGTTAATGACAACTTCTACACCAACCGGCGGCACATGGTGGAGATGGCAGCCAAGGGCAGTCTCCCTATGCACCCGATGCATCGCATGGAGCAGGAGCCCAGCAACCCCTACAGCCCTCCGTTACAGCCTTCCCTAAAGCAGAACGGACACAAGTCCAAAAGCACCAAGGGCCACAGCAGCCACAGCAGCAGCTCCCATACCCTGGCCTATGGCTCCAACACCCTCGCCAACCCAGGGATGCAGATGAACTGGGACGGCACAGAGACGGTGGGCCGCCGGCAGAGCCACGGCACTAAGAAACACTGCACCATAGAGCAGGTGAACGAGATGCACAGCACCTCACGCAGCCAGCACTACATGCCCCCGCAGGCCTACTTTGTCAGCAACAGCAAGACAGAAGTGACTGTCTGATCTGAGAGCCCACCCCACCACCATAACCACTATAACCCCAGCTGAGAGAGAGAGAGAGAGAGAGAGAGAGAGAGAGAGAGAGAGAGAGAGAGAGAGAGAGAGAGAGAGAGAGAGAGAGAGAGAGAGAGAGAGAGAGAGAGAGAGAGAGAGAGAGAGAGAGAGAGAGAGAGAGAGAGAGAGAGAGAGAGAGAGAGAGAGAGAGAGAGAGAGAGAGAGAGATGGTCAGAAGGTTGCTGGAGAGGCTAAAGTAGGACAGTGGTCCTGGATTGAGTGCCCCTCTCTAGAGGTCCTGTGTGTCTACTAATGCGTGTGGCTGACTGACTGTGCATGAGACAGGCATGTGTGGAACTCCTGCCAGTGGGGGGAGAGTGACCACAACAACATACTCCAAACCTCCAAGGTTTGGGTCATCACTGTATTGATGATTATATTGCAACTAATACAAACTAATCATATACTGCAAGTCAGACTAATAACATCAATGAGTAGAGCATAGCAATGATGGACCTCTGATGGACGGATTAGCCAGGGTGAGCCTGGAGCCATGCAGTGGTGGAAGAGACTGGAACTGTACAAAAGCCCAGTGGCAATAGACTTTTCCTATTGTTAGTATTAACTGAGATCTCAAAGGGCCTGAAAATGTGTATCATCTCATGTAGTTTCCACTGAATCCACATCGGATAAGCCAGTAGGTTTAGATCTAGACGCAGTGGAGCAGAGGAGCCGTTAGTAAAGGGATACATTGTTCTCCTCAACATTGATTGACATTTCCTCAGATGTTGTGTAGTGTATATACTGTGGGGGAACTTGTTGGTAATGCTCATGCTCGGAACCATAGGGAAACAGTGACAATTTCAGATATGGACAGTATACTGTAGACTCATTCAGAGCCCACAGAGCATGAGGTGGATGAGACTGCACCAAACCAGCTCTGTAGCCACAACCTCATACACACCCTACTCAGCTCTCTCTGACGTTAGGGCTGTGCTTTCTCTGAGAAAACTATGAGATACTGTTCAAATCAAAGAGCTCGTCTTATAATTGAATTAAATGTCTTCATCTTGCAAACATGTCCACAGCTGTCAGTTGAAAATTGTGAGTTACATCTACCATTTAACATACTTTATTTCTGTTTCCATTCGACAATGCATTGTGTGTGTGTGTGTGTGTGTGTTTACCTTGGTACTTTAGAACAATGATAGAGAAAACACAGAAGGAATTGTATCCTTCCCATACATGTAATGTCACTGCCAATAAATGAGTGAATATATTGCCTATATATTTATGCTCATTCCCAAATTGATTAGTATGGGATTCATGTTGTGCAGGGGTGCCCGTTCTTACCCACCTCCATCAATACTAGCAAATCTTTACATGGCCTAGAGCATGTCCAACAGCCAGGCCCCCAGCTCAGACTGTTGTGGCACTAGAAAACTACTGAGGGCTCCTTTACGGCTACCCAGAGAGTTGGTAAAGGGTTGTGGATGTTCCTGAAAACAGCCATAAAAGGTAAAGCCTTGGTAAATAGAGTGGATTTATTTAATTTAGTATGAGATCAAGTCCTGGATTAAGACAGAGAAGGTCCTCTAAAATCACCATGAGTTGATGTCATTGCATGCACAAATCAAACTTTAACTATTTGTAAAAGAGAAATTGCAATACATGATGTACTAATTATTGATAAAATCATTATTTTTCATTTTCCTATGTTTTTGAAAGATTTTTTTTATTCTACAGTTGCATCAACTTTATAAGATATACACATAGAAAAAATAAAATGTGTTCATTTTGAATAGCTGGAGTAGCCTACTAAAACATCTGAGAGTACCCATGTACAAACACACAGGTCAATGCCCTGCACATCCCCCAAGATGTGCCTGTCTTTTCCATTGGGCTAGTTGTGCATAATCAGATGAAAAATAGGACATTTTTCTCCCAACACTCCATTCTTGGGAGCTCACATGAGCAGCACAGTGCATTAGCATGCCACACTTACCAAAAAAAGCTTTTTAAATAAAGGGCTTCTGATGCGATTTGCAATGTGTTGCGATTCAAGAGCAGCCCACACTTTGTCTGCATGTCTTAATCATGCCTCTCAACTTGCCATGGCATTCCGGTGTCCATTAGTCTGTCTGCCGGTGACAAAGTGGCTCTAATGGCTGGAGGAGTGACAGCCTGTAGCTTGTCGTTCATTCTCTCACTCACCACATGAAGTCTGGTAAGAATAGCCGTGAGTCACATTCCCTACTTTTCGAACTTTAGAAAGCATTACAACAATATAACGTTTTCGTTGTGTTTGGTACAGTATGAAAAACCACAAGTGGACATTTTCAGATTAGACTAAGGGAACAATCATCAGTACCGATTCGCTAAGGCCTACTATACAATAAGTGCTTGTATTTTTAACCACATTTTAACCAGATATGTATTGTATAGTCAGGCACACAACTATATGTTTTGAGTGTGTGATCACGTTGTCAGTGAAACGTAATGCACCAATACCGTAGATTGCTCTATGCTAACAAGGAAGGCACAATCTCACAATCTTTATTTTGCTATTGCATGATGTAACTCACAGTCTCACAAACTGCAACACGTTGTATCATTGTTTCTTCACACAATCCACTTGTATGTAGAATTCTCTAGACTAGTCATGTATGCTGTTTTTGGCATATATGCAACGCATATCAGCTCAACATTTGCACCAATAAGACAGAAGACTTCAGAATACCAATGATGTGATGCAAAAAATGGAATACAAGGTATATTTGTGTATTACATTTGTCTATACAAAACAACGTCCAACAATGAAAATTGTAAGGAAAAGTACTGCAAATTTGCATTGACTGCAAAAGGGCTGATTCTTTAGGTCAAAAATCTAGGGACATATTTAGTATGGCTGTACAGTACATAGTTAAGGTGATGTTTTGGTAGGGCCATAGAATAAGTCTGTGCCTTGTGTCCAAATGATATGTGCACCTGATTGAATTGTCCAAATACTGACTGGTCTATGAACAGATTGATGCATAATATTATACTATATAGCATGAAATGAAATCACTGTTCCGCTTCAAAGGACCCTCTCAATAACAATATCATATCCAACAAGAGTTCATTTTTTTACTATAATCACCAGAAAATGTGTGCAAAAGCCAACAGCTCCATTGATTGTAGATAGAGTGCACCTATTGTGCTGTATGCGTCCAGATTGCATTGAATGAGCTATTTTGTCACAATTTTAGTCATGGAGTGAACCTAACACTTAAACGTGTAGTGGTGAAGTGTAACTCCCTCACTAAAATAGCTTCCACTGATATAGCATAAGACATGTACATTACATGTGTAGATTAACATTCCAGTTGACTGGTCACCATGCTACCTATGGCATACTGTAAAGTAATAACACAATGGCCATTGATTCTAAATCATGTCCTTTGAAATTATGTAACTATTTATCTCCAAACCTTGCTCATTTCTCAATCTAAATAAAAACATTCTCTTGACATTGAACTAAACTGTGCTCCTGGCTGAGGCTGAATTTCATTCATAATGCAGCTAGTGGTCTTGGTTCCAACCTTTAGGAGTGGGAAGACGATGGTGCTCTTTCGTCATGCTGTCAGTGGATCATGTTATTTGTGAAGCACAACTGATTTTGTATTCTAACTAAATTAAATATTACTTGTCATATATGTGTGTACAAGTTGAGAAGAGGAAACTCCATTGTATTGTTCACATCTAAAATCATATTTACAATAAATCTGTTTCTTCTCAAGATGTTTGTGGTGAGGTACAGTATGTCCATGGTTTACATTATTTGAATGTTGCATTGCTCTTGATCTTACTATGATTAGGCTTTAGCTTTGAGGGCTAACCTTGTGTCACGCGGCGCAAAGGAGACCCAGGTTCGAACCCAATCGGTCACACATCCAGTTAACGTTTCTAGTGAACATGCAGTAGGTGGCATAGATCATCGTAAACTTGCAGAGATTCCTTTGAACAGCATCCGCTAGCAGCCATTCAGGGTAGACTGATTGTGTTCCCGTGCAGTCAGCTTAGCTAATAAAACCCCAGTCGTCCCCACGCCCCGCCTTGCTCCCTGTAATGAGAGTTAACCTGGCTGTCTAGTGTGATCATTTAGCAGCCCTGTTAGCTCATCTATCAGCAGGAGAAGAGCCCTGCCTTTCTCTTCATGTTGGGATGGCTCCTCATTAAAGTCCAATCTGACCCTGGGCGTTTTATTAACACAGAACTCTGCTGACCTTTCTATGGAGATGTTCTCCTTCGACACCATCCATCAGCAGCAAGGGTATCAGGGCCACAGAAAATGTTTGCTCAAACAGGAGGTCTTTATAGGTACTTTAGAGGTACTATTGGGACACTTGGCTTCATTCTTTTCAATCTTCAAATTGGCCATTGAGTGGGGTAAGTTTAGATACAGAGAATGTTTTATTTCTACTGATTTTAACCAACTTTATCTAGCTAATCAGATTAAATTAGACTTTTTACAATTAAGTTATTTTGGGTAAAGTTCAGACTTTTTAACATTTTCGAAGATAGTGAGCAACATTTTGAGACGTTTAACTGATGATTTCCAAAACAATTGTACCACCTTAACTCCCCTGATTGAGTCATTACCATTGGCTAAAACTGTAGGATCCTCTAAAGTTCTCCACCATCCAACCAGTCGTATAGGAGATTAGCCAATATTGACGTGCTGACTGCGGTTTTATTACAGATGGAGATGGCAGCTGTTGAAGTGCTTATGTCACTCTCATGTGAAGTGGTCAGTATGAGCTAATCTCCTGCTTCAACTGGAACTGGAATCGATGCTGTGGCTCCCAGCAGACATTGAGCCTGTGGATGTCACGATGTAGTTGTTTAAATTGCTGGAGCTGAGTGTGACTGACTAGTGCAATAGAACTTCAGACTTGAGTACTCGGCACCTGGATGGCATGATGAGATAATTAGTCAAAGGAAATCCTTCCATGTCTTTAATGGGATGCCATTGTGTAGGACAGGACTCCCAGTAACTATTAGAACCCATAGCGTGGATTTGATTGCAGTCCCTCCTTGTCCATAGACTGCTTTCAAAGTAAGGAAAAATATATACAATTTCATAATTTGGCTGAAATATCCCTTTAACTCCCATATGTTGGAAGAGGCTCGCTGAGACTAGCAAGTGGTTGCACAGTCATTCTAATGCTATAAGTGGTTGTGTTCCGAGACCATCTGGATTACCTTTTTTTGCTATCTGTGCTTATGAAACAAGGACATCTGCTCAAGAACCATTATCTGGTATCAGCAAGACCACAGATGCTGCCAACAGAGTCCCAACTCAGACTAATCCAGACTGCTCATCTGATTAATCATGTCGCAATGAAACTTCACTGTTCACAGAACTACTTTGGCATCCATGACTCATGTCCATACATGTATGCACAGTTTGGCACATTTATTTGTCATCCCTTTTATTTCAAATGTCTGCAGCTGATAAACGTCACTCTAATGCCACTGTATGGTTCTAAGTGTAATTCTCTAAGAGGTGTTAAGGGTAATAAAGGATACTGAGGCTGTGTCATTGGTTCTTATTATGTAAAACTGATTTATCAATAAACTACATTCAAAGAACCACCTTGCTCAAAGGGTAAGCAAATTAAACGGAACTGGGTGTCTCTCTCTCAGCAAATATGGTTTTCAATAGATAAAGGATATTTTTGTCCTAAAGCAATGCTATTTTTGTTTCATTTTGCAGGACACTTGAGTATTTACCTAGAAACCCAGTAAGACATTGTATATCAACAGTGTGACAGCCTGTTATCATTTTTAAACTTACCCTCTTTAATGACATTGACACTGACACGACACCAGACAACCTTCCAACTGCCACTGTCTCACCTGCTGTGGACTTGGCCTCATTACTATAGTTAATGTTCTAGTAATTAAGGCCACACTGAAGCAGGAGTTACTGTATTAGAATGTACCGCTTCTGTTCTGATGCTGACACCCAGGCTTTCCATAAGGAGCATTGTATTTCATCTTCTAGCCTTGAAATCATATAGTGACCCAGCACAAACGTGTGTGTGTGTATGCTTGAATGTACTGTATATAGGCCTAAGCAGCATTCCAGATCAGAACGACCAGTCTAATAAAAGGACAACCTTCCGGTGAGAGGAAGTGGGCCACTCACTATTTTTGACAGAGAACTGTTCAAACAAAGCACCCAAGTGCTGATGGATTCAACAGAAAGTTCATTTAAATAGGCCAATGTAATTCATAACTGCTAACGGTCTAGGTTTTGCACTCCCAGTAGGCTGTCAAAGAAAATATATGTACTCCACTTTCCAACATTTATGGCAAAAAGTACAAATAGTTCCTAGGAGAACTTGGCCAGCCCGCAGAGGGAAAGTCCAAGTGGATGCTACACTGCAACTCATTCTCCATCATGAGTCGTTTTAAGGTTATAGACTTCAAAATCAAATCCCTGTTTGCGATGTGTGCTATAATATAGATGACTGAGATAGGATATTGTTGAATAGCAGCAGAGTAAACATGCAGACTAATGTGTGACACCTCCTTGGGGATGGACTGTGTGGTTGGGGAGTAGGGGTCTTCTCGGGTCCAAAAAGTTGGACCTGGACCCGAACGGACCCGAGAGGAATCAGTCCCGAACCCGAATGGACCTAACGAAAACCAGCCCTAGACCCGGCCTTTATCCTAGACCAAACCCGAAGAAAAATGTCTAGCAGCCAAGTAGCTCTTCTGGATAACGAATAGGTATTTATATGTTGGCTAGGCCTTCTATAAATCAATAAATTCACCTTATTAGAGTAAAATAAATATGCTATAGGCTATGCAGAGCCTTGGTCGGATCCATTTGGGTCAACTATAGACCCGAGTCCCGATGACAGTCAAACAGGACCCGACCCGGACCCAAGGGAAAAGTTAAAATTTCAGACCCGAACCCGCACGGGTCCCAGGTCCCGGGTCGGGTCTTGGGTATTCGGGTTCGGGTGGACCCGGGAAGAACTCTACTGGGGATCCATTTAGAAACTATATCATTTCTATTGTCTCACTCACACACAGGGCCTTTGGAAATTTAATTTGATTGGAACATTCTAATCCCTGAAATGAGAAGCAATTTCATCTGTGGATCAGGATGATTTACAGAAAAAAGCTGCTTGGAAGTGGATTTCCTGAAATTGACTAAAATTGGCAGTTTCCTCCCTTCCGAAAACCACCTTTTCATCCATCTATTTTTAAACCAACATTTTCTGCAGTTGCACAATTAGAGCTAAATCCAGACTAATGGAGTAAAATGGAAAATGTATTTTAGAGGAACAAACAGGTATTCTGAGGGAGAGTGTAGGTCAGGTTACAGGGAGACATCTTAGAGTTGCTTTCAGATCAAGAGCGTCATCCCCCTGGCAAGCTAGTTCTGTCCAATCATGTACACTGAGGATTCACGGTGCTTTGGACTTGGTGAACATCGGAGTGTGAGCCGTCTGTCTGTCAGCATGAGGCAGCGGTTGTAGTTATATCTACTATATCTACTACTTGGACAATGTGTTCACAAGCTGATGCTCTGACAGCAGGTGCTTGAATTTGAACCTGAGTGACTTCAAAATGCTTATTGTATGTGTAGGTGCACTTGACTGAGCTCACTCATCAAAGTTCCGGGGTGGGTGGAGTTTGCACCTCAGGATCAATGGAATCGGTTTCCTACCAAAGATCATCAAGGCTTTGATTTGCTGACCTTCCGTTAAACAAGCGCACATCCTGGTGGATGCTAGTCTTCTTTGATCATCCTAACTTCATGAAATGTCAGTACGCATGCATTATTGACAAGGCTTTTTCCCTCTCAGCCACACATTGGATGAGTAACTATACTCTTGTACATTTAGTTGGGAATGTTCCAAAAATTATAGTTAGTAACAGAAAGTCTGTCCAAAAGAATGGAAGTTACCGTATACACTGGATCCAACTGATATTCTGGTTCTGATCTGATTGCTCTTAAGTTAGTCAAAACTTTACAACACGACTAGGAAACAGACAGATTAGAACAACATGAAACATCTAAGAAGCCAGGCCTGGTATTCATAGCGGATTTTGAAAAGGCCGTTGATAAAGTAAGAATGGATTTTATATATAAATCCATTTCTGTGAGTCTCTTATTCAATGGGTAAAAAGAATGTATAGCAACCCCAGGTGTAAAATAGTAAATAGCTAACTGTCAAGAGGAGCTAACTGTCAAGAGGAGTTAAACAAGGGTATCCACTGTCACCATATCTATTCGTTATGGCCATCGAAATGCAAGCTATTAAAATCAGATCAAATAACAGCATTAGAGGATTAGGAATCCAAGGCTTAAAAACAAAGGTGTCCATGTATGCCGATGACTCAAGCTTTATATTAAGTCCACAAGCTAGATCCATGCAATGTCTCATTGAAGATCTAGATAACTTTTCTTGTCTCTGGACTAAAACCTAAATATGATAAGTGTACCATATTACGTATATATCTTTAAAAAACACAAATTTTACATTACCTTGCAGTTTACCTATAAAATGGGCAGATGGTGAAGTAGACATACTTGGTATTCATATCACAAAATATATAACTTAGCTCTCCACAATGAATCCCAATAGAAAACTAGTAAAAATAGACAAGATCCTGCAACCATGGAGAGGTAAATACCTGTCTATTTATGGAAATGTTTCACTGATTAACTCCCTAGTCATATCTCAGTTTACTCACTTACTTATGGCGCTGTCTACTCCTGATGATTTGTTTTTCAAATCATATGATCAAAACACATATTTCGCTTTATCTGGGATGCTAAACCAGAAAAGATAAAGCGTGCCTATCTATATAATGAATATGAACTGGGTGGACTGAGATGATTAAATATCAAAGCACTAAACCTCTCTCTAAAAGCTTCACTTATTCAAAAGTTTTACTTGAACCCAAAATGGTTCTCATGTAGATTACTAAGAAAAGTTAATCCCTCGTTTAAAAATGGCATTTTGGCCTTTGTACAGATTGCATGTCTCATTTTCGATTAATTGAAAATGAAACCTTGTTCAAAGTATCTCTCTTTTTCAAACAAGCATTGCAGAGCTGGTTACAATTTCAATTTCATCCCCCAGAAAACATATTACAACAATTATTATGGTTGAACTCAAATGTACTGGTTGATAAAATACCTGTATTTATGGAAAATATGTTTGAAAAGGGTATTTTGTATATTTTGTTTTTAAATGATATTGTAAACTGGAATGGTAAAGTTATGTCCTTCATGGAGCTATCGGAATTGTATGGGAAGGTCTGCTCAATCCAAGATTACAACCAATTGATTACAACATTATCCCGAAAATGGAGGAAGCAGATGGCAGCGGGAGGAGGTAGGAAACTGGTCTGTCTGCCCAATATAAAGGATCAAAACTGGCGGAGGAACAAAGAGCATAAATAGGAAAGTATACCAGTTTAATTTGAGGACCAGGAGGTTGACATCTGTGCCATACAGATTGCAAAATAGCTGGGAAGAGATTTTTGATGTACCGATTCCATGGCACAGAGTGTATGAGTTGTGGTGGGGTCTCGGATGGTTGAGGGGCAGCTATCGGGGAACTGTGGGGGGATCTTGGATGGTTGGTGGCCTGGCGGTTGGGAGCTTGGGCCGGTGACCGATAAGTCGCTGGTTCGGTTCCCCGATTTGACTTGGTGGGAGATCTGTCGACGTGCCCTTGGGCGGGGCGCTTGACCCTAGTTGCTCCTGTGGGTAGCTCTGGATGGGAGTGTCTGCTAGATTTACATTTACGTCATTTAGCAGATGCCCTTATCCAGAGTGACTTACATACATTTTCATACTTTTTTCATGCTAGATGACTGAATGTAATGGAAATGTTGAGCAGCTTCACTGCAGGTAAACTGTATGGTTTAATATTCAATAAAAAAATATATTTATAAAATAAAATTAATGCTTGAACCAACTGTTTCCTCATCCCTCAGTAAGGACCCCTTGGAATTCACCACCACCATAGAGTGCCTGTTTGTATAGTGACATCAAGAGAACAGTATGACGCTCATCTCTCACATCAAGGTAAAGCTAGTGTTGCTGTGAGAAGGAACACAGTGGAATGTTGTGGTCCTGCCTGGTCGACCTGGTCCTGCTGTCTGCCTGGAGGAGCGGGCCGGTGGCCAGCACACAGATGGCAGGGTGTGAGGACAAGCTGCTACTTCTGGGTTAAATGAATAAAAAATGTGCTCTCAGTCCTTTAGCCATGTTTTGCTAGGCTCACATTTATTTTGGAAACTTGTTGACTGGACATTCTGGATTCAGGATTCACCCCAATTACTAGGAAAAAAGTTGAATCATCGACTGAAGAACTTTTGGGGAATATAAGCTCCATGTTCTCATTAAAGATTGGTGGTGGAGAGAGAGGTATGATTGAATAGGACATTATCATCACAGACATTCCCAGGGTCATTATTTGATCACAGTCATATAAGGTATTCCTGCAATGGACTTGAGATGAGACCCTCCTGTTAATGCTCTCATTGAGGCATCCCAGTTCCTTTGCCTGAACAACTTTTAGGTCTACCCACAATCCTTATGTGTTGTATTTTAATCCTCTTCCTCCAGAGAGCCATTTAAACGGAGTGTAATAGATAGCTGCAGCCACCAAGGAGGATCTGAGTTTCTCCTGTCCCTTTCCAAGGAGCTCCCATAATGCCGCTATCATCAGCGTGAACACTGTTCATTTTTTAGGCCCACTGACTACGAGCCATGCAGAAACACATTTCACTTACTATTGACTGACAAATGTACAGCACTTTATACAAAAAATTAAAATATATGTTTGATTTTCACATACACCTGATAGGTGCAGTGAAATGTGTTGTTTTACAGGGTCAGCCATAGTAGTACGGCACCCCTGGAAGGACAAAGCTCTGTGTGACCCAAAGCCCTTTAAATATCAATGTATCGCCCAGGTGCAGCTGTGCGTTTGTGACGTGTCATTATGCATATTTTCTTTTAATGGGTAGAATTGCTTAAGGTGGTTATGTGCGGCAGGCAGCCGCATCTCCCGAGTGGCGCAGTGGTCTAAGGCACTGCATCGCAGTGCTAGCTGTGCCACTAGAGATCCTGGTTCGAATCCAGGCTCTGTCGTAGCCGGCCGCGACCGGGAGACCCATGGGGCGGCGCACAATTGGCACAGCGTCGTCCAGGGTAGGGGAGGGAATGGCCGGCAGGGATGTAGCTCAGTTGGTAGAGCATGGCGTTTGCAACGCCAGGGTTGTGGGTTCGATTCCCACGGGGGGGCAGTATGAAAAAAAAATATATATATATATATAAAAAAGAATAAAAATAAAATAAAAAAATAAAAGAATGTATGCACTCACTAACTGTAAGTCGCTCTGGATAAGAGCGTCTGCTAAATGACTGTAATGTATGTAATGTAATGTTAAGAGCATTGGGACAGTAACCAAAAGGTTGATGGTTTAAATCCCCAAGCCAATTAGGTGAAACATTGGTTGATGTCCTCTTGAGCAAGACACTTAACCCTAATTGCTCTGGATAAGAGTGTCTGCTAAATGACTGTAATGTCAAATGTTCCATAAGTGACTGTTCCATCATATGTTTTACCCCTGTAATGGTTTGGTTGTCCATTATTTCACACCTCTGTCAATAAACATGCTGATGTTGTATGGCTGATGATGACTCACAATATATATATATATATATATTTACTTTGTCTTTGCTCACTAAAAGACAGCATAATACAGTCAAATTAGAAAAAAGACAGGGGTGTGGGTTGTTATGTGCCAATGCAAGCACAAACATGGGGGTGGGGGTTCTCCAAATCCAAAATGATTGCTACCTAATGGGGTGACAACATGTGAATAAATGTTAAGAGGTGGCAGGGCTGGGGGTCAGAATATTCTATCAAAGTATTTATTATTAATTGACCCCCCCAGAGGAGGCAGTAACCTTTATCCCCACACCCCATTCTTTACAGGCCAGCTCATACCATCTGGGGCGAGGGGTCTGTCTGGACCTTCAACCAGACCACTCAGCATTTCACCAGTCCTCTCAGACACGGGACAGCAGGTCAGTGAAAGGGACCTAAACTGCACATCAGGAATAGTACAACAAGAAGCCCTTGTCTTTACTGAATCAACTGAAGGTGAATGTAAGGATAGTCACCACAGAGATTCTTTCCATGGTCATATAGTCGTGGAACAATAGACAGCACAATACAACTTCAGAAAATAAAATAAAATTGAGAATATGTTGAGTTTTATTAGAAGAATGCATGTCCAGACATGTAAACAGTATTGACAAGGGCTGGTCATTACAACATCTCATTTGTCAGATGTAATATATATATTCCACTATACCAAAGACATATAACATTTACATTTTTTTATTTTTTTTGTCATTTAGCAGACGCTCTTATCCAGAGCGACTTACATTATCTTTATTTTATTTTATTTTTCATACTGGCCCCCCGTGGGAATCGAACCCACAACCCTGGCGTTGCAAACTAGTGCTGAAACATTATTTAGGAAAGTCACAGGTTTTACTAACATAAAACATGGTCAAATGACATAATTCAAGATCAAACATTTATTTTCTCAGTTAAAGGACTGGAAAATAGCAATGATGCCGGTAAGGTAGACTATGCAAATAGAATGCCTCTATCTTCCATTGAACATAGACATTTGGTCATGTCATTTTTCGGGGAACGGGATAAAGCCATCACTGACAATAGGAGACCGTATCAGGATGTTGAATACGAAGAACATAATTGTGCTTTCTGCCTGAAATGAGCACTTTCTGTCCAGGTACAGAAAAAAGTGAGGCTCAGACATTTCAAATTACTGTTGCAGAAAAATAACGAGAAAGAGCTATTTCACTGGTCAAGGCTCCTCAATTAACTTTCACAAAAGCATTTCAATCTGTACTGTCCTTTGCTGTAGCCTAACATGCTGTACAAGTAACCAAAATGTCCTTGGCTATTTGATCAGTAGTCTATGCAGTAGTCATATGTTCTTGAGGAATACCATTAAATAATTAGCACAGCATTTTCAACTAACTGAGAGAAAATGAAGCTCACTATATGAATAACACATGTATGGGTACATGTATGGATGCATTACTAATCTTTCCCTTCAAGTGAATGGGAAATTCAGCTATACATCTTTTAACATTATAGCTCAGTTTTTTGATGTACCATGTATGTTGTTCTTCAGCACACTGATTAGGTCAAATCCACCTTCCTGCCCTCTGGGCTCTGCTACAGCAACAGAAGGCAATGGAAAAACAGATATGTACAAGACAAGGCAGCAGCTATGAAAGCATGTTTTGCTCAAGTCCTCCTCACATTTCCCACATCCCAACCATGTTCAACATCACAGTTGGACTAAAACATACACAATTTGGTTTTACTCTATCTTAAAGAAACACATACACACACATTTACATACGCGATCACGCACGCATGCACGCACGCGCGCACACACACACACACACACACACACTCAAATTTCACCGTAACACACTAAAGCGTGAACTCTGTCCTGGCATACAGCTGGGACCTGCAGACCATAAGCTCTGCGATGGAGCCAGGCAGATGTGTCAGCAAAATACATTAGCTCTCCATTCAGCATTTTTTTAGAGTATTTGTCATCTTTCTGATTTTCCACTTGTCAGAGCATCCTCACTGTGTTGCTGGGGTTTGAACGGCATTTCATTAGAGCCGCTGACAGCCCGGAAATAATGCAATTTGTTTACCATCCTGTTCTGCATATCTACAGACATTTATACACTTGATAGTTCAATAATTCATCATCATCATTCCCCTAATATTCGGTTGATTTCAAAGCAAATAGTGCTTATTTTGATTATTGAAATATCATAGTTTCATTGCAATTATGAACTGATCATATTAGTGTGATTTACACTAATGTACTGTATGTACAGGCTAACCTAGTGTGCTCATTATCAAATAGACATCAGCTATACATAAACGCAACACTGGAGAAACTAACTTTCTGTCATTTCCACAGAGTTCACTCATGATTATGGACATGCTCTGCGGCTTCATTTAAACCTCTAGCTTTAAAAAGTAATTGTAGTTATTGTCATTTCCCCGAAAATGCCAGGAGAGATTCCTGTTAATTGGCAAATCATGTTTTTTTCTCTCCATTGGGGTGGTTCCCTCTGGAAATTAAATCAGCACAATAACCTAATTCTGTCATACTTTAGTAAATGACCATGCCCCCGCTGTGTATGATAAATAATATCGCTGACAGAATGGTATATTCAGATGAGGCATCATTAATGCATTTTTGAATAAATCACAAATATTATGGTATGTGCAGTCAAGTCCTGTATGTTGCTAAGCGCCATATTTCTCAAGTGTACTGTCTCTGGATGATTTTTCTGCTTGGCATTTGATTGATGAACGACCAAATCAGGGTAGCCAAAAAAACGAGTGCATCTGGGCTGATATCGCTCTAGGCTGGAGAGTAGCGATGAACATTTTTCACTGTCTCACAGGCCTGTCTTGAGAATCTACAGGAGATTGTGGGCTGCATCAGATGAGACCACTTCATGTCAAGTTCATGTCACTTCCCACTGGGCATCTTTACAACACTCTTTTCTTTTATATGTGGTCCACAGATAGCATCCCTAGCTCCTATCTCTCTGCCTGGGTAGTTATAGAGGGGTACCTGGCCACAGCCTGCACCAGAGACCCATTATCCCTGTGTCACATGAAGAGGTGGAATTGATAGAGCTCTAGTGAGACTAAAATGTAAATGAGACAAAGGATTGAGAGGAGTCTGGGTTTCTCTAGTGGAGGAGTCTGGGTTTCTCCAGTGGAGTAGTCTGGGTTTCTCTGCTGGAGGAGTCTGGGTTTCTCTGCTGGAGGAGTCTGGGTTTCTCTGCTGGAGGAGTCTGGGTTTCTCTGCTGGAGGAGTCTGGGTTTCTCTGCTGGATGAGTCTGGGTTTCTCTAGTGGAGGAGTCTGGGTTTCTCTGCTGGAGGAGTCTGGGTTTCTCTGCTGGATGAGTCTGGGTTTCTCTAGTGGAGGAGTCTGGGTTTCTCTGCTGGAGGAGTCTGGGTTTCTCTGCTGGAGGAGTCTGGGTTTCTCTGCTGGTTTCTTTTTATAGAATGTTTTACTATTAAACGATTTATTGCATTACTGACCTTATCTGGCACAGACATATTATGGAGTGATTTAAGATGAATACGTCCACATATCTTAGTTTAACATGGGATACAAGTTGTTCAGTGATGCCAGTGTTTGGCTGATGCAGTAGTGTTGGAACCTCACAATGAGTTTCACACCCTAAACCCATTGCTTATCCGTGTCCCTCAGAGATTGGTATGGTAGGCCTACATACTTATACATATGTAAAAATATATACAATTGAGGGGAGAGTGACACTGAGAGAGACACAGAGAGACACTGAGAGTGACACTGAGAGAGACACAGAGATACACTGAGAGTGACACTGAGAGAGACACAGAGAGACACTGAGAGTGACACTGAGAGAGACACTAAGAGACACTGAGAGACAGAGATGACCTGTGGGATGGGTGGGTCTTTGGATGGGTCCCAAGTGGCCACTCTCTCCCTGGCCTCCACATGGCTCATTGGCCCTGCCGTGATGCAATCAGGGGATGAACGTTCTGCTCCATTTAGCACATATGCTAAGCATCCACTCTCCTGTAATTGGCATCCCTGACTGACATCTATCATCCTATCTGAGCTCCCACACTTTCTGCTGCCTACAAACCTCAAGGAACGTAAGCCTAAAGATGTACTCAAACAGGGACAACTGTTTTTGCATTGGCAACTTAAAATCTTGCTAATCTTGTTTGTGGAACCAATGCAAAGATTTGTAAATACACAACTATAGACATGGGAATGCATATTGATTAATTACCGATGTGATTCCTGTATGTTAAAACGTGGTGATGACAGGTGAATGGTTTAGGCCAATGAATGTACAAAAAAGCCTGTTCAGGAGAATGCCTCCTATAAATGTCTCTGAAATGAATGTGAGTATGTATGTCCGTATTATAGCTGTGAGCTTACCCAGGAGATAGCACTTTCCATAGGCCAAATGTGTGGTGAATGGCGATAGCAACCAGCAGAAAGCAATGGAGGGCCAGCCATATGGGGACACTGATAAAATGAGGACCTGATTAAACACAACAGGTGGATGTGATTCCAGCGTCTGTCTGCTCCACACTCATTTTACATTACATTTAAATTTTTGTCATTTAGCAGACGCTCTTATCCAGAGCGACTTACATTTAGTGAATACATATTATTATTTATACTGGCCCCCCCGTGGGAAACGAACCCACAACCCTGGCGTTGCAAACGCCATGCTCTATCAACTGAGCTACATCCCTGCCGGCCATTCCCTCCCCTACCCTGGACGATGCTGGGCCAACCGCCCATGAGTCTCCCGGTTGCGGCCGGCTACGACAGAGCCTGGATTCGAACCAGGATCTCTAGTGGCACAGTTAGCACTGCGATGCAGTGCCTTAGACCACTGCGCCACTCAGGAGTAAGGGAAGGTATCTGGGGTGTGTACATCCTCTCTCTGTCAGGAAGATTACCGGCCAGATAATATTATCATACATCAATGTATTGCCTTTCAATTGTAACAAATAAGACCTGTTATTGAATTTCAGTTCATGTCAAGCTTCTTTTAGAATTAATTAGGGTTGGGGGTATCCAGATTTTTATTTGGGGATGCACAAAATTCTCTGCTGTAACCAAGAAGCTTGATCTTGACATCTAGCCGCTTAGCTAGCAAGTTAGCAAACCAAATGCATAGCTGGAGCCCTGAGCTGGATATAATTTATTTGATATTTGATTATAGATTTCTTATAGTTACAGTGAGGGAAAAAAGTATTTGATCCCTTGCTGATTTTGTACGTTTGCCCACTGACAAAAAAATGATCAGTCTATAATTTTAATGGTAGGTTTATTTGAACAGTGAGAGACAGAATAACAACAACAAAATCCAGAAAACGCATGTCAAAAATGTTATAAATTGATTTGCATTTTAATGAGGGAAATAAGTATTTGACCCCCTCTCAATCAGAAAGATTAGTATAAAAGACACCTGTCCACAGAAGCAATCAATCAATCAGATTCCAAACTCTCCACCATGGCCAAGACCAAAGAGCTCTCCAAGGATGTCAGGGACAAGATTGTAGACATACACAAGGCTGGAATGGGCTACAAGACCATCGCCAAGCAGCTTGGTGAGAAGGTGACAACAGTTGGTGCGATTATTCGCAAATGGAAGAAACACAAAAGAACTGTCAATCTCCCTCGGCCTGGGGCTCCATGAAAGATCTCACCTCGTGGAGTTGCAATGATCATGAGAACAGTGAGGAATCAGCCCATAACTACACAGGAGGATATTGTCAATGATCTCAAGGCAGCTGGGACCATAGTCACCAAGAAAACAATTGGTAACACACTACACCGTGAAGGACTGAAATCCTGCAGCGCCCGCAAGGTCCCCCTGCTCAAGAAAGCACATATACATGCCCGTCTGAAGTTTGCCAATGAACATCTGAATGATTCAGAGGAGAACTGGGTGAAAGTGTTGTGGTCAGATGAGACCAAAATGGAGCTCTTTGGCATCAACTCAACTCGCCGTGTTTGGAGGAGGAGGAATGCTGCCTATGACCCCAAGAACACCATCCCCACCGTCAAACATGGAGGTGGAAACATTATGCTTTGAGGGTGTTTTTCTGCTAAGGGGACAGGACAACTTCACCGCATCAAAGGGACGATGGACGAGGCCATGTACCGTCAAATCTTGGGTGAGAACCTCCTTCCCTCAGCCAGGGCATTGAAAATGGGTCGTGGATGGGTATTCCAGCATGACAATGACCCAAAACACACGGCCAAGGCAACAAAGGAGTGGCTCAAGAAGAAGCACATAAAGGTCCTGGAGTGGCCTAGCCAGTCTCCAGACCTTAATCCCATAGACAATCTGTGGAGGGAGCTGAAGGTTCGAGTTGCCAAACGTCAGCCTCGAAACCTTAATGACTTGGAGAAGATCTGCAAAGAGGAGTGGGACAAAATCCCTCCTGAGATGTGTGCAAACCTGGTGGCCAACTACAAGAAACGTCTGACCTCTGTGATTGCCAACAAGGGTTTTGCCAACAAGTACTAAGTCATGTTTTGCAGAGGGGTCAAATACTTATTTCCCTCATTAAAATGCAAATCAATTTATAACATTTTTGACATGCGTTTTTCTGGATTTTGTTGTTGTTATTCTGTCTCTCACTGTTCAAATAAACCTACTATTAAAATTATAGATTGATCATGTCTTTGTCAGTGGGCAAACGAACAAAATCAGCAGGGGATCAAATACTTTTTTCCCTCACTGTAAGCAGTGGCGTAGCACGCACGCACGCACCAACCCCCCTCCCCTCCCCCACCATTTTGTAAACGGTATTGAAAATCATACCGTCGGTATGTCGAAATACCCCAGTATACGGTATAAATGGTATATCAACCAAGCCTAGAATAATGCCTTCCAGTGACAGCATCTCCCTGTGTCGGGAGCTTTAAATCAGCATCCGTCTTCTTCACGTCTCTGAGAAGGAGAGATTGGGAGTGGATAAAAGGTGGACTCAGGTCTCCTGATCATGAGAACGGTGGCCATATAATTATAATTAATGCAGTGGAATGGAAATGGAAATGGAAAACATGAGAATGCACATATAAGGAAATGCACCACAAAGAGACATTAATTGTCACGCCCTGGCTCTGGGGACGCTTGTATGTTGAGCCAGGACGCTTGTATGTTGAGCCACACTTTTTGTGAGTGTTCTTTATGTTGTTCTAGTTTTGTGTTTCTAGGGTATAGTTATTGTATTGTGTTTCTATGTTGGCCAGAGTGGTTCTCAATCAGAGGCAACGAGTGTCAGCTGTTGCTGGTTGTCTCTGATTGGGAACCATATTTAAACAGTCGGTTTTTCCACAGTGTTTGTGGGATCTTGTTCCGTGTTGGTTTGTGTATGTAACCAGGGACGTCACGTTATCGTTTTGTTGTTTTGTTCGTGTGATCATTATCTATAATATAAATATGTTCGCAAATAACGCTGCGCATTGGTCCTCTGTTCCCGATGATCGTGACATTAATAATGTATGATATGTAAAAGAATATGCCTCCTATTGCAACTTCCACCTCCACACCCCAACCCCATACTGTCACGGTTTCGGCCGAGGCTGCCTCTCTTCCTTGCTCGGGCAGGCTTCGGCGTTCGTCGTCTCCGGAATACTAGCTGCCACCGTTGTATGTTTCTATGTTCGTTTGGTCTTGTCTGGTATTGTACACCTGTTGTCGTTTAGTGTCATTGGTGTCCTATAAGTTCTCGTTGTGTTTGTCAGGTGTTGTGTGTGATTGTTTTCACTGTCGTGCATTTGCGCCATCATATACGGTTTGCCTGGTTGAGCTGTTCTCCTCTGTTTAGGAGAGTTTATTCGCACATGTTTAGTGCGCCCGTTTGTTTTACGCCTGCGTGCGTTGTTCTCGCCTCAGGGCTTTTCTTCGTGTTTCAGTTTGTGCATTTACTAAAGTTGGAATTATTTCCTGCGTCCTGCGCCTGATTCCAACACCACACCCACCTACAGCAAACACTGACAGAATCACACACCTTTAGAATGGAATCAGCAGGAGCCGCAGCAGCACAGGAGACGTTGGAGGACAGGGTCCGGGAGCAGAATGACCAGATCCTGCGGATCGGGACCGCCCTGCAGGAAGTGATCACCACCCTCCAACGCTGGGAGACCCGAGGGACACCCCCAACGCCACCTTCCCTGCCATCACCATCGGCAAGTCAGCCCATTCCCGCTCCGGAACCCAGAGGAGTTCGACTCTCGCTCCCGAGGGCCTACGATGGGACCGCTGCCGGGTGTCAGGGCTTCCTTCTCCAGGTGGAGCTTTACCTGGCCACCGTGCACCCGGCGCCCTCGGGACACGAGAGCGTGTCCGCCCTTATCTCCTGCCTTTCCGGCAAGGCGTTAGAATGGGCCAACGCCAAGTGGAGGAGGATAGACGCTACCACCATCACTTACGCTGAGTTCTCCCGCCGCTTCAGGGCGGTGTTTGACCATCCACCAGAGGGAAAAGCGGCGGGGGAGCGTCTGTTCTGCCTCCGGCAGGGGAAGAGGAGTGCCCAGGAGTTCGCGTTGGAATTCCGTACTCTAGCGGCGGATGCAGGGTGGAATGAGCGTGCCCTCATCGATCACTACCGCTGTAGTCTACGTGAGGACGTCCGTCGGGAGCTGGCCTGTCGGGACACCAGCCTCTCTTTCGACCAGTTAGTCGACATGTCCATCAGGCTGGACACCCTGCTGGCTACCCGCGGACGTCCCGAGGGAGGTCCGTCCATTTCACCCCCCAGCGCCTCTGAGCCGAGCCCCATGGAGCTCGGGGGCGCTAGCGCTAGAGAGATGAGGGGTCGGAATACGAGGGGGTCCATCTCCTGCACCAACTGTGGTCGGGGAGGACACACCGCGGCTAGGTGCTGGGGATGGCCTCCTAGGGGAGAAGACGACAGGCCCCGCACTGGGGAGTCCTTCCAGGTGAGTAGGCGCCCCACTCACCCAGAGCTCTCTGTTGCGCACTTCTGTATACCTGTGCGTTTTCCACAGGTAGCACCTCATTCCCAGCATAAGGCGCTGGTAGATTCAGGCGCGGCTGGGAATTTTGTTGATAGGAAATTTTGTTTAGACTTAGGGATTCCCCTTCTTCCTGTTGACGTCCCCTTCCCCGTTCATGCCCTAGATAGCCGTCCGTTGGGATCGGGCTTGATCAGGGAGGTCACGGCGCCACTTAGGATGTGTGCGCAGGGGGGTCATCAGGAGATGATCCAGCTATTTCTGATCGACTCGCCTGCGTATCCGGTGGTGCTGGGCATGCCCTGGTTGAGTACCCATAACCCGTCTATTTCGTGGCAGGAGAGGGCTCTGATGGAGTGGTCTGCCCAGTGTGTGGGTCGATGTTTAGGCGTTTCCGTAGGGGCTACCTCGGTGGAGAGTCCAAACCAGGTGCCCGCATTGCACGTTCCCCCTGAGTATGGGGATTTGGCTATTGTGTTCAGTAAGTCGAGGGCGACGCAGTTGCCTCCCCATAGGCAGGGAGATTGTGCGATAGACCTCCAGGCAGGAGCTGCGCTCCCACGGAGCCATGTGTATCCTCTGTCTCAGGAGGAGAAGAGAGCTATGGAAACTTACATAGACGAATCTCTGAGACAAGGATACATACGGCCCTCCACTTCCCCTGCGTCCTCGAGTTTCTTTTTTGTGAAGAAAAAGGATGGTGGGTTACGCCCGTGCATTGATTACCGTAGTCTCAATCAGATCACAGTGAAGTACAGTTATCCACTCCTGCTGATTGCGACCATGACGGAGTCATTGCACGGGGCACGTTTCTTCACTAAATTAGATCTCAGGAGCGCGTACAACTTGGTGCGCATTAGGGGGGGCGATGAATGGAAGACAGCCTTTAGTACCACCTCGGGCCATTACGAGTATCTTGTCATGCCATACGGGTTGATGAACGCTCCTTCAGTTTTCCAATCATTCGTGGATGAGATCTTCAGGGACATGCAGGGGCAGGGGGTGGTCGTGTACATAGATGACATTCTCGTGTACTCGTCTACCCGAGTCGAGCATGTGGCACTGGTGCGCCGAGTGTTGCGGAGGCTGTTGGAGCACGACCTGTATGTCAAGGCAGAGAAGTGTCTGTTTTTCCAGGAGTCGGTCTCCTTTTTGGGTTATCAGTTGTCTGCGTCAGGGGTGAAGATGGAGGTAGACCGGGTGTCAGCCGTGCGTAATTGGCAAACGCCAACCACTGTGAAGGAGGTGCAGCAGTTTTTGGGGTTTGCGAATTACTACCGGAGGTTTATTCGGGGTTTTGGACAGGTGGCAGCTCCCATAACGTCTCTTTTGAAGGGGGGTCCGGTGCGTCTGCAGTGGTCAGCCGAGGCGGACAGGGCCTTTGGGAGGCTGAAGGACCTGTTTACCTCGGCTCCGGTGCTGGCGCATCCGGATCCCTCTTTACCATTTCAGGTAGAGGTGGATGCGTCAGAGGCCGGTATAGGAGCCGTGCTTTCGCAACGGTCCGGCACGCCACCTATACTCCGCCCCTGTGCCTTTTATTCCAAGAAGCTCAGTCCGGCGGAGCGAAATTATGACGTAGGGGACAGGGAGCTGCTAGCCGTGGTACAGGCCCTAAAGGTGTGGAGGCACTGGCTTGAGGGGGCTCAACACCCTTTCCTCATTTTGACGGACCACCGTAACCTGGAGTACATCCGGGCAGCTAGGAGACTAAACCCTCGCCAGTGTCCTATAAGTTCTCGTTGTGTTTGTCAGGTGTTGTGTGTGATTGTTTTCACTGTCGTGCATTTGCGCCATCATATACGGTTTGCTCGGTTGAGCTGTTCTCCTCTGTTTAGGAGAGTTTATTCGCACATGTTTGTGCGCCCGTTTGTTTTACGCCTGCGTGCGGAGTTCTCGCCTCAGGGCTTTTCTTCGTGTTTCAGTTTGTGCATTTACTAAAGTATTTTGGACTTATTTCCTGCGTCCTGCGCCTGATTCCAACACCACACCCACCTACAGCAAACACTTACACATACCTGCAGGAGATTACATAAAAAGCAGATCCTGGTTATTGTTTAACAACATGTATTCATTGAACTGCACACATGCATGCTGGGTAGATTTTGAATGTACTTGCTTATAGGCCTAGATCTTCAATGTGTCAATCAGTTGATCAATATATAAATTGCTAATTAATAACCAAACAACACTTGCTAAATGAAAGAACTGCTTATTAAAAGTAAAAAAGTACTAAAAGCCTTTTGTGTTTGAAATGATTAGCAGCCAGTCAGTCAGTGATACTCTGTCAGGAAGTAGTCTTGTTCTCTGTCACCGGATGCGGGTCTCAGTCTCTGGAACCTGTCACACTAATTACAGCTGTAAAGAACGGAGAACATTTTAATGATGTTGATTTTCCTAGAAGGGATTCATGAGGAAATCACTTGCACTGTAATGCAAAACTCTTACTGCATACATGACCTACTGTAGGTCTGAGAACTGTTATAGAGGCAGACTTTGATGAGATGGCATATAGGGAGTGATACAGTCTCTGGGTTATTATTACCCCTAGATTATGTTTTGGGGGGTAAACATAGCACACTTCTCTGCCAATGCACCCTATACATAATCAAATCAAATAATTTTAATGCTCTCATACACATGTTTAGCAGATATTGCGGGTGTAGCGAAATGCTTAAGAGACCTGACATATATGTTGCATTTATCACGAAAATTTAAACTGAAGTAGTCTATAAGTACTTCACCATTATGAAAGGACATTTGCGCTCCTTGGACACTTCTGAGGTCCACATCTCACATCCCATCTCTACCACGAGAGCGTAGTCGAGCATCACTTATGTCAAGCCTGGCATATTGAGTGAGTTGTGGTGACCTTCTGTCAGGTGAAACCCTTTCTTTATCCCCACTCCCAGTCCACAACACATCATCCATCCACAGTGTCTTCTCTAAGAGGATGTCACAGATACAGACTATTGTAGCTACTCTGATGAATGGCTGGCCCAATATCTGTGGGAGAGGCCAAAATAAAGTATAAATCAGATGGAGACTGAGGAGCTAGAGGGGGTTATAATCCCACAGAAGAGGTGGACATGGCACACTGATTCTAGATATAGGTTCCATCCCATCGCCACATCCCAGTTCCTTGGAAGGATTAGTCTGCTAAGGCTCCCAGAATGTTCCTTTAATGGAACTTGAGAGGTTAGATTACACTGATATCAATCTCCACAGACTGCTAAATCCCTGGTCCCTCTGGTCTATGGTGTTGGGGGGTGTGGGGGGGGGGGGGGTGATGATATACAGTGGGGAAGAAAAGTATTTAGTCAGCCACCAATTGTGCAAGTTCTCCCACTTAAAAAGATGAGAGAGGCCTGTAATTTTCATCATAGGTACACGTCAACTATGACAGACAAATTGAGAAAAGAAAATCCAGAAAAGCACATTGTAGGATTTTTAATGAATTTATTTGCAAATTATGGTGGAAAATAAGTATTTGGTCACCTACAAACAAGCAAGATTTCTGGTTCTCACAGACCAGTAACTTCTTCTTTAAGAGGCTCCTCTGTCCTCCACTCGTTACCTGTATTAATGGCACCTGTTTGAACTTGTTATCAGTATAAAAGACACCTGTCCACAACCTCAAACAGTCACACTCCAAACTCCACTATGGCCAAGACCAAAGAGCTGTCAAAGGACACCAGAAACAAAATTGTAGACCTGCACCAGGCTGGGAAGACTGAATCTGCAATAGGTAAGCAGCTTGGTTTGAAGAAATCAACTGTGGGAGCAATTATTAGGAAATGGAAGACATACAAGACCACTGATAATCTCCCTCGATCTGGGGCTCCACGCAAGATCTCACCCTGTGGGGTCAAAATGATCACAAGAACGGTGAGCAAAAATCCCAGAACCACACGGGGGGACCTAGTGAATGACCTGAAGAGAGCTGGGACCAAAGTAACAAAGCCTACCATCAGTAACACACTACGCCGCCAGGGACTCAAATCCTGCAGTGCCAGACGTGTCCCACTGCTTAAGCCAGTACATGTCCAGGCCCGTCTGAAGTTTGCTAGAGTGCATTTGGATGATCCAGAAGAGGATTGGAAGAAAGTCATATGGTCAGATGAAACCAAAATAGAACATTTTGGTAAAAACTCAACTCGTCGTGTTTGGAGGACAAAGAATGCTGAGTTGCATCCAAAGAACACCATACCTACTGTGAAGCATGGGAGTGAAAACATCATACTTTGGGGCTGTTTTTCTGCAAAGGGACCAGGACGACTGATCCGTATAAAGGAAAAATGAATGGGGCCATGTATCGTGAGATTTTGAGTGAAAACCTCCTTCCATCAGCAAGGGCATTGAAGATGAAACGTGGCTGGGTCTTTCAGCATGACAATGATCCTAAACACACCACCCGGGCAACGAAGGAGTGGCTTCGTAAGAAGCATTTCAAGGTCCTGGAGTCTCCAGATCTCAACCCCATAGAAAATCTTTGGAGGGAGTTGAAAGTCCGTGTTGCCCAGCGACAGCCCCAAAACATCACTGCTCTAGAGGAGATCTGCATGGAGGAATGGGCCAAAATACCAGCAACAGTGTGTGAAAACCTTGTGAAGACTTACAGAAAACGTTTGACCTGTGTCATTGCCAACAAAGGGTATATAACAAAGTATTGAGAAACTTTTGATATTGACCAAATACTTATTTTCCACCATTTATTGCAAATAAATTAATTAAAAATCCTACAATGTGATTTTCTGGAATATTTTTTCTCATTTTGTCTGTCATAGTTGACGTGTACCTATGATGAAAATTACAGGCCTCTCTCATCTTTTTAAGTGGGAGAACTTGCACAATTGGTGGCTGACTAAATAAATTTTTTCCCCACTGTATGTCAATGTGCTGTGGAGAGGCAGATTAAGTGTTTCTTCCATTCTATACGTGTCAGAACACTTTAAAGTGGTGGTATGGTGGACAGCAGCCACTCTGAAACTATACCTGGCATCTCACTTCACTGCTAGTCTTGCAGGGCCCTACAGGGTGTGAAGCCGTCTGTAGTTTGACTCTTAGGATGTTCAGACTTAAAAAGTGTGGAAAAGTTGACAGTTTCATCCCCTCCCGGATCTGTATTGAGGAATACTACAAACAAACAACCTATGCACTTCACTGCTACGTGGTCTGACTGCATTGACCAGAGTGATTGATGATTAGACACACAGTGCAGAACTCAATCAAGAACCAGTCCCTGTAGGGCCCTGCAAGACTAGCAGTGAAGTGAGATGCCAGGTATAGTTTCAGAGTGGCTGCTGTCCAGGGTCCTGAAATCGTGCAGAGCGGTTGACCAGGGATTTCCATGGGCTGTTTGTTCAGTAGTGGTAATTTTGAGGCTTAGGATATTTCAGTTTTATGTCTGTACTGCATTAAACATTAATGTAAGGAGAATGCATGGTCACTTTTCTCTAGCATCTCAGTCTGATATGACCACTTTATTTTGTATTAAACACTGCAATCTCAAATTGATCAACAAGTGTGCACTGTTTGTTATTTATATTCTATGTTCACATACTGTATTCATATAACTTCATAAAAGCATTGTTGATAAGATTCAGAGAAAGAAAGAAAACATGTTTTTCACAGTCCTTCTGACATGAAAAATATGCATTTGTGAAAGCAGTGGTTACGAAGGAGGCAAACCCCCGTCATGTGCTACTGCCTATTAGAGAAACAGCAATAATGTTGCATTGTTAATGTCTCAGAGAGGAGTGGAGGGGAGAAGGGAAAATGGCACCACTCTGCCAGGAGAAAACTGCGCAGGGGAGTGCATGGATTTAGGGTTGCTGTGGTAACAACAGCATCAGCGCTGCATGCAGTTAAGATGTTCTTTAAGATTTTTAAAGAAGTGCAGATTAAAAGAGGGAGCGCAACTTTACGAGAGGTTAGATTTCATTCTCTATGTTTATTTAATAATAAAAAACGATTGATTGAAAGACTTGGGGCAAAGATGTAGTTCTTGGTAGTATATTGCCAAAAATATTAAAATACCTAATTCTAGGTTATCAAAATATACCTTAGTCTACCCGTTGTATATCCCCATCAATGTCTATGCTTATACAACAAATTCATACAAAATGAATGCATACAAAATAACAAATGCAAGACAACCTCTTCAATTTCACATAGCTTGGTTCAGTCCTTGAATCCTCAGTATTCTTCACAAACATGTTAAATGTGTTTGGCTGTCACTGCTACATAAACAAAGGGCTTGGCCGAACCCGCAGAAAACATCACACAGTTACGCTGTAGCCAGTCCAGTCAAGTGGATGGCTGTTAAACGCACACAATGGAAGAGGGAGCAATTGACATTCGGTTAACTAGACACCGACAGGGCCAAGCAGGCTCTGAATGCACCAAATCCCCATGCCAGTGAACCAGAGACATAGCCCAGCACAGTGTGCCCAGCCCTGCACAACACCAAGCCATAGCAAGACACAGCAGCCTGGACCAAAATCTGTGGAGATCTGAACACATACAGGCACATAGGGATTACTGCTGCTCCAGAGCTCTTTAGAGAGAGAGAGAACCCTTCTATCGTCTCACACAGACAACGGCTGGGGAAATCAAAGAGGCTTGAGGCAGAGAAAAGAGGGTCTCGCTCTGGCTTTTGGATATGTAGATGGTTTGAGTGGTTTACGATCTGTGCGACTGTGATCTTCACAGCGGTATAATCAATGTAAAGTCGCTTTCTCAAAAGGGTCAAATCCCCACAGGAGTATTCAGACAATCACTGGACTAGACCTGCTTCTGCTCTGTGGTTAGCACAAGTTCTTGTTACGGATTCAACAGTACTGTAAAACCTTAAATATTATATTTACAAACATGCCTTGGTTTTGGTATCCATACCATTAAGCTACAGTATATAGTGTGGGATGCACAGACAGCTGCTGTGTACGCTTGTTAGCTACTCTGTGAGATCCACCATATCTACTTGGTCTGGTATCGATGATATTTGGACTATTTCAGTGGGATTTGTTTCTTTGTGTCATGAAAGACCTTCACAGTCATGGCACAGAAAGGTCATTGTGCTGTAGATTAAATGAAGACTTCAGCTCTGTCTGTGCCATTTTCTCCTTACCCATGTGGCTTCTCTGAAAATGCCCTTCACTGTCCAGCACAGTTCATTTCTCCCCCTCTGAAGCTCTCCCATTATGGGAATACTGGCTTCACAATAAGTTGAGGCATTTAATTGCCCTACCAATCTACCAGCCACACATTATGTCCCCATCTCCCCATGCAGATGTTTATTCTGTCCAAAGTTCTCCATTTGTAATACGTTTGACTTCATGTTTCATTCTAGCCCATGTTTTCTGAGTATGGAGAGGGGGAAACCGAATGAAACATTTCTGGAAGTGAGGGAAATAAATGTCCGAGTAGCACAGGGACTCCCCTCCCCTAGCTTGAAGGTTCTCTGTTTGCCGGAAAAGTTATATAAAGGATTATTTTTCTGTATCTCTTTCTCACTCTGTGTGTGTGTATAAGTGAACAAAAGAACGAAATGGAGGGAGAGATGGAGAAAGAGAGAGAGAAGGACGGGGGGAGAGAGAGAGAAAGAGAGAGAGAAGGACGGAGGGAGAGATGGAGAAAGAGAGAGAGAAGGACGGGGGGAGAGAGAGAAAGAGAGAGAGAAGGACGGAGGGAGAGAGAGAGAAAGAGAGCGAGAAGGACGGAGGGAGAGATGGAGAAAGAGAGAGAGAAGGACGGAGGGAGAGATGGAGAAAGAGAGAGAGAAGGACGGAGGGAGAGATGGAGAAAGAGAGAGAGAAGGACGGAGGGAGAGAGAGAGTGAACGGTGTGGGGGGGGGGGGGGGGGGGGGGGGTAATGGATTCAATGTCCCTGTCTAAAAGTTTCCTGCTGTTCAGCATGCTGTATGAGGTGGTCCTACTTTTTAGGTAATTCCTACTCACAGTGTGACAGCGGATGGCTCCCTCTCAGCTCCCTCTCCACTGCTGCTGGCACAGGCAGCCTGGTTTGTAGAGCATGTAGCACTCACAGAACAGTGACAAAGAAAATGTACCTGGACCAGTCCCACCAATCTTCATATGCCCTTGAAAGAATGAGACTCGTTTGAAATCCCTCTCTTGATGTTTTCAGTTTTGAGCTTTCTTTCCTTCTGACTCAATTTAAATTAAATTTAGTGTTGTTGGGATACGACGGTTGATTGTTTAATTTGTCACTGGTGTTAGTTTGAATATTATTTATGTGTATCTGATGAGTGACCTATAATTCTGAATCAAAAATCTAGCATCGAATGAAGCCTTATGATAAATGGGAATTTCACAAAGCACTAGTCTGGATGTATCCGGTAGGTATCTAGGCCAGCAGCCTAGCCTCCTGTACCAATTATATTTCCTGACTCTCTCCTCCTATGGGGCTTTAGTTCCCACCACCAGCAGCCATCAGCAGACGTGATTAAGTTTCCAATTAGGCTGTGTGTCTGACTGTCTGACTTCAGCACAGCTACAATGGAACAGGTCTCCCAGTCCCTCAGTCCTTCAGAGGCTGCAGGCTGGGGACATACAGACGCCATGCTGGGAATCTGAACAGTGAGGAATCTTGACAAAGAGGAGGGATCAGTATGTCAAGTCACCTGATTGGACCATTTCCACAGAGGAGTCACTCTCTAGGGCTGTTCAACTGGTAAGACATCCATTCTGACCAGCAGCAGTTAGGCTGTGCTAAACTGTGATATGTGTGTGTGTGTATTCAAGTGTGCATATGCTGATGGAGACATGATAGAAAATGTCTGGTTTCATTACATAATATTGATGGTGGGAAAGAAATCGATACAGTAGAGTATCGCAATATTATTTTTTACTATATTATATCGATTCTATGACTCTCAAAAAAATTACAATAAATAATAAGCAGACATGGCAATATGTTAGGAACATCGAATCACAATAAAATCGCAGTATTGAAATAAGGAATCGTGAGAATCGCAATATATATCAATCAAATCACAGTATCGAATCGCAATACATATAGAATCGTGAGAATCGCAATAAAGAAATAAAATTGCAGTGTCGAATCGCAATACATAAATAAAATCACATTATTGAATCGCAATACATATAGAATCGAGAGAATCGCAATACATCGTATCGGTACCTAGGTATCGTATCGTGAGATCCCTGGCAATTCCCAGACCTATTACATAACATAGACTAGAATATACTTACGAAAGTGAATATTAATAATACATAATACAGTATGAACGCTCAAACTTCAAGCTATTACAGTAATGTGCTGATATTGAAATACTGTAGTTGTCACAGTTACAGAGGTCACAAAAACGTAACAATGCCATCATTTCAATCAAAGATGGCTGTGAGATAGAAAAAGCAATTTTCTCCACCAAGCCTCTTTCATGATGATGTGGAATACTTGCTATGATCAGGGTGAGATTGAGAAATGTGGAACAGGTGTTTGAAGCAGACTCTGTGAACTGTGGTAGGCATATGGTGTATACATGCTAATCAAGGAACGTGAAAGTACAAGGGGAGGTGGCCAGCTGGTGAAATACGACATCGACTGGGGGTTAATGACAGTCTCTAACTTAAATCAAAGTAGGCTGGAAAGTCACCTTCCATGACAACAACAGGAACCTGGTGGAATGACAACCAATAGTCAGGCTGACAAAAACATAATCATTCTAATGAATGTGGCTTGGAGAGCAGCTGAGACCCTTTACTGTCATGATGATTTTCTTAGAATGCAGCAAAGAGATCCAGTAAACATGATCACAATATATATTTCTTCCAGTTCCAAATGCTAATATCAACAATGTCAAACAGAAGCTAGGCCTATTTTATAGTCACTGAAGTAAAGCTGTGTTCATTTCAAGGGCAGTTGACATAATAATACAAGTAAATTGTGAGACTCTATCATCATGTCAATTTTAGTCTATTTCAAATGGATGGAGTGGGGAAAATAAAGTGGATTTACAATATGCCTAATAAAATTGCAGGATTTCTATAAAAAGTTTTCTATAAAACGATTGCATTTGACATTGACAAGAACAGCCAAACTTTTCCCAGTGCCAAAGTCATCCTACCCCAAGTCAACAGCTACATGTAAATACCCAGTGAAGATTAGATCGCTAGGCTTGGAATAACATGATAAATCTTTTTAATTATGACTAATTCCTACTTCTATGCACTACAGCTGTCTATAGATTAGAACCACCATCAGAAACCATCACCCTGTCTATATTCCAATTTTACATTTACGTAATTTAGCAGACGCTCTTATCCAGAGCGACTTACAGTTAGTGAGTGCATACATTTTCATACTGTCACCCCGTGGGAAACGAACCCACAACCCTGGCATTGCAAGCGCCATGCTCTACCAACTGAGCTACAGGGGACTCTCAATTCATTTTACAGTAATTGGCTTTTGTTTCTGTTCTATTGAGTCTGATCAGTATACACATTTATTTATCTTGTCTTAAATGGGGGAAATATGAATGTCTAATCCTGGTTGTGTAAACCACAGCCGGCCCAGAGGACTAAACAGCTCCTCCTTCCAAAATAAACCAATAGGAATATAATGAGACTTCTCCGCAAATATATTGCTGTCTTAAGAGCTGTACAAAATCTTCTTACAAAATCATCCTTCTTTATTACTGTCATTTACATGTTCATTTCTAGGGGAGTGCATGTAGAATGACTGGCCATAATGATTCAAGAGGGAGACACAGTGGTCTTTCCCTCTGTACTCAAGCTTTCACACATGGTGCGGAATCCTTCTTTCACAGTTTCTTTCACTCCCTCTCCATCAGTGGCCCCTCACCTTTGCTTTGCCAGACAATTAGAGAGGACCAGCACGTGAATGGGGCTTCTCAACAATCAGACCTGTTCCTGGAACTGGGACACACACACACACGCTTGCGCACGCACACACACTCCACACCAAAGTCACATCACCAGACGCTGACCTATATTAGACAAGTAAAGATAGTTTTTTAGAACAGAGCTCCACAGGCTCACCTCTGGCCCAGTAAAACACAATATAATGAAACGGGCCTGCAACTCTCCAGAGGACAAGCAGAGCTGTTGCCCACTGTTTGAAATGCAGAGAGAGAGAGAGAGAGAGAGAGAGAGAGAGAGAGAGAGAGAGAGAGAGAGAGAGAGAGAGAGGGAGAGACAGCTACTGTAGGGCCCATGCAGCCTGATCTGCCATGATGATGAGGAGGACGATGAATACTGTGGCAGCAGAAGTACTGTGGGCCTATTTCATAATTCATACCTCAATTTCTACTGAGCGTGTGTGTGTGTGCGTGTGTGTGTGTGTGTGTGAGTGAAAAGTCACAAAGCAAGTCCTCCAAACTCCTCCTGCCTGCATCTACACTAGTAATGATTTCTCCGGGATTTTCCCAGAGTCTGACTAGGGCAGACCAAAAACTGGTATCTAGTGATGAGGCGAGCTTCTCTATAAACTACTGTTGTGCACTGCATTTGTCCATCTCACAATGCAAACATTGTTTGTTTTGGCTTTAACAAGTCTTTCCTCTGTTGTGTACTGCAACAAACAGGCCCAGCCAGAGGGAAAAGAAACAGTGTGTGTTTGTGATGTGGGTAGAAGGCACTGATGCGTGCAACTGCTCATTAAGGGCCCTCCAAAAACTTATCCTTTGGTTGGGGAGCTGGAGAACACATTTAGTCAGATCCTCTTGAATTGTCTAAAACTTGAGTTTGTAAGGATAGGTTGGGTTCAATTTCATCCCAGCAAGGGTCCACTTTGTGAGGCTTTACTTCCTCCTTCCTGCTGCATCCTGGTACTTCAGATGAAGGAAGAGGAGGCACCTGCCTGAGCTCACTTACCTCCATATGTGCCTGAATCAGCACATTAATAATCATTTGGGGGGTGCTTATATTTGCCCTGTTGCACACTTGTGTAATGGACATGTGTTTCTTGCATATCCCAACTCCCCCTGAGACACCTGCAGGGAGTAGGGTCACAGACAGGGTTACCATTGCCCAGCACACCTGGAGCAAGTGGGGTTGAGGGCACAGTGACAGATTTTTCACCTTGTGGGCTCCGGGATTCAAACCAGCGACCTTTCAGTTACTGGCCCAACACTCTAACCTCAAGGCTACCTGTGTTCATACTGATATGATCATGACCGAGCAGATCGGGAGGTGGAAATTGTCCCTAACGCAGTGTGTCTATCTAACAACATTAAACAGCTGGGCAGATTGAACAGTTACAAAAGTGTACACGATTCGTTTGCATTGGATGCCAAAGGTTTTGTCCATCAAACTGCTCTTTACTCAATTGAAAGTTAAAGAGGTGTCATAGACAATTGATACATTGTTATAAAACTGTAAAAGGTGTCATAGCTATGTGATCCCTTTATCAGCCACCCTCCTATTGACATAAGGCTATATGTACTGTAGGTCACACACATTCCAAATGTCAAGCAAATTCAGAGTGTGGAGGTACAGTCATTTATTAAAGGACATGTTCTATTCTAGTGAGAATAGGGGTTAAATAATTAAAAGGTCCAGGTGATTCATATTTGAAATAGTCCAGTTCCTTCTGGATTTGAAAAAAGCTATTTTCCTTCCACAGGTACTACAGTATAATTTACCCAGTTCCTTTACCTACATATACCAATCAGTGTCACAGTTTACCTACACGTTGGTGGTGGTTTTGGCACACTATATGTTTAGTTACTAATAAACAATCTCTTACAAGGAAGATTGCTTGAAACATTGTATTTTGAAACATTGTATTTCTTGCTATACCATGACTCAAACTGGAAAAATAAAGGTTGACAGTTAGCATGCCCAGTTTCTCCACTCTGTCCTTACCCGTATATTGATATGCTGGTCAAAATTATGTGGGTATGCTTGGGAAGACCTCAGAATTGTTGATCTGTTCCAAGCATTGCTCTTATTCTCCCTCCCAGTCTTATTATAGGATGAAGGGATTTTTCTCAGCTCATTGTCTGCTGGCAGCTCACAAGGAGAGCAGTGGTAAATAGCAAACAGATTAGAAATACAGAAAAGGTAAGAAAGTTTTATGAAGAGTTGAGAGAAAAAAGGGTTTTGTAAGGGAAGAGCACAGGTATCCAGGGATTTGCTAAGGATTACTACAATATATTTGTGAAATACATAAAAATTTTTGCTCAGCACAATATGAAAAGGAATGCAGTCTCTGGATTAAGAATAATCTTCATGTTTTCTATTATAATCCCTATTATCTGCCTGTAATAGTCCACATACTGTACCAGCATGTAGCGTACTCTTCTTAACATCCTATTGTCCTGAAAGAAAGGATCATTACACATGGCTTAATATATTCATCTCAGAGAAAGAGGGAGAGAGAGCGAGAGAGAGAGAGAGAGGAGAGAAAGAGGGCGTGAGAGAGAGAGTGGAGAGCGAGAGCGAGAGAGAGAGTGGAGAGAGAGGAGAGAAAGAGGGAGCGAGAGAGAGAGAGAGAGAGAAGAGAGAGAGAGAGAGAGAGAGAGAGAGAGAGAGAGAGAGAGAGAGAGAGAGAGAGAGAGAGAGAGAGAGAGAGAGAGAGAGAGAGAAATTAAAAACAGAGAGTCAGATAATTTACCATTTAATCATCCTCCAATTGTGCTTTGGTCTTTCTCACTAATATTTGCCCTTACTTTTCAAGTCCATAGGCTAGGCAGAGAAGCGAGCAGAACAAAATGATTGTTTCATTTGAAGAGATAAGTGTCTCCTCCTTCTTCATCTCTCTCCCTCTTCCCTCTTTCTCTCGCTCCTATCATCACCACTCCACTACTGCTGGAGAAATATCGTAGTAGAGGAAACTGAAATAATTGGATCAGAATTCCGGATGGAACATTGAAGGTATATCTGCAGTATCAATTCACATACCATAGACACTGTTTAGAAGCAGTGTTATTGTTGTTGTTTCCATCAGGATTCATCCCCAGTTATAACTCCAGCTCTCCATATACAGTATACTGACTGTTAAGAAATACTTTATCAAGTATGTCATGGTCTCAAAGCAGATTTACACAGTTGCCACAGCCATTAAATTATCAATGGCACATGTAGACCTCCCATGGAAAACTCATCTCACAAGCCACTTTAGACGTTTCTATGCAGTATATTACACTAGTTATTGAGATACATTTTGAGAATTAATGATAGGCCTGTTCTAATTCCAATGCTATTCCTCATACATACAGTTATACATATTGTGTAGAAATGACAATAGCAATTGTCCATTGGAAATGGCACCTGACTGCATTCTTCACCAAGGTGGCCGATGCAGTTGACATGGACAGTGACAGAGGGTGACACTCAGTTACTCCACTCTAGTCGATCAGCCGTGACTCTGAGGGCTTTGATCTCCAATCCACCAGAGAGGCACAAGGATTCACAACCCTCTCCCCATGACACCTCCATGATCTCCTGGCCACAGCCAGACCCGTCAAGCTGTCTCAATTACCAGCCGTGTCCTCTATGCCTACCTACTCTCTACTGCTAAGTGAATAACTAAGAAAGAACTAAGTGTCAATACTGGATGTCAATACTGATATTATACAGTATTATTGTGTGTCCTCATTATTTTAATCCATTTAGATAGTTTTTAGATGTTGAGTGTGCCTGGCATTCTAGAAATGGAACACCTATAAAACCATGTATAATTCAGAGTACCGTGGTTAAATATACAACAGAGGTAGAACTAGGTCAAAGACATGGAAACCCAAAAAAGATACTCTTGTATAAATAAAAATTAATCTGATGTTATTGTGTGATGTCCCATAAAAACAGAAAATGACACTCTCTCCTCTTCTTTCAACTTTGCATAGAGCCTGGTGTTCTGATATCGAGACATTATTATATTAGAAGATTATTACTTTAAGTCCTGTCTTTGGTAATGTAGTAACTCCATTTCTTTGTTCCTCTGCATATGCTTTATGGCACACAGTAAGAAATAGTCCAAAAAAGATTAGTTGAAGCAGAGCTAGAATGTGGTCTCCCTCCAGCGATATCTCATCTGGTATGGAGCGAGCATAGGTAGTAGTCATTTCCACAGTGCCAGCAGCTAGGTCTGGTGTAATAGGGTTGCCTTTAAACTCTGTGTGAGATTGAATTACCTTCCTTTACCTTCCTCATTGCTAGTAACAAGTCTATTTCACAGGCTGCAGCCCAGGCTTTGCTACTGCCAAGCTTATTAACCTCTCTGGCACAGCGGAGCAATCTAATCCCCACTATAACCAGACTGCACACGTGCAGGAGCATATAGCCAGAGACCACACGCACACACAAGACAACAAGTGCTACCGTATACTGTACTGTTAAGTAAAATAAAATATTACAATAGCATCATACAGTATGTTGTGATGACCCATGTGTCTCTTTGTGGCCCACAACACAATACGATTGGGAAAAGCGTTTACTTATCAACAGTTATATAATCTGTTTGGTGCCCATTGTCACGACTTCCGCCGAGGCTGCCTCCCCTTCTGGTTCGGGCAGGCTTCGGCGTTCGTCGTCACTGGCTTACTAACCACTGCCGCTCCATATATCATCATTCCATTTGTCTTGCTTGTTAATTACACACACCTGGTTCTTATCCCCTCATTAGTCCGTGTATAAGTGTTCCCTCTGCCCCCCTTGTCCTTGTGGGTGATTGTTATTTGTGAGAGTAGTGTAGCTCGGTGGAGCTACTCGCACTTTGTATTGCCGGGGTAGATATTTCCCCTGTGCCTGTTTTCGTGTGTCGCTATCCAACGCAATTGTGTATGACGGAATAAACTGTATTCAGTGATTTACCCTCCTGCGCCTGACTCCTTCTATCACACGTATCAAAGAATCACCCACCCGCTATGGAGTCAGCGGGAGAGGAGCGCATGCCTGGAGTCGTGGCACGGGTCCAGGAGCATTCCACGATGCTGGCCAGCTTGGGGGAAGCGATGGATCGGGTTCTTCAGGTTGGCAAACCGGATCCAGCCACCTACACCCCAGCACCCGGAGGGATCCAGATATCCCGACCACGGGCGTTCGACGGGACGGTGGCGCTCTGCCAAGGATTCCTCCTCCAACTGGAGCTCTACTTCTCCAGCATCAGGCTGGCCCCATCGGAGCGGGAGAAGGTGTCCGTCCTCGTTTCCTGCCTCTCGGGGAAAGCCCTGGAGTACTACGGGGAGTTCGCTCGCCTCATTCGGGCAGTCTTTGATCACCCGGCCGAGGGTCGAGAGGCGGGCGAGCGGCTGGTCCACCTGAGGCACGGGACAAGGCTGGCGCAGGACTTCGCGTTGGAGTTTCGGACTCTGGCAGCGGGGTCTGGGTGGAACGAGTGGGCCCTGATCGACCATTTCCGGTGCCATCTGCGGGAGGACGTCCGACGGGAGCTAGCCTGCCGGGACACCATGTTGTCTTTCATGCAACTGGTGGACATGGCAATCCGTTTGGACAACCTGCTGGAAGCCAGAGGACATCCTGGTAGGGGTCTGCCCGTTTCCACCCCGGACGACTCGGATCCCGAGCTGATGGAGCTGGGTGGAGCCGCCGTCCGAGATAGAGGAGGATGACAGCGACAGTGCCACGCTGATGGCACGAAGGGACAGTGCACCACACGTAGTCGTCAACGCTCTTTTGGGTCTGGAGGGGGCAGGCAGGGCACTCTCGCATCACCCCAGGTATCGAACACACACACTCGTTCAGAGCCCTCTGCTGCACACTGTACCCTACCTATCTACTTTCCCGATCACATGGTAGTTCCCCAGTGTAAGGCGCTAGTCGATTCAGGCGCAGCTGGGAACTTTATGGACAGGGCATTCTCACGCCGTCAAGGCATTTAATTGGTTCCCTCCATTCCACTCCCCTCAGAGCACTTGATAGTCGACCATTAGGGTCAACTGTACCAGTCACCATGATCACCCAGGAGACTCATTGTGAGCAGGTTACTTTTTCTATTATTGTATTCTGCTACGCACGCCGAGCATGTGTCCCTGGTTCGCAAAGTGCTGGCCCGACCTTTCTGCTAAGGCAGAGAAGTGTATGTTTTTCCAGCAGTCCGTCTCCTTCCTCGGATACCGCATTACCACCTCAGGTGTGGAGATGGAGGGAGATCGCATTTCAGCCATGCGTAATTGGCCGACTCCAACCACGGTTAAGGAGGTGCAGCGCTTCCTTAGCTTCACCAACTACTATCGGAGGTTTATCCGGGGCTTTGGCAAGGTCGCAGCTCCCATTACATCCCTGTTGAGGGGTGGGCCGTCCCGGCTCCGCTGGTCTGCTGAGGCTGACCTGGCCTTCAGTAAACTGCGGGGTCTGTTCACCTCAGCCCCGGTACTGGCCCACCCTGATCCATCACTACCGTTCGTAGTGGAGGTGGATGCGTCCGAGGTAGGGATAGGCGCTGTCCTGTCTCAACGCTCGGGCACGCCACCCAAGCTCCACCCCTGTGCCTTTTTCTCTACGAAGCTCAGCCCAGCGGAGCAGAACTACGACGTTGGTGATCGGGAGCTGTTGGCTGTTGTCCGAGCTTTGACCGTGAGGAGGCATTGGCTCGAAGGGGCGAAACACCCTTTCCTCGTCTGGACGGACAACCGTAACCTGGAGTACATCCGGGCAGCGAGGAGGCTGAATCCTTGCCAGGCCAGGTGGGCCCTATTCTTCACCCGGTTTGATTTTACACTGTCATACATTCCGGGTACGAAGAACGTGAAGGCAGACGCACTGTCCCGGCTGTATGACGCAGAAGAGAGGCCCAGAGACAACACCCCCATACTCCCGGCCTCCTGCATTGTGGCGCTGGTAGTATGGGCGATGGACGCGGATATAGAGCAGGCATTACGCACAGATCCATCTCCACCTCAGTGTCCAGCTGGGCTGCGGTACGTGCCTGCTCTTATCCGTGATCGTTTGATCTACTGTGCATACACGTCACCCTCCTCTGGTCACCCAGGTATTGGTCGTACAGTGCGCTGCCTGACCGGAAAGTACTGGTGGCCTACCTTGGCTAAGGACGTGAGGGTGTACGTCTCCTCCTGCTCGGTGTGCGCCCAGAGTAAGGCACCTAGGCACCTCCCAGCGGGTAAGTTACAACCTTTACCAGTTCCACAACGACCATGGTCTCACCTAAGTGTTGATTTTTTGACTGATCTTCCCCTCTCCCAAGGTAACACCACCATCCTGGTCATTGTGGACCGCTTTACCAAGTCCTGCCGCCTCCTTCCTCTGCCAGGCCTCCCCACGGCCCTGCAAACTGCGGAGGCCCTGTTTACTCACGTCTTCTGGCACTACAGGGTACCAGAGGATATAGTGTCTGACCGAGGTCCCCAGTTCACGTCCAAGGTCTGGAAGGCGTTCATGGTACGTCTAGGGGTCTCGGTCAGCCTGACCTCTGGGTTCCACCCCGAGTCTAATGGGCAGGTGGAATGGGTAAATCAGGATGTGGGTAGGTTCCTGCGGTCCTACTGCCAGGACCGGCCGGGGGAATGGTCAGTGTTCTTGCCATGGGCAGAATATGCCTAGAACTCTCTCCGCCACTCCTCTACTAACCTAACGCCATTCCAATGTGTTTTAGGTTTAACCGGTTCTGGCACCGTGGCACCAGAGCCAGACCGAGGCTCCTGCGGTGGATGACTGGTTTCGGCGCACGGAGGAGACGTGGGATGCTGCCCACGTTCACCTCCAGCCCGCCGTGCGTCATCAGAAGGCCAACACTGACCGCCACCGCAGTGAGGTCCCGGTCTTCGTACCGGGGGATTGGTCTGGCTCTCCGGAATTTGCCCCTCCGCCTGCCCTGCTGGAAGCTGAGCCCGCAGTTTGTGGGGTCATTCAAAGTCCTGAGGAGAATCAACGAGGTCACTTATAGGTTATTACTTCCCCTTGATTACCGTATTAACCCCTCGCTTCATGTGTCTCTCCTCAGGCCGGTGGTGGCTGGTCCGCTCCAGGAGTCTGAGGTGCGGGAGGTTCCTCCACCTCCTCTGGACATCGAGGGGGCCCCGGCATACTCTGTCCGTTCCATCCTGGATTCGAGGCGTCGGGTGGGGGGCCTTCAGTACCTCGTGGAGTGGGAGGGGTACGGTCCGGAGGAACGGTGCTGGGTCCCGGTGAGGGATATCCTCGATCCCTCCCTGTTGCGGGATTTCCACCGTCGCCATCCGGCTCGCCCTGCTCCGCGTCCTCCTGGCCGTCCCCGAGGCCGGGGTCGGCGCGCTGCTGGAGCTGCGCGTCAAGGGGGGGGGGGTACTGTCACAACTTCCGCCGAGGCTGCCTCCGCTCCTTGTTCGGGCAGGCTTCGGCATTCATCGTCACCGGCTTACTAGCCACTGCCGCTCCATGTATCCTCATTCCATTTGTCTTGTGTTGTTAATTACACACACCTGGTTTTTATCCCTTCATTAGTCCATGTATAAGTGTTCCCTCTGCCCCCCTTGTCCTTGTGGGTGATTGTTATTTGTGAGAGTAGTGGAGCTCGGTGGAGCTACTCACACTTTGTATTACCGGGGTAGATATTTCCCCTGTGCCTGTATATTGTTGGAGAATCCCATACCGTGTATTGCCAGGGTAGATAGTCCCCTGTGCCTGTTTTCGTGTGTCGCTATCCAGCGCAATTGTGTACGATGGAATAAACTCTGTATTCAGTGATTTACCCTCCTGCGCCTGACTCCTATCACACGCATCACACCCATATGTTGGATACAGAGCACATTGAGTCTGGAATGTACTGTGCGGCACAACATGCAGGATAAGCTGCATTATTCATTGTGTGCACAATGTTCCAAAGGTGTGGATTGGGAAGGCAGTTTAGTCAAAACAGAGCTGGGATGAAAGACCCAGGGGAACCCGCCATGTTTAATGTCTGTGGCTAAAGCACAGAAGACTGCTCTCTCACAGTGGAATGTCTGCTTGTACATTACATCTTAAAACCTCTCATTTCTGCTCCTCTGTTGAAGGCAAACATATGAAAATGACAGGTGACTGTCAGGATTGATCTTTTTCACAGGGCCACTGCTTTGTACTCTGAAAAAGAAAGCATGATTTGGAATGGCAGAGGCCCAGGCTGGAGCCCAGCAGGGGTGTCCGTTTTCAGCTCCCAGTTCCAAGTACAAGATGAGAGAGTAAATCGATTAAACGCCTTTGAAAGAAAAACCTTTGGATGAGCATGTAAAAGAGTTCCGATTAATGACCCATAGTGAAGTTATAGGACGAATAGAGGGTAAAACTCAAGAGTAGTCCTTCAGCATGTCCATACAGAGCCCTTAGAGGAGAGAACTAAAGCCTATGATGCCAAACAAGGGTACACTCTTAGCACCTTTTTTTCTATCTAGAAACTAAAAGGGTTCTTCGGCTGTGTCCATAGGAGAACCATTTGAAGAACCCTTTTTGGTTCCAGGTAGAACCCTTTTCTGACTGATGCTATTACCTTGTCAAAGCCCTGTTTGTGCGTGTGCCAATAACTCTGTATAGGAAAATAAAACTATTACGAAATTGTCTGTTCATCCCTGAGGCAGAACATTATTTTCTTATTAACCTAGGCTTCTACCCACATTTATTCTGTGTCTCATACTCCCCGAAGTCTGGAGCAGATCAAGCTCTGGGCGATGGAGTAAAAACACACCCACTTCCATCACCTCGCTTACTACACACGTATCTGTTTATTCACTGCTAAAATGAACTTAAACCCAATGAGTTATTTTCTCATGAATGTATGGTTGGGGGAGGGGGGAGAGAAAGATAAGCATTTCTCGTCAGCAATATAAATCACGAAAAGTTATTACAAATAATTTGTGTGGAAAAAAGGAAATGCGAGTCCTTTTCAATTCACTCGCAAGCTCGGTAATGTACTTTGCGCTGCCTGAAATTCAATTTCTGTTGGAGAATTTAGCCCTCAAAAATGAAGAGGAAAAAATTAACTATTGTGTACGTTGGTTGTCTTCACTCTGCTGGAAATCCTTGTAGACTAAATGATGATTAATTATGAATACATGCATTATAATGACAACAGTTGAGATATCTATGAGGAGGAATACGAGAAACAAATAATCTCATCCCGCTGAAGATGATAGCTCTACTGAGGACAGAAAATAATAGCTACTGTAAATTAATTGCTGGATCAATGATGCTGTATTGCAAAACTAAACCCCCCTACTGGACTAGATAGGCCTGTCATTTTTCATCAGACAGATAGAGAGCTCACAGTGCCCTCTGGATTAAATGGATAGGGGATAGGACTGACCTGGATACAGTTGAGCAGGAAACTGACAGACTTCATTCATGGGGTAAAAAATATGTTCTGGATTCCAGGAGAATCCAGCCGTGGGTGACTGTGCTAATTAGACTGCAATGTGCAAAATACTACAGTAATGTAGTGATTAGTATCAATCACATAATGCATTCTAATAGCAACAGTATTATTCAATTCCTTTGGTGAGCGAAGGAGGACTAATTTCTGCACATGAGTGCTACTTTCAATTAATGTAGCTCAAAATAACATTTTGAACCAAGCCCTCTAACTCAATACTAGTCTCTTGTGACAGAATAAAACATTTGGTTCTTGTTGCTGATAATAACCACATTTTTATGATTTGAATGTCACTGCATTAACACAGTTCTTTCATCAGATTTTAAAAGACAAATGCCTGTCATCAAGATACTGTGAAGACAGACACCATGCTGTCATCGACCAGTATGTAATCCTGTTGGTGCTCTCCCAGGCCCACAATGACTGGTATCAGACCAGGGCAGAGTGATCTACTGCTGCCATAGTGATGACCTGTCATCCACCCATCACCCTGACTGACTCCCGTCACCGCACACACAGCTCCCATAATGCACTGCAGCAGTGGTGGAAAAAGTACCCAATTGTCATACTTGAGTAAAAGTAAAGATACCTTAATAGAAAAAAGTCACACAATAAAATACTACTTGAGTAAAAGTCTAAAAGTATTTGGTTTTAAGTATACTTAAGTATCAAAAGTAAATGTAATTGCTAAAATATACTTAAGTATCAAAAGTTAAAGTAAAAGTATAAATCATTTCAAATTCCTTGCATAAAGCAGGAAATGTTCCTGTCCTGCTAATCATTCAAAATGTAATGAGTACTTTTGGGTGTCAGGGAAAATGTATGGAGTAAAAAGTACATACATTTCTTTAGGAATGTAGTGAAGTAAAAGTAAAAGTTGTCAAAAATATAAATAGGAAAGTAAAGTACATACTGTATACCCCAAAAAACAACTTGAGTAGTACTTTCTCACACACCAGAAATCCCCCCAATTATCCTCAATACAGATAGTCTAATCCTAGATTCTTCTTACAGAAACCCTGGCATTTAATCAATGATCTGGGTTCACAATGGTTTTACCCCCATTACTGTAACTTCACACGTAGCATATTTAAATGGACAAACATAACTATGCAATCTACTTAGCCAGCAGTGGAGTTCGTTAGTCTTGGTACATTTTGTTTTTATCTCATTTTGCAAATCTGTTTAGAGAGGTCCCTGAACACCTGTTTCAAGCCGTAAATAGAGTATCTCATGCATTTTTTAAAAGACAAGGTCTAACATAGGGTGTGAGGGATGAGGACAGTTTGGATCCTCTCAGTAGACTTGTTTCTTTCTTTCATGTTATGTTCCCAGCGCCTGCTTCTGTCCGAGCCAGGGAAACCGGCCCAGAACTCACATCACAGGTGGACGTACCAGAGAGGGAAGTGTAGAGAGAACATTAAGGCTCCGTGACTATTCTGCTGTCTGGAGGATGACACTTCAGGACAGTTTGTGCACAGAGACCCTCAGACCTGTGGAGGCGAACAGTAAAAAGCCCAAAGTGCCACATATTCAACCTCCTGCCTGCAAAGACCTGTACTACAGTAAAGAGATGCAATGCTCAGTGCTACGATAAATATTTGATTCACAATCAGGATCTGTCTGGGGCAACTTTTTAAACAATCATGAATCGGGTCCTTGGTGTGGAATTGCGGCAGCTGTGGAATGTCAATGAGGTGAAGGAGGGCGGGAATCAATGTGTTCCTGCCTAGGACACAGACAGACAGACAGACAGACAGACAGACAGACAGACAGACAGTCGTACCAATTTATTCCATTTCTATATGGCATCTGTGCAACTAAAGAGTGACTGAAAATTAAATTGAAAATTAAAATTGACACACCATAATGACTAAGTAAAAATATATTTATTTTAAATGTTTGCAAATGTATTGAAAATGAAATCCAAAAAGATCTAATTTACATAAGTATTCACACCCCTTTGCTATGGCACTCCAAATTGAGCTCAGGTGCATCCAATTTCCTTTGATCATCCTTGATGTCACTACAACTTGATTGGAGTCCATCTGTGGCCAATTCAATTGTTTGGACATGATTTAGAAAGAAACACACCTGTCTATATAAGGTCCCACAGTTGACAGTGCATGTCAGAGCAGAAACTATACCATGAAGTCCAAGGAACTGTCATAGATCTCCGAGATCGAATTGTGATGAGGCATATACTGTATTTGGGGAAGGGTATAATTTTTTTTTAGAGTGTTGAAAGTTTCCAAGAGATAATATGGAACTACCCAGTCTCTGCCTAGAGCTGACCGTCCGATCAAACTGAGCAACCGGGCAAGAAGGACCTTGTTCAGGGAGGTGACCAAAAACCCAATGACTACTCTGACAGAACTACAGAGTTCCTTGGCTGAGATGGGAGAACCTGCCAGAATGACAACAGTCTCTACAGCACATTACCAATCTGGGCTTTATGGGAGAGTGGCAAGATGGAAGCCACTCCTGAGAAAAAGGCACATGACAGCACACCTGGAGTTTGCAAAAAGGCACATGAAAGACTCAGAGCATTTTGGCCCCAGCCAAAGCCCAGACTTGAATCCCATTGAAAATCTGTGGAAAGACTTGAAGACTGCTGTTCACCGCCACTCCCCATCTGACTTGAGAGCTTGAGCAAATCTGCAAGGAAGAATGGAGAAAATCCTAACATCCAGATGTGCAAAGCTGATACAGACATACCCAAGGCGACTCAAAGCTGTAATTGCCACCAAAGGTGCTTCTACATAGTATTGACTCAGGGGTGTGAATACTTATTTAAATCACATATTACATTTTCAATAATTTTTCTAAAAAATCTAAACATATTTTCACTTTTTCATTATAGGGTATTGTGTGTAGATGGTTGAGAAAAAACATATATTTAATCCATTTTGAATTCAGGCTGTAACACAACGAAATGTGGAAGAAGTCAAGGGGTATGAATACTTTCTGAAGGCACTGTATGTGAACAGACTCTAGTGTTATGTAACCCTGGAGAGGAGTAGAGAAGAAGAAGACAGAACAAACACAGGAAACAGCATCACACTTCACCTGAGAGAGACAAGTCAGATACATCTCCATAACATGGCAATCATAACCCTCTGAAAAAAGCAAAAATGGAGGGGAAAGATACAACTAGAATTAAAAGCGACATGACAGTTAGTCTCAAAGGACCAAGCGATTATCAGCTAAAGCCCCGTTGTCGACAGTCAGACTCAGACAGACAGAGCTAGTCCTACTCGTTTGAGCTCACAGACACTTTCCTCTGTGCTCAGTGTCTCTTCATTGCCCTCAGGACTTTTGTGTTTGAAGCCATTTTGCATTGTCAAAGACATTACCTTCTGCTCCCTGTACATTATGACTAGGCTCCAGGCTCATCTAGGTGCTTCTGAAATAACCCCAAATCAAACTAATCCCAATTGATGGGTAAAACAAGTCCTGTTACCTTCATGCCAAAACATTGAAAGTACACTTATGCCATGTAATCCACATCTTGTTCCACGGGAAGGCTCTCTAGTCATTCAATACAATGTTTTTATAAGCAGTGGGGATCTACTGTTCACAAACAAAGACACATTTGGAAAGAAAGACTAGTGTGTTGGACTGTGTTGCACAGCTACATCATGTGAGAATCAGAGAGCTGAGTCATGAGCTAGTTTGCAACACAACACCCTGCCTGAATCTGTGAAGACCAGTGCTTTATATAGGACACATTTCACACACAACGCCCACCGCAATCCTACATGCTCCATGGTTTCTCCTGAGCTCAGCCCGCCAGGTGACATCTCAGCTTTTCTGTTCACATAGAGGGATTTCCTGCTGTATCACATTTACCAGCTAATTTGTCTTACAATAACATGGAACCTGAAGAAAAAAAAACATCTATAAAACAGTTTAGCCTAATGCTGTCCTAGAGTATGCATGGAAATGTAATGGTAAATAGGTTTGCTTAATTTAGCTCTCTGGGTTTCTATTGAAATAGCAAATAGGTTAATGAGTGTACCCTGTTTTGTATGGTCAAGGTGAAGCTTCATTCAGGTTTACCTTCAGTGGAACAGAGTAGGCCTTTTAGAATAGACTGACATTCCATAATCAACCTGCTCAGGATAACACTCTGTAGAAGCAGTGCAGGGGGTAACTTTCACATGAAAGAGTGCAGCGGGTAATTTTCACATGAAAGAGAATGACAAAGTGGACAGAGTACAACATCAAACCAAAGGTCAATCAAAAGGATGTCTGCCAGCAGCTGAATCGCTCTTGACAGGTCCAACTGACAGCAGCTTGGAATCATGGGATACCATAATAACTGGTCAGCATACAAAGAGAGAACACATAAGCCCACTGGAACTACTGTCCTGTTTTGGAGAAGTCAGAAGTCAGAACTGTGGTGGTCAGGACTGAAATCAGGTGGTAGCTACCCCTCATGGTCTATTTAGGACATGCATAAACATAGTAACCCACACACACACCATATCACTTTCATGCTCTAAAAAACTGTCTTTGAAGGTTGAGGCGTTATACAGGTTTCTCCTCATGCATTTCAATATCACTGATAGTAGAAAGATCCCGGGGCAAATTACATTAGTCTTGAAAGGAGAAAGGATGAAGTGTGGGGAAGGCATTAAATATTCAGGCCAGGGCAATAGGCAGGAGAAGATCAGAACCTGCTGCACACTTCTCTGCACCCTGTCTTTTCTTGGTATTGGTACAACAGTCAAAATATGACCCTGTTGTTTTTTGAACCACATGAGAGAGCGAGAGTTGCACCCCTCCTCAAAAAACCTACACTCGATCCCTCCGATGTCAACAACTACAGACCAGTATCCCTTCTTTCTTTTCTCTCCAAAACTCTTGAGCGTGCCGTCTCTAGGTAACTCTCCTGCTATCTCTCTCAGAATGACCTTCTTGATCCAAGTCAGGTTTCAAGACTGGTCATTCAACTGAGACTACTCTTCTCTGTGTCACGGAGGCTCTCCGCACTGCTAAAGCTAACTCTCTCTCCTCTGCTCTTATCATTCTAGACCTATCTGCTGCCTTTGATAATGTGAACCATCAGATCCTCCTCTCCATCCTCTCCGAGTTGGGCATCTCCGGCGCTGTTCACTCTTGGATTGCGTCCTACCTGACAGGTCGCTCCTACCAGGTGGCGTGGCGAGAATCTGTCTCAGCACCACGTGCTCTCACCACTGGTGTCCCCCAGGGCTCAGTTCTAGGCCCTCTCCTATTCTCTCTATACACCAAGTCACTTGGCTCTGTCATATCCTCACATGGTCTCTCCTATCATTGCTACGCAGACGAGACACAATTCATTTTCTCCTTTCCCCCTTCTGATAACCAGGTGGCGAATCGCATCTCTGCATGTCTGGCAGACATATCAGTGTGGATGTCGGATCACCACCTCAAGCTGAACCTCGGCAAGACGGAGCTGCTCTTCCTCCCGGGGAAGGACTACCCGCTCCATGATCTCGCCATCACGGGAGACAACTCCATTGTGTCCTCCTCCCAGAGTGCAAAGCACCTTGGTGTGACCCTGGACAACACTGTGTCGTTCTCCGCTAACATCAAAGCGGTGACCCGATCCTGCAGGTTCATGCTCTACAACATTCACAGAGTACGACCCTACCTTACACAGAAAGCGGCACAGGTCCTAATCCAGGCACTTGTCATCTCCCGTCTGGATTACTGCAACTCGCTGTTGGCTGGGCTCCCTGCCTGTGCCATTAAACCCCTACAACTTATCCAGAACGCTGCAGCCCGTCTGGTGTTCAACCTTCCCAAGTTCTCTCATGTCACCCCGCTCCTCCGCACACTCCACTGGCTTCCAGTTGAAGCTTGCATCTACTACAAGACCATGGTGCTTGTCTACGGAGCTGTGAGGGGAACGGCACATCCTTACCTTCAGGCTCTGATCAGACCCTACACCCAAACGAGGGCACTACGTTCATCCACCTCTGGCCTGCTAGCCCCCCTACCTCTACGGAAGCACAGTTCCCGCTCAGCCCAGTCAAAGTTATTCGCTGCTCTGGCACCCTAATGGTGGAACAAGCTCCCCCACGACGCCAGGACAGCGGAGTCACTGACCACCTTCCGGAGACACTTGCAACCCTACCGCTTTAAGGAATACCTGGAATAGTATAAAAGTAATCCTTCTACCCCCCCCATAAAAAAAGAAAGAAAAAAGAAAGTGGTTGTCCCACTGGCTATCATAAGTTGAATGCACCAATTTGTATGTCGCTCTGGATAAGAGCGTCTGCTAAATGATGTAAATGTAAATGTAAACATGAGACCCCTGATATGAAATCAGTTGAACTGAGCAAGGAGAAGAGCATGAAAGGAGATAATCAATCTAGCTATCCAAAAGGAGACACCAGGGCATTGATATTGTTAAATTCAGGTCCAGATTGTGAAGTTGAAGTTTTCACTACCCCATATCTCAGACAAAAAGGATGCAGGTGCTCAGGTGTAAAAAGTAGCCTCATCCCAGCTACCTGAACTGCTGCTCCAAAAATACAGCCACATCCTTCAGGGAGTCATTTTATTTTAAAACTCAGGGTTTTACTGCCCGTCTTCTCCTGACAAGTTCAAAATAGACGGGCGCACCGGGAAAAAGCCAAACCTCAATGAAGAACTGTTGCTTGTTAATAAAACCAGATGCAAGTGTGTCAAAGGCACAAAAGGAAATGACATAGTTCATAGAACAGCTATTTCTGGAGCAACCTAAACATGGAGCAGAAATGCTGCTGACAGCCATGGCAACATAAAAACAGAAGAGCCATATGTGCCCAGCTATAACAGGTATTTTTCTAGACCCCAGTTTCATCCTTAATTGCTGTGAACTGTGTGAATGTATAGCTAGCTACACAATTAGAAACATCATACTGCTATTGGAATACTAGTCAGGCCATATACTGTATGCCTATGCTATTTCAACACCTTACCTTGAGCTATCAAAGCTCATAGGCCTAATGCTAATCATCTTTGTAATCCAAGAAGTACACAAGAGTATTCATCATAAACATAAGTGTTACTCTGATGAATTGAATGTGTTTTGAAGATTGGGATTTTTTTTGCAAAAGGAGTCTCATATAAACATGACAAGACTGAACAACTTAATCACATACCTTGATGTAGAAATACAAAAATGCAGTATTATCCAGGAATTATAAGGATCTACCAATAGCTGACTTGTGAAGCTCAAACAGCAGATAAGAAACACCCACTACAGTTGTTTTTCAGATGTCATGTGAAGCAAATGTGTAAGAGAAGGCCTCCTGCTATACTCTTAGATCCCTGTGCTGTCCAATCTCTCAGTGTGTGTCCCACTGTGTGTCAAAAAGCACTGTATGAGTCTCGGTGACACCGGGCCTGATGCTAAGCCTGACACCAAGCCTGACACCAGGCCTCCCCGGGTGCTTTGGGCAGGAATCAGAGGGCATGGAGCCTTTGAGGGGCGCTCCAAACAGTATGGACTAACAGACATGATCAGAATAAAAGGTAATGTAGCTGCTACAAATGCATAATCCAGAAAATGTATTTATTAAAAATCGTTGGAATAAAGATGGTTTGCAAGACAGATTGTATGATCATGTGCAATGTTTTTATTCCCTCGACATCAACAAAAATGTCCACCCAGTATGACGCGGTGACAGTGTCAGTCTTGCTCACTCTCTCAGGTTGCTTGGCAAATGCTGTAGCCTGTAATGTAAGGTGTCTTTCACACATCCTACATGTTGTGAGACAGTGTGGAGAGACAGACTGTAAGAAACCCCTGAATTAGCACTCCATGGGTTAGTGAATCAGTTTCCATTTTTACTCCGGGATCCACCGTCAGAGCTCTCCTCCTTTTGCCTGGCTACCCAAACTCCTTGCTCCGGCCAAACGCTACGCCATTCCCACGGACGTTAGTTTCTGCTCCGCAATGAGTCTGCATCTGAGTATCTCCCTGACAAATTCTAGAATGCAAACACATTCTAATCGTTCTGATTGGTCCCAGAAACCAAAGGGTTAGGTCAGACATCAACACAAACGACTTCAACAATGGCAGTCTTAGACTGAAGTATGTAGCGAACATAGAGCAGCGGAATAATTCAGTTTGAGTCATCAGGCAACTACTCCACATCAGACAACGCAATCATCTTTCTTATTTCCTGTCTCTGAGACCAAACACAAGTCCAAAACAACCACAAGCCAGTCTTTGAAGAGTCACATTAGTGCTTCTGAAAGTCCAGGGAATCCTCCTTTAATGCTCTTACACGTTGCTCTAGGCACGCTCAAAAACTCAGAAAGTACTCACAAACTCCTTTCCAAAAGCCCTATGGCTGAAATGCCTACTGTTACGTTTAAGAATGCACTTTTAAGTGAAGAAGGGGGAGACTCAAACTGCATGCGTGTTTTGCACAGCCTAAGGTAAACAAAATACTGTATCACAATGTCTCGTAATTATTCCAGCTTTCAAAGTGAGAAAAAAATTGGTTTCCGTCAGCAGAACAGCAGCAGTGAAGCCCTGGACCAGTTAGCTTGGCTGGGTCTTGATCAAAGAGCCAGATGAAAAGGGTAGAGGGGTCCCCAGAGTTCTGTTACCATCTGAAAGCACATTCAAGTCCTATTCATTGATAATTAGCAGACAGAACCCAGAGAATCCCTCTGTGGAAACATGTGATACCAGCCTGACCTGTGATCTTTCTCGCTCTCGCAGATAATACACATATTTTGTTGAGATGCACAACTAAAGGTTACAGTACACACTTGAACCCACCCACTCACTCACACACACGCATGCACAGACACACGCACAATTAAAAGTACCCTGTAAAAAGTAGTTTTGACAGTTGCATGTCTTGGATGATCGGGTAAAGGCTTTATACCTAAACAGAGAGAAGCTTACCACATGTCCATAGGAAGATTAGGTTATTTCTGGGGGACAGACTGCTGATTCCAAGACTGAATCCCACAGCATCTGTTCTGTTTCCCCTCAGAAACACTGCATTACAACTTATTTAGTTACAACGCCAGTGCATTCGTCATCATTTACGTTTTAGGCATTCTTACCATTTTGAGTTTAATAATCTCTAAAACGTAGACCTACACTGCTAAAAATTGTAACGTATTTTCTTCAGTCTCTCCAACAAAGATGAATGGAAAGCTGTAAAATCTCAAAGGACAGGTAGGTAGGTGTGTTGAGTCATTTGGCATTAGGCAGCCTAATTTAGGCTTAATATTTTGTACATGGTATAACAGAGTGAGACAGCCAGGTGCCTCTTATGATGCTCTGTTGACAGTGTTTCTTATCTTCCATTTTGCTTGTAAAGTTGGGCAGTCTAAACTCATGCTGTTTATAACAAATTTGACCCTCTTAAGAGCTACATTCACTCAGTCAATGCATTCACAGTTCAATGCGTTCACAGCTCTGAAGTTCTTACATCGACCACTTTCACACACCTACATTGAGCAAAAATCCTTACATGCATTTTCCCACACACTCAACTGGGCAGGGAACGTTTTGAGATTGATTTTGTCCCTGGATGTAAATGAATACCAAAGAAAACACTGATAGAGAACTTTATGATCAAAGTAGAAACAGTCTTCTCTCATTTTGGTAACACCAAAAACACAGAAGCACAGTAGCTATTACCCCATATTTGTTTTTCTAATTGAAATCATCCAATCAATCCATGCCATCTGAATGTACTGTACAGACTCTACATGGCAAGCTTCCAGCTCTATCATGGATCTCTTGGCCCACGTTACATTCTGTGTGTTTATTTTAACCCCGTTCCTCTCAGTTTATCCCTCAGCAGATGGGCGCTAGGCGGAGGAGGAGGAGATTTGCTCCCACACTGGCTCATCACACCTGCCGCCCGGCGAGGCGCCTGCCTGATACACAGATGACACCATACATTATACCATGGGCGTCTCCCACCAGTGCTGGGAGCATGACGCTCCTGGCTCCACGGCCATAATAACATGCAGAACATATAGAATTAGGCCTATTCATAGGTTGCACCTCCGTCACTTGGTCGCGTAATGCCATTGTTATGAACATTCTCAAGCCGCCCTCTATCAGCGGCGCCATAGTGGTGATAAGACCAGTCATTATGGATGGAGGCTAACTACTGTTTAGTCTAAATTACACTAGACTTGGAAATACGATGACATTGATAAAGTAGTCAAATGTTTCGTAGGAAACAACTTTGCCAGCATTATGCATTATGTAATCAAATTTACTTTAGACAGATAGCAATGTTGTCATTAGCTAGCAAGGTTCGTGAAAAATAGCTAGCAATGCTAAAGGTAGCTACCTAAAATCCAGTGTCCTCCCCTCAAATTTAGCTAACTAACTAACATCATACTGCATTTAAAGTCAATCTGGTGACATCAAAATGATGACAAAAGCTTCCCTACTAATTATGTGCCTCCTTTTGAATGGCATTGTATTTCCAAACCACTGTAATGCAATTTTGATGAAATCTTCATTATCGCTCATTGAGGATGCATTGAGCAGAATGCTCAGTTGGGCATCAGTCCAAAACGTTCATGCAACCCATGAATAGGATCTCTGTGACCACACCTCCCTCTTGTCCTGGAACACTCCGGAACTTTCTGGAACACTGACCTCGACGACACAACCCAGGATACAGGTTAAGGGCTCACACACCAATATCGTACCTGCTGGCCGAGAATATTTAGCACGTCTGAATGTAATTTGCGAAACCGAGTGTGCACGGATTTTACATGTAGAATCGCATGTAGGCAGTCAGACATTTTACATTTACATCATTTAGCAGACGCTCTATTCCAGACCGACTTACAAATTGGTGCATTCAATTTATGATAGCCAGTGGGACAACCACATTTTTCTTCTTTTTTTATGGGGGGGTGGGGGAGGGGGGGGTAGAAGGATTACTATATACTATTCCAGGTATTACTTAAAGAGGTAGGGTTTCAAGTGTCTCCGGAAGGTGGTCAGTGACTCCGCTGTCCTGGCGTCGTGGGGAAGCTTGTTCCACCATTGGGGTGCCAGAGCAGCAAATAGCTTTGACTGGGCTGAGCGGGAACTGTGCTTCCGTAGAGGTAGGGGAGCTAGCAGGCCAGAGGTGGATGAACGTAGTGCCCTCGTTTGGGTGTAGGGTCTGATCAGAGCCTGAAGGTAAGGAGGTGCCGTTCCCCTCACAGCTCCGTAGGCAAGCACCATGGTCTTGTAGTAGATGCGAGCCTCAACTGGAAGTCAGTGGAGTGTGCGGAGGAGCGGGGTGACATAAGAGAACTTGGGAAGGTCGAACACCAAACGGGCTGCAGCGTTCTGGATAAGTTGTAGGGGTTTAATGGCACAGGCAGGGAGCCCAGCCAACAGCGAGTTGCAGTAATCCAGACGGGAGATGACAAGTGCCTGGATTAGGACCTGTGCCGCTTTCTGTGTAAGGTAGGGTCGTACTCTGCGAATGTTGTAGAGCATGAACCTGCAGGATCGGGTCACCGCTTTGATGTTAGCGGAGAACGACAGGGTGTTGTCCAGGGTCACGCCAAGGTTCTTTGCACTCTGGGAGGAGGACACAATGGAGTTGTCAACCGTGATGGCGAGATGATGGAGCGGGCAGTCCTCCCCAGGGAGGAAGAGCAGCTCTGTCTTGCCGAGGTTCAGCTTGAGGTGGTGATCCGACATCCACACTGATATGTCTTCCAGACATGCAGAGATGCGATTCGCCACCTGGTTATCAGTAGGGGTAAAGGAGAAAATGAATTGTGTCTCGTCTGCGTAGCAATGATAGGAGAGACCATGTGAGGATATGACAGAGCCAAGTGACTTGGTGTATAGAGAGAATAGGAGAGGGCCTAGAACTGAGCCCTGGGGGACACCAGTGGTGAGAGCACGTGGTGCAGAGACAGATTCTCACCACGCCACCTGGTAGGAGCGACCTGTCAGGTAGGACGTAATCCAAGAGTGAGCAGCGCCGGAGATGCCTAACTTGGAGAGGGTGGAGAGGAGGATCTGATGGTTCACAGTATCAAAGGCAGCGGATAGGTCTAGAAGGATAAGAGCAGAGGAGAGAGAGTTAGCTTTAGCAGTGCGGAGAGCCTCCGTAACACAGAGAAGAGCAGTCTCAGTTGAATGACCAGTCTTGAAACCTGACTGGTTTGGATCAAGGTCATTCTTAGAGAGATAGCAGGAGAGTTGGCTAGAGACGGCACGCTCAAGAGTTTTGGAGAGAAAAGAAAGAAGGGATACTGGTCTGTAGTTGTTGACATCGGAGGGATCGAGTGTAGGTTTTTTGAGGAGGGGTGCAACTCTCGCTCTCTTGAAGACGGAAGGGACATGGCCAGCGGTCAAGGATGAGTTGATGAGCGAGGTGAGATAAGGGAGAAGGTCTCCGGAAATGGTCTGGAGAAGAGAGGAGGGGATAGGGTCAAGCGGGCAGGTTGTATTGCGGCCGGCCGTCATAAGTCACAAGATTTCATCTGGAGAGAGAGGGGATATCCTTAAAACACAGCGTGTTGAACGATTGGCAGACTAGATCCACATTCGGTGCGATGTGTGCGAGCCTTAAGAGAATTTTGAGACATATTTAATCTTGTCTGGAATGCCTAGATATCATCAAAGCCCATTCTACTCATGTCTCTCTCACAATTGGTATCTCAAACGCAAAAACTAAAGCAGGAAGCACCAGTGACTCGGTTAATGAGGAAGTGGTCAGATGACGCTGATGCTAAGCTACAGGACTGTTTTGCTAGCACAGACTGGAATATGTTCTGGGATTCTTCCGATAGCATTGAGGAGTACACCATATCAGTCACTGGCTTCATCAATAAGTTCATTGATGACGTTGTCCCCACAGTGACCGTACGTACATACCCCAACCGGTAGAGCTGCCGCTTTCAAGGAGCGGGACTCTAACCTGGACGCTTATAAGAAATCCCGCCATGCCCTCCGAATACCATCAATCAGGCAAAGAGTCAATACAAGACTAAGATTGAATCGGACTAAGATTGAATCGTACTACACCGGCTCCGACGCTTGTCGGATGTGGCAGGGCTTGAAAACTATTACAAACTACAAAGGGAAGCACAGCCGCGAGCTGCCCAGTGACACAAGCCTACCAGACGAGCTAAATCACTTCTATGCTCGCTTCGAGGCAAGCAATACTGAAGCATGCATAAGAGCATCAACTGTTCCAGATGACTATGTGATCACGCTCTCCCTAGCCGACGTGAGTAAGACTTTTAAGCAGGTCAACATTCACAAGGCCGCAGGGCCAGACGGATTACCAGGATGTGTACTCCAAGCATGCGCTGACCAACTGGCAAGGGACTGTAATACCAACATATTTCAAGCAGACCATCATAGTCCCTGTGCCCAAGAACACTAAGATAACCTGCCTAAAACCCTAGACCCACTCCAATTTGCATACCGCCCCAACAGATCCCTAGATGATGCAATCTCTATTGCACTCCACACTGCCCTTTCCCACCTGGACAAGAGGAACACCTACGTGAGAATGCTATTCATTGACTACAGCTCAGTGTTCAACACCATAGTTCCCTCAAAGCTCATCACTAAGCTAAGGACCCTGGGACTAAACACCTCCCTCTGCAACTGGATCCTGGACTTCCTAACAGGTCGCCCCCAGGTGGTAAGGGTAGGTAACAACACATCTGCCACGCTGATCCTCAACACGGGGGCCCCTCAGGGGTGCATGCTCAGTCCCCTCCAGGCACGACTCCAACACCATCATTAAGTTTGCCGACGACACAACAGTGGTAGGCCTGATCACTGATGAACAATGAGACAGCCTATAGGGAGGAGGTCAGAGACCTGGCCGTGTGGTGCCAGGATAACAACCTCTCCCTCAACGTGATCAAGACAAAGGAGATGATTGTGGACTACAGGGAAAAAAAAGAGGACTGAGCATGCCCTCATTCTCATCGACAGGGCTGTAGTGGAACAGGTTGAGAGCTTCAAGTTCCTTGGTGTCCACATCACCAAAAAACTATCATGGGCCAAACACACCAAGACAGTCATGAAGAGGGCACGACAAAGCCTATTCCCCCTTAGGAGACTGAAAAAGATTTGGCATGGGTCCTCAGATCCTCAAAACGTTCTACAGCTGCACCATCGAGAGCATCCTGACTGGTTACATCACCACCTGGTATGGCAACTGCTCGGCCTCCAACCGCAAGGCACTACAGAGGATAGTGCGTACTGCCCAGTACATCACTGGGGCCAAGCTTCCTGCCATCCAGGACCTCTATACCAGGCGGTGTCAGAGGAAGGCCCTAAAAATCGTCAAAGACTCCAGCCACCCTAGTCATAGACTGTTCTCTCTGCTTCCGCACGGCAAGCGGTACCGGAGCGCCAAGTCTAGTTCCAAAAGGCTTCTTAACAGCTTCTACCCCCAAGCCATAAGACTCCTGAACAGCTAATCATGGCTACCCGGACTATTTGCATTACCCCCCAATCCCCCCCCCCCCCCCCCCCCGCCACCCCCTCTTTTGCGCTGCTGCTACTCTGTTTATTATCTATGCATTGTCACTTTAACTCTACCCACATGTACATATTTCCTAAATTACCTCGACTAACCGGTACCCCAAACATTGACTCTGTACCGGTACCCCCTGTATATAGCCTCCCTACTGTTATTTAATTTTACTGCTGCTCTTTAATTTTTTACTTATCTATTTTTTACTCAACACTTTTTTTTATTTTCTTAAAAACTGCATTGTTGGTAAAGGGCTTGTAAGTAAGCATTTCACTGTAAGGTCTACACCTGTTGTATTTGGCGCATGTGGCAAATAATATTTGATTTGATCTATCACCCTTTGATCTTACTGTTGTAGGATCTTAATTTGAGCCAGTTTGCTACAGCAGGAAAATAATCCTGCAGCAAAAGGAAATATGAGTTATTATGTGGATTATAATTAATGGACATTTTTCGTATGGGAAACGAAGTCTGAAATGTCAAAGTGGAAATTACAAACTTCAGAAGCCTTTTTAAACTTCAAATACACTACTGCATTGCAGGAAGGTTCTCCTGAAACAGGCTGATCAAATTAAGATCCTACATCTGTATGAAGTTCAAAGCCAGCCGCTAGTAAAATCTCTGCCTCTGTGCACAATTTAGAAATATGCAAATATGTTCCTAGAAATGTTCTCTACACCATTGGAAAGCCCCAAGCCTGCAATGTCCATCATGGTGGTGAGAGTGTGGGACTGTATGAAACTGTCTGACTGAATGTGCTCCCCACAGCATACGAGACAGTCCTTACCACTGACTCCGTGTACATCACAATATCTATCCATCAGGGATATCCACCAGTAGGTAGAGGGAAAGATGGTGACCTTGACAAGTGGTCCCCTTTGGTGCGTGATTGGCTAATATCCCCTGATAAGCACTTGTAGCCACGGGCGCTTAGTGGGTGCAAGTGGCTCCAGTGCTGCAGCCTGGCTACAGCACCCCAGGTGGACTCTGATTGGAGAGTGGAGATCACAAGCTGCCAGCCCTGGGAAGAAAAGCCTCTCTGCTCATTAAATGGAATGACTAATGAGACTCACAGCTAGACAGTGACAGAGTAGCAGCTATCGCCTGCCACTCTCCATTTCTCTTTCTTTCTCTCTCTTTCTTGCCTCCTAGTGCAAGAGAATGAGCCTGATGCACATGCCCAGCAAGTAGTCTAAAGAAGGTCCCCAACCTGGATTTGACACTGACAGTGAATTTTGTGTGTGTGTGTATGTGTCTCAGCAGGGAGAGATACACAACACAGAGATACATTTATACAGTATATCTGTTGAATCATTTCCCCACCTGTTCCTTTCAATCAGTACTTTGGATTAAGCTAAATCGTTAGTCACAGTGATCACAGACTTCAATTCACAAGTGTTTTCATACACTGGCGCTGTGGTTGATTCCAATAAAACAAATGTCACCAACAACCTTTTGAATCAAGGAATGTATTCATGACCTATAATCTTCCCCAAAGTGGGAGAACACAGCTTTCCTGACAATACCATCATGGTAACCAACATGTGTTATCGTCTAGCTCGACTGATGGGGCTTTTTGTTTATCAGTAGCAAACTCACAGTGAGTGGACATCTGCTGTTGCCGGCTGCTCGGTGGGTGACATATCACGTCTCCTCCTCCTGCACACGCCCTCCTTAATGGCACTACGACAACATCTGCTTACCTCACACTCACACACTGACACATACACTGACACATACACTGAGACAACACTGAGACAACACTGAGACAACACTGAGACAACACTGAGACAACACTGAGACAACACTGAGACAACACTGCCATGCTGCCCCCAGGCAAACCACAAGCACTATATCCCGATAGGAGGAACCATGTTGGGGAGCAGAGATCCAACTTCTAGCTAGCCTACTAGTTCAACAAAATGGCTTGTTTATAACCACAGTGCTGGACCCGATTTGATTTAAATAGGTCACATCAGGGCACCAGATTTGCTAAATTAGGCAGAAAGACGGAATCCATACAGAGAGTTGTACTGATGATTAAAATAACTAGCATTAAGGAAAGGTGGAAATCTGCTATTAGGAAGTCCAATGGCTCGTGTCTCCCGAGTGGCGTAGTGGTCTAAGGCACTGCATCGCAGTGCTAGCTGTGCCACTAGAGATCCTGGTTCGAATCCAGGCTCTGTCGTAGCCGGCCGTGACCGGGAGACCCATGGGGCGGCGCACAATTGGCCCAGCGTCGTCCAGGGTAGGGGAGGGAATGGCCGGCAGGGAGAGCATGGTGTTTGCAACGCCAGGGTTGTGGGTTCGATTCCCGCGGGGGGCCAGTATGAAACATAAAAAATACAAATATGTATGTACTCACTAACTGTAAGTCGCTCTGGATAAGAGCGTCTGCTAAATTACGTAAATGTAAATGGCTGCATCTGTCATCGGGGGGACGGAGGTGACAGGGCTGTGGGGGGGGTCGGGAGTCAGGATCAGATCCACAGCTGCACTGTATGGAGTCACTCCTCTGACACTGTGGTGCTGGTGATAAGGGATGAGAAGAGTTGGAGGGACGAAATGAGAACATTTGGGCCTAGATATGTTTGTTTATTTCTGTATGCTTTCCTGATTTACAACATCAGCAGTGGTAACAGCATTGTCAAATATATCTTCAGTTTAGATTAGAATTTTAGACAAACATACAAAATAAAATGCAGGCAGCTGTTTCCTCTAATGAATAATCATTTATTTGATTGTGTTTAAGTCAAAGACTGCTTTCATGTTTAGGGCTCATATTGTTCTCTCCTCTAATGTTCCAGACAATCCCCTGAGATGCTCCAAAATACATTTTGACTGTCTGGATGGAACTAGATCAGGTTAAAATGTCTGAAATCAAGAGGTAAACTCTAGGTTAAGTACCAACACAGTCGAGTAATACTATAATAATAACCTGTGAATAAATGTAACATTCACAAAATAATAACTAAAACCATACATGTATATGTACTGTTATCCCATTATACAAGGCCATTACAGTTGTAATATGGAACCTAACATTAATGTCCTGCAGGGTGAATAACACCTTGGGGAAAAGGGATCTCTTAGAGGTCAAATCACAGGGGTCAACACCTCAGGTAACATGTCACCAGGGACGGCTAGATAAGATGTTGGTGGAGGGCAAGGTGAATATATAAATGGTTCATTTGAAATTATAATAGGATACAAATGTTCACGGCGACTAAAATCAACCTGTAAGGAATTACTTACAGGCCATCTCACCTCACCACCACTCTCATTCAGCAGACATTCAATTGCAGGAACACTAACTCCATTTGTGCCACTTGCCAAATATAACGAGCACCATCTCAACCCTGATTACTGAAACACTCTCAACCTCCGCTGAGTCCTGGTAACTGTGTCTCCAGGAATGTCTGCTTCTACTACATATTCAGACGGTGACCTCTTTACACATGCACGCTTTCCGACTTGACAGGCGAAGGATGTCGTCTGAGGGTAAGTGTACACAACGATCCCTTTGACGATTCTTCACGGGACTAGACCATGAAGAAAACCCTGAGAGAGGAAGGAGAAGAAGAGGAAAAAAAACCAGAAAGAAAAGCAACATCATTAGCCCTGGAAATGAAACAGTGGGAAGAAGTGTTTACAGGGATTTACCTGGACGGGAGGCACTTGGCTCAGCTTCCTCCACAGATCAAATGGAATAGATCGGTTTGGGGAAAATATCAATATGGTACAAGATACTGGAGATTGCCAATCTGTATGAAGGTTTTGAGGAGTTTGGCTCTTTCCCTAACCACATGTGGGAGAGAACAGGAAATAAGAACAAACTCTCTGTATTTACCCTTTCATCAAACACATGCACATTGTAATAACCAAGGAAGGGGAGAAAATCACATGATTTGTGCTTTTTATAGACCGAGAAGAAAAGCACATCATAGCCTACATTGGAAATATACCCATCAATCTGTGCCATACATACACTGATGCTCTGTTCTAACTAAAGAGTTCCTTAGAAAGCAGGTGCTGATGAATATTCTGAAACCACTACCTGCTCAGTTCCGTTTGTGATCTGATTGGCCATTGATGACTGCCGACCATGAATATTTATAGGATCAGACACAATAAAGGATGAAGTCTTCAGCCAAGCTCCTTTGTACTAAGAGACAGGAAATAATTGCAAAGAAAGTAAGATCAATCAGACTTCATATTGTCTACAGACAGAAAACACAGACAAAAGTACAAAGGGCTAGAATTGTCTAAGAGTGACTTGATGCAGAACCAGTGGAAAAGCATGCAGCATAACATAATAGAAGTGAGAGTTAAGCTTTGATTTTCATCTGTTACTCTTTAGTGAAGTTCCGAATGCACACACATTTTAACATCTACAAATATGTGCAATTCCAACTTGGCACATTTCCCCCAAACTTATTTCCCAGCAATTCGTCTTCCACAAACTCTTAACCCCCAAAATATACTTTTTCTATCAGCCTCGTCTCTAGCCTCCTCACTCAAGAACTCATGAATATGTGATTCACCTCTGAAAAGCTGCAACCACCGAGGTCAGATACCATGCAATAGCAGCAAAGCACTGAAGAATACACAAGACAGGTACACACCACCATTCAATATTCAGACTGAACTGTACTATAGTATGGCTCTTGTACCAGAGTCTACTATGGGAACCATCCCCAGCACATCTCATATCTGATACATTGGGAGTACACGAAAATACAGTCTTCAACAGACAGTCACCCATTGAGTCTATTTATGGTGTGACTTTGAAATAAGACTATAGAAAAATTGGGAATTAATTATAAGCATGAAGGGAGATAATTAAATGGGGGGCGAGAGAGCTAATCAATTTGTTACTCCCGCTCTCATCTGATTTATTGGCACGCGTTGTATCTACAGGAAGTCTTTACGCCACAAGACACTGCTACTCTGTGTCTCTGAGAATGGAAAAGGCAGTGTTCATTAACTCTCTATTCTATTCTGTCATAATGCCTTATCTACTCGATTTATTTTCAACAAATTAGCCTTACTGCAACGTGTACTTATCATTTGCAACTACAAAGTGCAACAACATTGGTGATTTCCCTCGATAATGCAGTCTATTGTTTCCTTTTGAAATGATGTGATGTTAGGCATTGTGTAGCACGGGAGTAAGGAATCATGCTTACAATACTATTAATTAAAAATGAACCATTCTGTCATAACAAATGTTACTTTTGTGACCTTCTTTTACACACAACCCAAAACGATATAGTAATTTCAAAGGAATACTGTCTAACAGTGGATTGGGGTGAAAGAGAAATATAGGGGAAGGTTACTTAACCTTCTCTATCGTGAGTAGCTATTGTTCTTCACACAGAGAAAAGGCATTTACATTTAGTAACAGGGGGTGGTAATGTTCCTCTTGTGCAGACACAGCTGAGCTAAATTTGGAAATAAAGAAAGCTGTAATTATTGTCAGTCTCTAACGTAGCGCCCCCTTAGCTATACCTCCCGACCCACACAGCAGTAGGGAACACTCGTAAAAAATTTATGAATACAAAGTATTTCCTCCACCACCAACTGTGCATTATTTCTTACACTTCACTCACTGAACTACATTAATAGATAAATTCACTTGAATATTTCATCATTATATAGCACAATGCACAACACGAAAGAAAACACCTGCAAATGCAACTTAATGGCTCGTACTGTAGATCTGATTTACCCTTTGAGAAGCAGTCTCTGCCTGGAGTATGTACTTTTTCAGTTTAAAGTGAATAGAGGTGAACTATTCAACTAGACTAGAAAGAGGAGCCATTTTATTCTCGGTGTTACTTTCATTATTGTCAGAAATCTGTACACATACAGTGGGGAGAACAACTGCCGATTTTGCAGGTTTTCCTACTTACAAAGCATGTAGAGGTATGTTATTTTTATCATAGGTACACTTCAACTGTGAGAGACGGAATCTAAAACAAAAATCCAGAAAATCACATTGTATGATTTTTAAGTAATTCATTTGCATTTTATTGCATGACATAAGTATTTGATACATCAGAAAAGCAGAACTGAATATTTGGTACAGAAACCTTTGTTTGCAATTACAGAGATCATACGTTTCCTGTAGGTCTTGACCAGGTTGGCACACACTGCAGCAGGGATTTTGTCCCACTCCTCCATACAGACCTTCTCCAGATCCTTCAGGTTTCGGGGCTGTCGCTGGGCAATACGGACTTTCAGCTCCCTCCAAAGATTTTCTATTGGGTTCAGGTCTGGAGACTGTCTAGGCCACTCCAGGACCTTGAGATGCTTCTTACGGAGCCACTCCTTAGTTGCCTTGGCTGTGTGTTTCGGGTCGTTGTCATGCTGGAAGACCCAGCCACGACACATCTTCAATGCTCTTACTGAGGGAAGGAGGTTGTTGGCCAAGATCTCGCGATACATGGCCCATCCATCCTCCCCTCAATACGGTGCAGTCATCCTGTCCCCTTTGCAGAAAAGCATCCCCAAAGAATGATGTTTCCACCTCCATGCGTCACGGTTGGGATGGTGTTCTTGGGGTTGTACTCATCCTTCTTCTTCCTCCAAAAACGGCGAATGGAGTTTAGACCAAAAAGCTCTATTTTTGTCTCATCAGACCAAATGACCTTCTCCCATTCCTCCTCTGGATCATCCAGATGGTAATTGGCAAACTTCAGACGGGCCTGGACATGCGCTGGCTTGAGCAGGGGGACCTTGCGTGCGCTGCAGGATTTTAATCCATGACGGTGTAGTGTGTTGCTAATGGTTTTCTTTGAGACTGTGGTCCCAGCTCTCTTCAGGTCATTGACCAGGTCCTGCCGTGTAGTTCTGGGCTGATCCCTCACCTTCCTCATGATCATTGATGCCCCACGAGGTGAGATCTTGCATGGAGCCCCAGACCGAGGGTGATTGACCGTCATCTTGAACTTCTTCAATTTTCTAATAATTGCGCCAACAGTTGTTGCCTTCTCACCAAGCTGCTTGCCTATTGTCCTGTAGCCCAGCCCAGCCTTGTGCAGGTCTACAATTTTATCCCTGATGTCCTTACACAGCTCTCTGGTCTTGGCCATTGTGGAGAGATTGGAGTCTGTTTGATTGAGGTGTCTTTTATTTTTTATTTTTTATTTTATACAGGTAACGAGTTCAAACAGGTGCAGTTAATACAGGTAATGAGTGGAGAACAGGAGGGCTTCTTAAAGAAAAACTAACAGGTCTGTGAGAGCCGGAATTCTTACTGGTTGGTAGGTGATCAAATACTTATGTCATGCAATAAAATGCAAATTAATTACTTAAAAATCATACAATGTGATTTTCTTGATTTTTGTTTTAGATTCCGTCTCTCACAGTTGAAGTGTACCTATGATAAAAATTACAGACCTCTACATGCTTTGTAAGTAGGAAAACCTGCAAAATCGGCAGTGTATCAAATACTTGTTCTCCCCACTGTACATGGATACACTCAGTGGCCAGTTTATTAGGAACACCACCCCGTTCACGAAAATGGTTCGCTCCTACAGACAGTGAGTCACATGGCCATGGCTTGCTATATAAAGCAGGCAGACAAGGCATTCAGTTACTGTTCGATTGAACGTTAGAATGGGCAAAACTAGAGACCTAAGCAACGTTGAGTGTGGTATGATCGTCGGTGCCAGACGTGCCAGTTCCAGTATCTCAGAAACAGCCGGCCTCCTGGGCTTTTCACACACGAAAGTGTCTAGAGTTTATCGAGAATGGTGCAACAAACAAAAAACATCCAGTCAGCGGCAGTCCTGTGAGCAAAAACAGCTAATTGATGAGAGGTTGAAGGAGAATCGCAAGAATCGTACAAGCTAACAGGCGGGCCACAAACAGGCAAATAACGTCGCAGTACAACAGTTGTGTGCAGAAAGGCATTGCAGCAGGCGACCACACCGGGTTCCACTCCTATCAGCTAAAAACAAGAAGAAACGGCTCTAGTGGGCACGCGATCACAAACACTGGACAATTGATGAGTGGAAAAACATTGCATGGTCCTTCGAATCCCAGTTCCTGTTGCGTCATGCTGATGGCAGAGTCAGGATTTGGTGTAAGCAGCATGAGTCAATGGCCCAATACTGCCTGTGTCAACGGTACATGCTGGTGGCGGTGGTGTAATGGTGTGGGGAATGTTTTCCTGGCACACGTTAGGTCGCTTGATACCAATTGAGCAACGTGTCCATGCCCCGAAGAATTCAGGTTGTTCTGGAGGCATAGGGGGGTCCGACCCGGTACTAGATGGGTATACCTAATAAACTGAGTATATAGGGTAACCATTTGGAAGAATGTATACCATATACCCATAATTACAACACATTGACTAACAAAGGAGGGGATTGCATCAACAGCTCATTTGCTGTAGTTTTAGTTTCATGTCTCCTGCTCCTTGTACTGTCAGACTCCCTCTCTGCTCCGTCTCAGTGAAACTCTCTTTCCTTCCTGACTTCTGCTGAGGTGGGGGTTTCCTGGGAATGAAAACAGTCTCCTAAGCAGAAACGGCAGCATGCAGGGTGACTGGTGTTATGATCGACATAATTGGGAGCGTGGGGAGAGGGTTGTAGTGAAATTAGTGAGGATGGCCGGGGTGGGAGATACTGTAGGGATGGTTTTCAATGGGCAACCTGCATTCTAGAGTGTCACACTATTGTTGTGAGGGCCTTGAAGGGAGAGAACAACAGTAGGGAGGGTTGTTTCTCTATTAATTGGCCCTGTGATGGGGCTGACGTGTGATCATCATCACCGTGATAAGCTCATTATTACCTCATGCTTTAGTTTTGGGCATGCCAGCCAAATGACTGACACTGTAATCACATTAACATAATGATGACTAAAGGAGCTACTGTATAATGGTGAGGAGGAGGAATGGGAAGATGGGGTTATGGTTGATTTTTGGATAAACATATGAGTGGATAGTGTGATTGTGTGACAAAGTGACATACTGTATTTACTTCTAAATAAATATTATCCATTACACAAGCCCTGTGATTTCTAGCATAATTAGGTCTTCTTTATACACTGTGTGCACAATTATTAGGCAAGTCAGTATTTTGACCATATCATCATTATTATGCATATTTCCCAACTTCAAGCTGTATAAACTGGAATGCTTATTGGATTTAAGCATATCAGGTGATGTGTATTTGTGTAATGAGGGAGGGTGTGGCCTAAGGAGATCAACACCCTATATCAAGGTGTGTATAATTATTAGGCAGCTTCTTTTCCTCAGGCAAAATGGGCCAAAAAAGAGATTTAACTGACTCTGAAAAGTCAAAAATTGTAAAAAGTATTTCAGAGGGATGCAGCACTCTTGTAATTGCTAAGATATTGATGCTTGATCACAGAACCATCAAACGTTTTGTTGCAAATAGTCAACAGGGTCGCAAGAACCGTGTTGAGAAAAAAAGACGCAAATTAACTGCCAAAGATTTGAAAAGAATCAAACGTGAAGCTACCATTATCCTCCAGTGCTGTCATATTCCAGAACTGCAACCTACCTGGAGTGCCCAGAAGTACAAGGTGTTCAGTGCTCAGAGACATGGCCAAGAAAAGGAAGGCTGAAACCCGACCACCACTGAACAAGACACATAAGTTGAAACGTCAAGACTGGGCCAAGAAATATCTGAAGACAGATTTTTCAAAGGTTTTATGGACTGATGAGATGAGAATGACTCTTGACGGACCAGATGGATGGGCCCATGGCTGGATCAGTAACGGGCACAGAGCTCCACTTCGACTCAGACGCCAGCAAGTGGAGGTGGGGTACTGGTATGGGCTGGTATTATTAAAGATGAGCTAGATGGACCTTTTCGGGTTGAAGATGGACTCAAACTCAACTCCCAAACCTACTGCCAGTTTTTAGAAGACACTTTCTTCAAGCAGTGGTACAGGAAAAAGTCTGCATCTTTCAAGAAGACCATGATTTTTATGCAGGACAATGCTCCATCGCATGCATCGAAGTACTCCACTGCGTGGCTAGCCAGTAAAGGCCTTAAAGATGAAAGAATAATGACATGGCCCCCTTCCTCACCTGACCTAAACCCTATTGAGAACTTGTGGTCCCTTCTTAAACGGTCGATTTACGGTGAAGGAAAACAGTACACCTCTCTGACCAGTGTCTGGGAGGCTGTGGTTGCTGCTGCACAAAAAGTTGATCGTCAACAGATCAAGAAACTGACAGACTCCATGGATGGAAGGCTTATGACTGTTATTGAAAAGAAGGGTGGCTATATTGGTCACTGATATTTTTTTGAAATGTCAAAAATGTTGATTTGTACATTTTGAGTTTGTTTATTATTCTCACTTTAACAGATGAAAATAAACAAGTGAGATGGGGAACTTTTCGTTTTTCATTTAGTTGCATAATAATTCTGCACACTAATAGTTGCCCAATAATTGTGCACACATAGATATTATCAGAAGAAAGCCAAAATCTCACTTTTACTTTCTTAAATATTCAGGTTTGAGGTTTATTAACATTTTGGATTGACCGAGATTAATCCTCAAACATACAACTTGCCTAATAATTGTGCACACAGTGTATGTTAAAGCTGCAATCTGTAACTTTTTGGGCAACCCGACCAAATTCACATTGAAATGTGAGTTTTAGATCTGTCATTCTAATTTTGAAAACAAGTCTAAGAAGCAGTAGATATGTTCTATGTGCGCTATTTCTATGCTTCCCGTGCTTAAGTTTAGTTTTATGCGTGTTTTACGTTTGGTTTTGTACACCAGCTTCAAACAGCTGAAAATACAATATTTTTGGTTATGGAAAATATATTTCAAAGCGGTTTAGATTGTACAATGATTCTCTACACCGTACTTGCTTGTTTTGTCACATAAACAGAAATTAGGCAAACTACTAGTGTGACGATTACTGAGTATACGAAGAGGCAGGACGCAGACACAGGAATTTACAAGGTCAAGGTTTACTTAACAATGACAAAGAGAAATAACAAAGATAGAGTAAACGACACGAAGCTAAACAATCACACAACATCATCCAGAACAGTCCAGGGCTAAATAGGGGTGGTGATGAGATGAGGTGCAGATGCGCTGGAGGTGATTAGGGTGCGTTGGGTTTCCATTCCGGTGTTGCTGAGGTGGTGCGCTCAGACCGGTGGCTCAGTAGACCGGCGAATCAGAGCGCCGGAGGGGAGCAACGGGAGGAGACGTGACAATTATACTTTTTGCAACCAGGAAATGGCGGAGCGATTTCTGCATAGTGCATTTTTAAGGTAGAAGATTGGGTCTGTCTATGTTTAAAAGCCTTGGACTCAATATAAATGGGTTACGGAATCATAACAACGGTCTGTGTTTTATGTCACCCAGGAGGGGGTCGGCTGAGTAAAAACCTAATGTAATGTTATTCATCACCCTGGGCAACGAGCTGAAGGGGGGATGTAGGGAGGGGAGTGCTGCGTTTGATAAACAGGCTAAGAAAGTAAATCATTTTCCAGCTCGCTATGGCATTAATTATAACCCTTCTAGCTCATTCAAGTGCATCCCTCTCTATACACAGCGGTGGCCCTGAATATTCATTCTGTTCAGAAAACAGCCTGCCAAAAACAACGCACCACATCCGGTCTGATGGTAGGATGTTAGGATGCAGTCCAGCCAGGGCAGACACTGGGCACTGCCACTTTCTGGGGCCTACAGGCCTCTACCACGACTCTCACTACTGCCCTCTCCTAACTTACACCCCAACTTGACTATGTTTCATCTGAGGATCTGCCAATATGACATTACAAACAAGATCTAAAACACTAAAGTGAACACTAAAGAGGGCATTTCCTTATTCCATTGCACATCTCCATATGTAGTCTGTGTAGCATCAAATAAACATAATGATGAAGATTTCTATAATTACTGTACCTTCTTCCACTATACATGAATGTGCCTGTCTGCCTGCCTGAAGCACCCCAATAGCCCTGCCAGAACAAGAGGAGCAACACAGTCAGTATGTAGGGAAAGCATATGTTCAGACAAGCCGAGCCACGGTACCACACGACCCTGCCGTAGCCACAAGGGATGCAGGGATATTCATTATCATGGTTGGAGGTTCCGGAGTTGCTAGCTGGGATGCTAATAAGCCAAGAGATCAAAGAGAGGATGCTCAGTGAGAGCGGCTCCCGCAGGACTCTGTAGCCCATATTGCCGCTCTGTTCTGGGCTCCTACCTGCTCCTCTCTCCCTCTCCCTCCACCTGGTCCCCCCAGCCCACCACACACACAGGCTACCAGCCAGGATAGAGACAGCCATGCCAGGGGCACCCATCCACAACCAATCCCTAATTCCCTGTGCTAACATGGTAACCTAGGTCATCTATAAATCACTGCTAGGCAAATCCCCGCCTTATCTTAGCTCATTGGTCACCATAGGAACACCCACCAGTAGTATGCGCTCCAGAAGGTATATCTCACTGGTCATCCCCAAAGCCAACACCTCCTTTGGCCGCCATTCCTTCCAGTTCTCTGCTGCCAATGACTGGAACGAACTGCAAAAATCTCTGAAGCTGGAGACTCTTATCTCCCTCACTAACTTTAAGCATCAGTTGTCAGAGCACCTTATCGATCACTGCACCTGTACACAGCCCATCTGAAATTAGCCCACCCAACTACCTCATCCCCATATTGTTATTTATTTTGCTCATTTGCACCCCAGTATCTCTATTTGCACATAATCTCTTGCACATCTATCATTCCAGTGTTAATACTAAATTGTAATTATTTTGCACTATGGCAAACCTCCATAACTTGCTACATTTGCACACACTGTATATATATTTTCTGTTGTATTTTTGACTTTATATTTTGTTTTACCCCATATGTAACTCTGTGTTATTTTCATCGCTTTGCTTTATCTTGGCCAGGTCGCAGTTGTAAATGAGAACTTGTTCTCAACTGGCTTACCTGGTTAAATAAAGGTGAAATAAAATAATAATAATAAAAAGACCTGTGTTGGAAACACAACCCATTTCCACATGAATAATAGCGCATTTGAGGTGGTTTCAGCTCTCGTTTGAGGAATGAATATTGACCCATAAAGTACTATGTTTAATACCCTGTAATGTGCCTGGTGTACCGTATCTTTATAATCTCATTGAGTCCATTTGTGAAGTTAGAGCAACTTCACCGTTTTTTCACACTTGTGTTCTGTAGAGCTGCAGCACATGCCTAATGACAGGAAGAGGTCTACACAATCCCAGATAGCCTACAAACATATTCTTATCCACCAAAGCTTTCATCAAGCACTTCCACCCTCGGTGAGGGGATTAGACTTTTTCTGACAACAAAACAACATTTATATAAATAGCATGAGAAAGTGAACACAGACGACTGGAAAGTGCCAGAAATCAACTGGAAAGAAACTTTAATAATACGTTGTAAGATTACATTTGTTCAAAGTTTAATCTGGATCAAAACCACTGAGTTACTGCACTTAAGCGAGACAGAACCAATTTTCTGGGATGTGGTCCTTGGATAAGTCTATCAGATCAATGTGCCTTTAAACATATCAATGCTCTGCTGACTTAGACATGAAAGGTGTAAAAGAAAAGCCTGTGTGTGTGTGTGCGTGAGTGCGTGAGTGCATATTGATGGGTGTTAAAGATAGAAATGTTCAGCTGGTTGCACTTCACTTGAACTTTGTTATCAGTAACATCAATGGCAACTTTCCCTTTCACATGGTCATCCATCTATCTCTGTGGAAATGGCTTTGCATTTTCAAACAGACTGTTTGAGAGACAAAGACTGGGTCTAAAGAGAACTGATGTCAGCATTGAACATGATGAAAACAAATATTAGGCTATCTACAGAGGGAGCGAGGAATGCAGAAAAATCGATAGCAAGATTGAACTCTGATACAGCCCTAAAACTGTGTTAGAAACAGCACACCCCTTTGGAGGGCAGGGCTGATTGTGTATAGGCTAGTACACATAAGTAACGTTGGTCTAAGCAATGTTTAACTACTGAAGAATTGAGACTTTAATGTCATACTCCAATTGTATATTTTTCTGTCATCATAATTAGGGTCCGGGATAAGGGATGACCCTGGCTTTCCTCTGACATCATCATTCAACTGGTGTACAGCATGGATTCTGTGCTGCCTGGTTCCACAGAACAGGTATTTGCATTAGGCCAATTTCTGAATTATTCCTTGTCTGTGATTTGACCTATTCAGACATGACTCCCTAGTGTCCCTAGTTCTCTAACACATTAGTGAGTGTGTCTCTCTATAACTCCTCAGAGGTTCCCTTCTCACTGACAGGACAAGCATGTTAAGTGATTCGCCAGCTCAGTGCATGCATATCAGATTCACTTCAGTACATTGGGCTAAAAGGGGCTAAAATGGTCTTACTGGTGCGCTAAACGAGTTTCCATTGCTCTGTGTAAGTCAGTCAATCCTCCGGTGTTAGTGAATAAGTGTTAGTGTTAAAAAGAAAAATAAGTGTTCATTTGTTGTATTTCCTCATGTCCTGGCTGAACTGGAAATGGTTTAGAGCAGTCCGACCCTTACTGGCCATAGGAACATGATACGTTTACTTGGTTGGCTGCCTCTCTTGGCTGGGTGCCAATCATAGAGGGATGCCACATGTAAACTAAGTGTTTGTGACATGAATCAGATAACCCTGTCACACAGACACCCTTGTCATTTTACAACTCACGTCAGCTTGGGTTGCAAGCCAAAGGGATACTCACTCCAGGAATATATCTCCAACTGTCAAAATCTATTATCAACATGTAGGAACAAGATTGATTCTGACGTAAGGTATGACACTGGTAACAAGCAATGGATTGAAATGGCTTAAGCTGAAGGACAGAAGACAAGCAAATGCAAGGACTGGTTTGAAATTGAATTTCCCTCTATCTTTTTAAATGTATACTGAATGGTAAGCAATCTTCCCCATAGAGAGCATTCCAAATGGCATCTAGGAGTGGCTCTTTATTGAGAAAAGAGAGGAAATAATGCCAACCATATCAGCATGCACACTCATTTACTTACTCATTCATTGAATAAACTGCTGGCCTTTTTTTTTTTTTTTTTTGGGGTAGATCAGCTTTAATATTGCAGATAGATTGTAACTTCCATCAATGTAATAGTCTGCATCACTTCCAATCCCCCATATGTTTTTTTTTTTTTAAACAGCTGGCCTTAATAATGGTCATACGTCCAGGTACACCCATCAGACACACTTCACTTGGTAGATAAAGAAGGATGAGCGATTTCTGAAATTGCTCTACACACCTTGGGATGCTTGAAATAGGCCTACCCATAATGCAAATGTCCTTCCAGAACTCTCTGAGATAACTCATCTGAATAAATGTATGACTGAACTGGAATTGATTCCTGTCCTATTGTATTCTGTTCTATTTCAATCTAAATATAGGGTGCAGACAACGTTTTATGAATCAGGTCTTCTCTCAGGTCTGGTTTGAATAAGAATAGTCCTCTTGCCTGTCCGGGTTGATGAGAAATCCAAGACGTTCAGGTCACTCGTAGTGATAACAGACTCGGAGAGAGCTAAAACCTGGAATTACTGAGCAAGAGCGGTAAATATGACCGGGCAACTTCAACCATAGGTATCTGAAAGTTGCCTGTGACCAAATTCAATTTCATGGAACACTTTTTCTCAATTGCCCTGCACACCCTACATTCAAAATATCACACATCTTTGAAGGGAAGTTGTTCCCTTAACCCTGTGTAATTTCAAAGTCTAAAGTAATTTCCAAACCTTCTTTCTCTTTACCTGTAATTCATTTCATTCTTTGAAGTGAAAAAATTACATATTTTCAGTGACTCACTCCTTTAACAAAAATGTGTGAAGAGACTTACAAACTGAGACAAGCATCTAAAGTGCACAAAAAATATAGACACACATTGAACATTCAAACTATAACCTAGTACCGTAACTATTATCAGAATAGTCTTTCAAAATTTGTTTGTCATTTATTCGATGACAGGAGAACAAATATTATTCAGATACTAAAAGAAACACTATATAGACGTAGGATCTTAATTTGAGCCAGTTTGCTACAGCAAAACATATATATAAAATGGAAGTAAAATAATCCTCCTGAGTTGAGGAGTATTTTGTCCGCTCTGCTGACCAGTATTTTTCTCCGCTCATACATGAGTAATAAAGGCCTAGATCACACATTTTGTGGAAATGTTTCCACATATAAACCTAAAATCATATAATTTTATTTTAAATTTTTTAATTTAACCAGGTAAGCCAGTTGAGAACAAGTTCTCATTTACAACTGCGACCTGGCCAAGATAAAGCAAAGCAGTGCGATAAAAACAACAACAGAGTTACATATGGGGTAAAACAAAACATAAAGTCAAAAATACCACAGAAAATATATATACAGTGTGTGCAAATGTAGCAAGTTATGGAGGTAAGGCAATAAATAGGCCATAGTGCAAAATAATTACAATTAGTATTAACACTGGAATGATAGATGTGCAAGAGACGATGTACAAATAGAGATACTGGGGTGCAAATGAGCAAAATAAATAACAATATGGGGATGAGGTAGTTGAGTGGGCTAATTTCAGAAGGGCTGTGTACAGGTGCAGTGATTGTTAAGGTGCTCTGACAACTGATGCTTAAAGTTAGTGAGGGAGATCAGAGTCTCCAGCTTCAGAGATTTTTGCAGTTCGTTCCAGTCATTGGCAGCAGAGAACTGGAAGGAATGGCGGCCAAAGGAGGTGTTGGCTTTGGGGATGACCAGTGAGATATACCTGCTGGAGCGCATACTACGGGTGGGTGTTGCTATGGTGACCAATGAGCTAAGATAAGGCGGAGATTTGCCTAGCAGTGATTTATAGATGGCCTGGAGCCAGTGGGTTTGGCGACGAATATGTAGTGAGGACCAGCCAACAAGAGCGTACAGGTCACAGTGGTGGGTAGTATATGGGGCTTTGGTGACAAAACGGATGGCACTGTGATAGACTACATCCAATTTGCTGAGTAGAGTGTTGGAGGCTATTTTGTAAAAAACATTGCCGAAGTCAAGGATCGGTAGGATAGTCAGTTTTACGAGGGCATGTTTGGCAGCATGAGTGAAGGAGGCTTTGTTGCGAAATAGGACGCCGATTCTAGATTTAACTTTGGATTGGAGAAGCATGGCCAGCCGTAGCAAAATGCTTGTTGAAATTCTCGATTATTGTAGATTTATCGGTGGTGATAGTTTCCTAGCCTCAGTACAGTGGGCAGCTGGGAGGGGGTGCTCTTATTCTCCATGGACTTTACAGTGTCCCAAAACTTTTTGGAGTTAGTGCTACAGGATGCACATTTATGTTTGAAAAAGCTAGCCTTTGCTTTCCTAACTGATTGTGTATATTGGTTCTTAACTTCCCTGAAAAGTTGCATATCATGGGGGCTATTCGATGCTAATGCAGTACACCACAGGATGTTTGTGTGCTGGTCAAGGGCAGTAAAGTCTGAGGAGAACCAGGGGCTATATCTGTTCTTAGTTCTGAATTTTTTGAATGGGGCATGCTTATATAAGATTGAGAGGAAAGCACTTTTAAAGAACATCCAGGCATCCTCTACTGACGGAATGATCAGCTAAACATTGTCATAAGGCCCATGCTTGAGTATTCATAAACAGATAGCAAAAGGCAAAGCATCAATATCTACGTAAAGCCTTAGTCACTGTAATCTTAAATCAGTATTGCATTGACTTACAGTGGCTTGCGAAAGTATTCACCCCCCTTGCCATTTTTCCTATTTTGTTGCCTTACAACCTGGCATTAAAATGAATTTTTGGGGGGTTTGTACCATTTGATTTACACAACATGCCTACCACTTCGAAGATGCAAAATATTTGTTATTTAGAAACAAACAAGAAATAAGACAAAAAAACTGAAAACTTGAGTGTGCATAACTATTCACCCCCCCCCCCCCCCAAAGTCAATACTTTGTAGAGCCACCTTTTGCAGCAATTACAGCTGCAAGTCTCTTCGGGTATGTCTCTATAAGCTTGGCACAACTAGCCACTGGGATTTTTCAAGGCAAAACTGCTCCAGCTCCTTCAAGTTGGATGGGTTCCGCTGGTGTACAGCAATCTTTAAGTCATACCACAGATTCTCAATTGGATTGAGGTCTGGGCTTTGACTAGGCCATTCCAATACATTTAAATGTTTACCCTTAAACCACTCAAGTGTTGCTTTAGCAGTATGCTTAGGGTCATTGTCCTGCTGGAAGGTGAACCTCCGTCCCAGTCTCAAATCTCTGGAAGACTGAAACAGGTTTCCCTCAATAATTTCCCTGTATTTAGTGCCATCCATCATTCCTTCAAATCTGACCAGTTTCCCAGTCCCTGCCGATGAAAAACATCCCCACAGCATGATGCTGCCACCACCATGCTTCACTGTGGGGATGGTGTTCTCGGGGTGATGAGAGGTGTTGGGTTTGCGCCAGACATAGCATTTTCCCTGATGGCCAAAAAGCTTAATTTTAGTCTCATCTGACCAGAGTACCTTCTTCCATATGTTTGGTGAGTCTACCACATGCCTTTTGGCGAACACCAAACCTGTTTGCTTATTGTTATTTTTAAGCAATGGCTTTTTTTCTGGCCACTCATCCATAAAGCCCAGCTCTGTGGAGTGTACGGCTTAAAGTGGTCCTATGGACAGATACTCCAATCTCCGCTGTGGAGCTTTGCAGCTCCTTCAGGGTGATCTTTGGTCTCTTTGTTGCCTCTCTGATTAATGCCCTACTTGCCTGGTCCGTGAGTGGCCCTCTCTTGGCAGGTTTGTTGTGGTGCCATATTCTTTACATTTTTTAATAACAGATTTAAAATGGTGCTCTGTGGGATGTTCAAACCCAACCCTAATCTGTACTTCTCCACAACTTTGTCCCTGACCTGTTTGGAGAGCTCCTTGGTCTTCATGGTGCCACTTGCTTGGTGGTGCCCCTTGCTTAATGGTGTTGCAGACTCTGGGGCCTTTCAGAACAGGTGTATATATACTGAGATCATGTGACAGATCATGTGACACTTAAATAAAGTCCACCTGTGTGCAATCTAACTAATTATGTGACTTCTGAAGGTAATTAGAGGCTTCATAGCAAATGGGGTGAATACATACAGTTGAAGTCGGAAGTTTACATACACTTAGGTTGGAGTCATTAAAACTTGTTTTTCAACCACTCCACAAATGTCTTGTTAACAAACTACAGTTTTGGCAAGTCAGTTAGGACATCTACTTTGTGCATGACAAGTAATATTTCCAACAATTGTTTACAGATTATTTCACTTATAATTCACTGTATCACAATTCCAGTGGGTCAGAAGTTTACATACACTAAGTTGACTGTGCCTTTAAACAGCTTGGAAAATTCCAGAAAATGATGTCATGGCTTTAGAAGCTTCTGATAGGCTAATTGACATAATTTGAGTCAATTGGAGGTGTACCTTTGGATGTATTTCAAGGCCTACCTTCAAACTCAGTGCCTCTTTGCTTGACATCATGGGAAAATCAAAAGAAATCAGCCAAGACCTCAAAAAAAATATTATAGACCTCCACAAGTCTGGTTCATCCTTGGGAGCAATTTCCAAACGCCTGAAGGTACCACGTTCATTTGTACAAACAATAGTACGCAAGTATAAACACCATGGGACCACTCAGCCGTCATACCGCTCAGGAAGGAGACGCGTTCTGTCTCCTAGAGATGAACGTACTTTGGTGCGAAAAGTGCAAATCAATCCCAGAACAACAGCAAATGACCTTGTGAAGATGCTGGAGGAAACAGGTACAAAAGTATCTATATCCATAGTAAAACAAGTCCTATATCGACATAACCTGAAAGGCCACTCAGCAAGGAAGAAGCCACTGCTCCAAAACCGCCATAAAAAAGCCAGACTACGGTGTGCAACTGCACATGGGGACAAAGATCGTACCTTTTGGAGAAATGTCCTCTGGTCCGATGAAACACAAATAGAACTGTTTGGCCATAATGACCATCATTATGTTTGGAGGAAAAAAGGGGGTAGCTTGAAAGACAAAGAACACCATCCCAACCGTGAAGCACGGGGGTGGCAGCATCATGCTGTGGGGGTGCTTTGCTGCAGGAGGGATTGGTGCACTCCACAAAATAGATGGCATCATGAGGAAGGAAAATGATGTGGATATATTGAAGCAACAGCTCAAGACATCAGTCAGGAAGTTAAACTTGGTCGCAAATGTGTCTTCCAAATGGACAATGACCCCAAGCATACTTCCAAAGTTGTGGCAAAATGGCTTAAGGACAACAAAGTAAAGGTATTGGAGTGGCCATCACAAAGCCCTGACCTCAATCCTATAGAAAATGTGTGGGCAGAACTGAAAAAGCATGTGCGAGCAAGGAGGCCTACAAACCTGACTCAGTTACACCAGCTCTTTCAGGAGGAATGGGCCAAAATTCACCCAACTTATTGTGGGAAGCTTGTGGAAGGCTACCCGAAATGTTTGACTCAAGTTAAACAATTTAAAGGCAATGCTACCAAATACTAATTGAGTGTATGTAAACTTCTGACCCACTGGGAATGTGATGAAAGAAATAAAAGCTGAAATAAATCATTCTCTCTACTATTATTCTGACATTTCACATTCTTAAAATAAAGTGGTGATCCTAACTGACCTAAGACAGGGAATTTTTACTAGGATTAAATGTCAGGAATTGTGAAAAACTGAGTTTAAATGTATTTGGCTAAGGTGTATGTAAACTTCCGACTTCAACTGTATGCACGCACCACTTTTCCGATATTTATTTTTTATAATATTTTGAAACAAGTTATTTTTTTCATTTCACTTCACCAATTTGGACTATTTTGTGTATGTCCATTATATGAAATCCAAATAAAAATCAAATTTAAATTACAGGTTTTAATGCAACAAAATATGAAAAACGCCAAGGGGGATGAATACTTTTGCAAGGCACTGTCCAAATGTAGGGTATAGGCTAATCATTACTGATGTAAACCATATCACTTGTGTCCATAACAACATCTGCATAATGTATTATTATCTTCTAACAACTGCCCACTGCACTGAAATAGTCCTCTACTGTAAAATTGAATGAAACTACTGGCCCTGTTAGGTATGGAAGCCCCATCCTGCAAAGCAGATACTCCACTGGGGATAGAGTACAGTACAGTACAGTACATCACAGCCCTACTGCGATACCAGCCTGAGGGTGGAACAGGGGGAAGAGAGCTACTCTCTCTGTGTATCAGTCTCATCTCAAGGGTGTTACACCAAAAAGTAGCACCACAGGAAACAGTGAACCAGTGTCTGTCAAGTCAGATGTGGAGAGCAGAACAAAGTTCCACCACTGAATGGACCATGATGAGGCTTGGAGCCTCTGGGCAGGTACACATTTTTATCTTCCTGCTGCGGAAGCAAGCGCTGAAATAGTTTATGTTTGACACAAGTCAGATCAGAGTCTGTGCCTTCTTTTACAGCTTTTCTTTAAGGATGTACAGGTGTTGACATAATTCCAAGGTACTTCCAGATCAGAAAGAGAGCTGCAAATATGATGCTCTATTCCAGGCGGTGCCCATACTGGTTTATTATGTCATATCTGCTTATTATTGACATTAACACATTACTTTTTATCCTGGTCAATTGCATTATGTAGTCTATGCTTTGAAACATAACACAGAAGTAATAAATATTTAATCAGGCGTTTCTACTTTCCCATGCTGCAAATTAAATCAATCCCTGTACTGCCCGTCTCCTGGGGTCTGAGAGCAAGAAGAGATGTCAGGGATGTATCCTCTCCCAAACGGCTAATTGGCCGATTCGATGGGCCTAATTGGGTCATCAGCTGCGTTGATTTGCTGTGGTTACAACGATCAGCGCCAATAAGGGCACAACGATCTGAATGGCTGAGTTCCGGTGCCTTCCAGATGTCAAGACAAAGCCAACGCACATCTCTCATTTCCTGGAGCTCTCCTCTCCAGGACTGGAAGGGGGCTGAGAAGGGGTATTTATAGGTGGGTGACAGCGCTGCAAGGGCAGCGGGAGGGAAGGGAGGGGGTCTTTAACTGTCAGCAGGACTGAGGTGGTACTGTATGCCAGGGTTTAGATCAGCTCTCCTTAACACGATATTGGAGCGAGAGTCACTTAGATGGTATTCTAATTTAAAATAAGAAACATAAAGATGCCCCCTATACCTCCTAACAGTGGATGGCAATGTTGGCCTGGTGGTGGTGTTGCGTGACAAAAGAGAGAGAAATGGTTAAATGGGCTTTGAGGGCATTCAAAGTCAACACTGACAGAATGAGAGGAGACTCTCAGAACAAGAAAAGTCCCCCCCCCCCCCATGGTTTTACATTGGTCTTGCTGTCTGTATAGGACTCCTCATTTCTCAGAGCACTGTGTATGTTGTAACTGTTTGTTATTTCCTATTACTCATTATTTTAAGTTATTTATAGAAAAATTGACATAGGGGAGATTGGGGTAAGTTTAGCCATTTTTTACATTTAGCATCACTCAGTCAAGGGAAATATAGTGCTCTTTCTAACAAAGATATCTACATATATTTCAGGATGTTGTGTATCCCAGGAAATAATCAGAATTAATGTAAACATTACAGTTTTAAAAACATAGCTTGTCCTAAAACAGTGGTCTCTTGGCAAAACCTACCCCAGGTATAGGGTAAGTTGAGCCATGGGACAGGGTAAGTTAAGCCGCCTACACATTTCTGTACTGAATGAAATATTACCACTACCTTTTTAAACCATGTCTATCTTTATTTCCCAAACACAATTCAACACAATAACAATTGCTAATTCGTATTTTAATCATTTTATGCATATTTTAATACAGGCTTAACACCTAACAAACACTTTGTACTTTTTTTTAACACTTAACATAGGCCATGCCCTGTTGTTACCTCATATCCCAGCGATAATGCCTTGCATTACGCCTGGGAAGAAAACACTTCAATTTGCTCAACTTCCCATTGGCTCAACCATTGGCTAAATTTACCCCATGGCCATTGGCTCAACTTAGCCCAAGGCAAACATTTTGACTACCGGTATATTAACCCACACAGCTAAAAGGATGCACTTTCATGCTAGGTTTAGGACCTCATATTGAAGCTTATAGAGACCCCAACTGATGTATAGAACAATCTTTAAAGTATCTACTTTGGTTTAGATACAAGCATCATGAAACCTCTAACACAATCCATTCATTTGACTTGGTGAAAATCAGTTTTTTGGACCTAGCTTGCTTACCACTTTTTCCATGTGGTTTCTTCCTTCACAGACTCCATTAAATTATGACCTCTTCCTAAAGATTTGGTCAAATGATTCATTTTGTGTATGGTTTTGTGTATGGTTTTCTACAAACAAGGGAGGCTCAACTTATTATTATATTATTAACTTACCCCTTCGGCTCAACTTATCCCACTCTCTGCTACTTAAACTTTGGACCTAATGTCTTACTATCCTTTACGAAGTAAATAGACCACACGACGGCGTTTGAACAAAGCAGGAGCAACGAGCAAGCACTAAACTCAAAAGAGTGCAAAAGAAAGAACAAACTAAAAATGTATTATATATAGGCCTATTTATATCCCAAGCTATTCCTTGTTGAATGCCATGACATGACTCTTCCGATTCTTCTGTCTTCTACAAAGGCTTCATTCTACTGGTGAAGCTACACTGTTTTCTTCACACTTTTATGACAACGCAAGGACAGAAGAAAACAATTAAATTAAATCCAACCACAGCAATAACAGTGGCAAGGAAAGAAAACAGGTCTTCTTTGTATCTTAGGGGGAAGGATGCTTTCTATGTGGTGGGCATCCTTTAGGTCGCTGATGTGGAAGCGAGAGAGTGTTTCCCTAGGGCTCTCTCCTAGCTGTGACTGTCCCCAGGGCTGGGCACAACTGCTGTGCTGCGTCCCCCATGCTCATAGCAGATCATGCAACAAATGAGTCCAACAGGAGGGTCTGACAGCATGTACTGTATGCCCCAAAGGCCCACTGCACCAAATACAGAAGGTGGGAAGTTATATAGTCTGTGGTGTTATTGCTCTGTCAGGCTGTTTTCAGCCTATAAAACACTTCATTCCAAGGTTCTGTTTAACACATGCAGCTGTTAGGTTTTATGTGGATGCTTAGTGTTTACAGGGGACAGTGGTACAGCTCTGGAATCTGGTAATGGGGAAGGGCTGACTAGGGTTATCAGACTGAGTAAAAGCTCTAGACAACATGCTCTTAATGGATCCCCCAAGCACTGGCTGCTTATTACATGGTTATTTAATGGCTGACAATAGGGCAAGTGGCTGTCATGGGTCCCACAGAAGAATCGTAGCTCATTACGTATGGAAATACACACAATCCAGGGTTTCATTAGACCTGCCAACAGCAACAGTGTCCATGGGGCTCTGTCTGCTCCATCAGTCTCTTAAAAACTCTTGAGCATTTAAGTGGCCACTCCTGTTAGTTTGGAAATGTGAATGCCCCCTCCTTTGTCATTATAGGCAGTATGCAAATTCATACTGTAGGCTATTATGTGCACTCATTTGGCCTCATATGAAAAACCTACTGGGGACTCAATATTGCTGTGACAAATTAATCTCATCAAGAAGCAAAATACTGTAATACAAAAGGATCTGAAAACAGAGAGAGACTGAAAGGGAAGTATAACACTCCATGTTGCAGTTAAATCTGTAACACCAGGGGCTTGTGTTTAGAACACTGAAGTCTATCATACAGTGGGGAAAAAAAGTATTTAGTCAACCACCAATTGTGCAAGTTCTCCCACTTAAAAAGATGAGAGAGGCCTGTAATTTTCATCATAGGTACACGTCAACTATGACAGACAAATTGAGAAAAAAAAATCCAGAAAATCACATTGTAGGATTTTTAATGAATTTATTTGCAAATTATGGTGGAAAATAAGTATTTGGTCACCTACAAACAAGCAAGATTTCTGGCTCTCACAGACCTGTAACTTCTTCTTTAAGAGGCTCCTCTGTCCTCCACTCGTTACCTGTATTAATGGCACCTGTTTGAACTTGTTATCAGTATAAAAGACACCTGTCCACAACCTCAAACAGTCACACTCCAAACTCCACTATGGCCAAGACCAAAGAGCTGTCAAAGGACACCAGAAACAAAATTGTAGACCTGCACCAGGCTGGGAAGACTGAATCTGCAATAGGTAAGCAGCTTGGTTTGAAGAAATCAACTGTGGGAGCAATTATTAGGAAATGGAAGACATACAAGAACACTGATAATCTCCCTCGATCTGGGGCTCCACGCAAGATCTCACCCCGTGGGGTCAAAATGATCACAAGGACGGTGAGCAAAAATCCCAGAACCACACGGGGGGACCTAGTGAATGTCCTGCACTGAGCTGGGACCAAAGTAACAAAGCCTACCATCAGTAACACACTACGCCGCCAGGGACTCAAATCCTGCAGGGGGACCTGCTTAAGCCAGTACATGTCCAGGCCCGTCTGAAGTTTGCTAGAGTGCATTTGGATGATCCAGAAGAGGATTGGGAGAATGTCATATGGTCAGATGAAACCAAAATAGAACTTTTTGGTAAAAACTCAACTCGTCGTGTTTGGATGACAAAGAATGCTGAGTTGCATCCAAAGAACACCATACCTACTGTGAAGCATGGGGGTGGAAACATCATGCTTTGGGGCTGTTTTTCTGCAAAGGGACCAGGACGACTGATCCGTGTAAAGGAAAGAATGAATGGGGCCATGCATCGTGAGATTTTGAGTGAAAACCTCCTTCCATCAGCAAGGGCATTGAAGATGAAACGTGGCTGGGTCTTTCAGCATGACAATGATCCCAAACACACCGCCCGGGCAACGAAGGAGTGGCTTCGTAAGAAGCATTTCAAGGTCCTGGAGTGGCCTAGCCAGTCTCCAGATCTCAACCCCATAGAAAATCTTTGGAGGGAGTTGAAAGTCTGTGTTGCCCAGCGACAGCCCCAAAACATCACTGCTCTAGATGAGATCTGCATGGAGGAATGGGCCAAAATACCAGCAACAGTGTGTGAAAACCTTGTGAAGACTTACAGAAAACGTTTGACCTGTGTCATTGCCAACAAAGGGTATATAACAAAGTATTGAGAAACTTTGGTTATTGACCAAATACTTATTTTGCACCATAATTTGCAAATAAATCCATTAAAAATCCTACAATGTGATTTTCTGGATATTTTTTTCTCATTTTGTCTGTCATAGTTGACGTGTACCTATGATGAAAATTACAGGCCTCTCTCATCTTTTTAAGTGGGAGAACGTGCACAATTGGTGGCTGACTAAATACTTTTTTCCCCCACTGTATGTTGTAAGCAGAGGCTGGATGCCAATCAACTAAATGGCGACTGGTTGTATCTATGAGGGTGCACCTCAAGCATGTCTACTTAATGAAGTGTGAAAGTATGTAAATGAGTGTAAAATGGGGAAATGTCTCAGTCTATATGAAGTTTGGCAAATTCACTCTTCAGCATATGACATTTTCCTAATAATTATTTATCATTGTCCTGTACAGCATACTGATCAGGTAATTATGTGGTATGTATCTGGTCCTCTGTAACTCAGTTGGTAGAGCATGGCGCTTGCAACATCAGAATTTTGGGTTTGATTCCCAGGACCACCTATATGTAAAATGTATGTACGCATGACTGTTAGTCCCTTTTGGATAAAAGTGGCTGCTAAATTGCATAGTATGATATATTATTTATCGTATTATTATATATTATTATATTAAATGGGAGATGGCTCTCGTGGACAATGGAACAAAAAGTTGCTCTAATGAAAAAGATTATTCCATTAACTGCAGCACCATGACAGAGGTAAGATAAGAACACTGTTATTAGAGGCTAGATTCTCGCAAAACGAATGACTCTTTAATAGACTTTTATCAAAGGCCAAAGAGGGGTTCCTTCTATTTATTTGGACTGCTTCATGTACAAGTGGGTAACCTGTACGAGTGTTAAATGTGGGGTTTTGGCATATCCCAACTCCCCCTGAGACACATACCTTGCTTGCCAACCCATGTACCATACCCATCAGGGCTATAAAATATGTCCATTCAACATAGAACACAGCTTGTCCAGAATTACTCATGGCCTATGAGCATAAGACACTATTGAATAAAAGGACATAAATTGGTCTTGCAATTTTACAGTCTAATTGGTCTGCTTATCTAAGCATAACATTTTGTGTTTTATGCATCCAACAGGCAGAGAGCAACGAAGCCTCCTGTATTCAACAGACATTCTGGGTATTGATGAGTAGAGGTACAGTATGAGTAATCGTGGGCATGTCCTGACTAGTAGGTCTGGAGGGATTCAGATATGAGGCTTAAAGATCAAATCAGCTGCTAATGTGCTAATGAACATTTCAATCAGTCTAGCCTACTTATAAAAACACATTTTAATATCAACCCTCAATGCTTTGTACAGATAGGCCTATCTACCATCAGCCATTGGGTGAGTTTGCATTGTGTGGACTCCAGAGTTTTTTTTATCAAGGTTGACTGAATGCCTAGGAAACAGAGGGTTTGAAACCTTATATCGATCAATCAATCAAATGTATTTATAAAGCCATTTTTACATCAGCAGATATCACAAAGTGCTATACAGAAACCCAGCCTAAAACCCCAAACAGCAAGCAATGCAGGGGTAGAAGCATGGTGGTTACAGAGCATGACAAGGCTTGAAAATCATCCAGGGATATGAAATTGTATGTGAGAAATGTATTCGCTAAGGCTTACATGGATTCAAGGTGGGCTACATTTTACCAATTCAATTCCCAAATGAATAGGGTTCCTAATTGAATAGGGTTGTGTGGATCTCCTTTCTAGTCTGACCAGCAATCAGCTTGGCGTGGTACTAACAAAGGGAAATCATGAAAGAGAGAGCATACATAGAGTGACAATCATTCTCATCACACCATGATCTACCTCCCAAGAGGTGTATGAGGCTGAATGGCATGATTTCAGTCACTAATGTTTCAAATGTTTCAAATGGATTTGGCTCACACAGTTGGACATTTCAGAGCTCTTGAATGGATAGGTATCTGTCAGACGTTTTCATACTGCAAACCGGGAGTCAATTTTATTGTGTATCACGAAGGAAGGCCTCTGTTCTTATTAACTGTAAAAATTGCCTCCATCCAGTTACAGTGAGGGAAAAAAGTATTTGATCCCCTGCTGATTTTGTACGTTTGCCCACTGACAAAGACATGATCAGTCTATAATTTTAATGGTAGGTTTATTTGAAAAACGCATGTTAAAAATGTTATAAATTGATTTGCATTTTAATGAGGGAAATAAGTATTTGACCCCTCTGCAAAACATGACTTAGTACTTGGTGGCAAAACCCTTGTTGGCAATCACAGAGGTCAGACGTTTCTTGTAGTTGGCCACCAGGTTTGCACACATCTCAGGAGGGATTTTGTTCCACTCCTCTTTGCAGATCTTCTCCAAGTCATTAAGGTTTCGAGGCTGACGTTTGGCAACTCGAACCTTCAGCTCCCTCCACATATTTTCTATGGGATTAAGGTATGGAGACTGGCTAGGCCACTCCAGGACCTTAATGTGCTTCTTCTTGAGCCACTCCTTTGTTGCCTTGGCCGTGTGTTTTGGGTCATTGTCATGATGTAATACCCATCCACGACCCATTTTCAATGCCCTGGCTGAGGGAAGGAGGATCTCACCCAAGATTTGACGGTACATGGCCCCGTCCATCGTCCCTTTGATGCGGTGAAGTTGTCCTGTCCCCTTAGCAGAAAAACACTAAGGGGACAGGACATAGGCAGCATTCCTCCTCCTCCAAACACCGCGAGTTGAGTTGATGCCAAAGAGCTCAATTTTGGTCTCATCTGACCACAACACTTTCACCCAGTTCTCCTCTGAATCATTCAGATGTTCATTGGCAAACTTCAGACGGCCCTGTATATGTGCTTTCATGAGCAGGGGGACCTTGCGGGCGCTGCAGGATTTCAGTCCTTCACGGCGTAGTGTGTTACGAATTGTTTTCTTGGTGACTATGGTCCCAGCTGCCTTGAGATCATTGACAAGATCCTCCCGTGTAGTTCTGGGCTGATTCCTCACCGTTCTCATGATCATTGGAACTCCATGAGATGAGATCTTGCATGGAGCCCCAGGCCGAGGGAGATTTACAGTTATTTTGTGTTTCTTCCATTTGCGAATAATCGCACCACCTGTTGTCACCTTCTCACCAAGCTGCTTGGCGATGGTCTTGTAGCCCATTCCAGCCTTGTGTAGGTCTACAATCTTGTCCCTGACATCCTTGGAGAGCTCTTTGGTCTTGGCCATGGTGGAGAGTTTGGAATCTGAGTGATTGATTGCTTCTGTGGACAGGTGTCTTTTATACAGGTAACAAGCTGCGATTAGGAGCACTCCCTTTAAGAGTGTGCTCCTAATCTCAGCTCTTTACCTGTATAAAAGACACTTGGGAGCCAGAAATCATTCTGATTAAGAGGGGGGTCAAATACTATTTCCCTCATTAAAATGAAAATCAATTTATAACATTTTTGTTATATATTGGATTCTTTTGTTGTTATTCTGTCTCTCACTGTTCAAATAAACCTACCATTAAAATTATAGACTGATCATGTCTTTGTCAGTGGGCAAACGTACAAAATCAGCAGGGGATCAAATACTTTTTTCCCTCACTGTATAGGCTACTGTAGGCTATATCATAGAAATCAAAAGCTTTTTCCATGTAAAAATCTTATGTGATTTGCTCCACTGGTTTTGTTGGTAGGCCTACATTATGCTCCAATAGCCACAATAGCCTATTGTCTACCGTCTAAAACTGTAAGGGTACAGCCTCAGTGTTCACTATAAACGCGCGCCGGAAATTGCACAAAATTCAAGTTTTCGCTCACAAGAACTGAAATTTGCTCAGTGCCCCAAAACATTAGAGGGAACATTGGTGCCAATAAGTCCATTCGTTTGAAATTGAGGCCTGCAGGTCTCATCTAATGCCTATAGGCATAGTGGGATGTACCCAACAGATGGCGTGTGATATGGACTCATCTCAACAGCAGACCAGTGGTTCAAAGTAATGTTTACTGATTCATGTGTTTAAAATCATACAGGTTAGTTCATTCCTACAAAGTATTTTCTGTGCTACAGCTTCATTATGCTTTACCCTTGCTTCAGATGGGGATCATGGCCCTTTATGACAGTTTCTCTCCATTTTGAGACAGGTTGGGTCATCATTTTCAATTTTACAGGAACATCCTTTTCAAGTGAATAATCTTACATCTTCAGGGAAGATTACTCTTATCTTGAGGGCAGAAGATTCTTGTCTTTGGAGAATAATATTTAATCTCTCGAGGGGATTATTTCATGTTCTGCGTCGATTGAAATACTTTTTTGTAACAAGATAATACAACCTGGAGCATTTCAATTTTGGAGAATCTCTTATAAAATGGGTCAAAATCATGTATAGTAACCCTAGGTGTAAAATAGTAAATAATGGCTATTTCTCCGAAAGTTTTAAACTGTCAAGAGGAGTGAAACAAGGTTGTCCACTATCGGCATATCTATTTATTGTGGCCATCGAGATGTTAGCTATTAAAATCAGATCCAATAATAATATCAGAGGATTAGAAATACAGGGCTTAAAAACAAAGGTGTCATTGTACGCAGATGATTCATGTTTTCTTTTAGATCCACAACTAGAATCCTTCCACAGCCTCATAGAGGATCTAGATACATTTTCTAACCTCTCTGGATTAAAACCAAATTATGACAAATGTACTATATTACGTATTGGATCACTAAAAAATACAATTTTTACATTACCATGTAGTTTACCAATAAAATGGTCTGATGGTGATGTGGATATACTCGGAATACATATCCCAAAGGAAATAAATGATCTCACTTCAATAAATTTTAATAGAAAGTTAGCAAAAATAGATAAGATCTTACTACCATGGAAAGGAAAATACCTGTCAATTTGTGGAAAAATCACCCTGATTAACTCTTTAGTATTATCCCAGTTTACCTATTTGCTTATGGTCTTGCCTACGCCTAGCAAACAGTTTTTTAAATTATATGAGAAAAAAATATTCAATTTTATTTGGAACGGCAAGCCAGACAAAATTAAAAGAGCATATTTATATAATGAATATGAATTCGGAGGACAGAAATTATTAAATATTAAAGCATTAGACCTATCACTAAAATCTTCAGTCATCCAAAAGTTATACTTAAATCCGAACTGGTTCTCAAGCAAATTAGTAAGATTGTCTCACCCACTGTTCAAGAAAGGCCTTTTTCCCTTTATTCAGATTACAACCTCTCACTTTCAGTTATTTGAAAAGGAAATAATCTCCCAAATGTCACTATTTCTAAAACAAGCCATAGAAAGTTGGTTGCAATTTCAATTTAATCCTCCAGAAACGACAGAACAAATAATGCAACAAATATTGTGGTTAAATTCAAATATACTAATTGACAAAAAACCTTTATTTTTTGACAGAATGTTTAAAAAAGGTATAATCTTCGTAAATGATATCATCGGTAGGACTGGTGGAGTTATGTCGCACATGCAGCTAACAAAAACATATGGAAATGTCTGCTCTACCCAAAATTACAACCAAATAATTGCAGCCTTACCGCAAAAGTGGAAGAGGAAAGTTGAAGGGGGAGAAAAGTAAGGAACTTGTCTGTCGGCCTTGCATTAAAGAACATAATTGGTTAAGGAAAACTGTGATAAATAAAAAAGTATATCAGTTTCACTTAAGGACCAAAGGATTGACAGCCGTCCCATAAAGATTGCAAAATAGTTGGGAAGAGATCTTTGACGTACCGATCCCATGGCATAGTGTTTATGAACTGACACGCAAAACGACACCGGATTCAAAAATTAGAATCTTTCAATTTAAATTATTATATAAAATTCTTGCTACCAATAGAATGTTATTTATATGGGGGATACAATCTTCCCAGCTCTGCAGATTTTGCTGTGAAGAGACAGAATCATTAGATCATTTGTTTTGGTTCTGTCCATTTGTAGCTTGTTTTTGGACACAGGTCCAGGAATGGCTAAAGGATTGCAATATTTACCTGGAACTAACCTTGCAGATAGCATTACTGGGTGATCTGAAAAGTCATAGTCAATCAATCAATAATATAATAATACTTTTAGCAAAAATGTTTATTTTTAATTCACAATCTGTAGAAGCAATGAGAATAGAAAGGTTCAGAACTTTTGTAAAACATCACAGTACGGTTGAAATATATATGGCAAATAGAAATCCTATATGGATGGTGTTAAGAGATAGATGGGAGGTATTGAATAGAGTTGAAGGATGGGACTAATAACAAATAACAACAAATAATAACAAAGATAGCTAATAATGTAAGCATACTGTGTCCATAATAAGTATATAGGTTGTATGTTGGGAGCTTTTGGGAAAGAGCACAGTTAGAAAGATATGGCATTTAGAAGCAAACCGGATGGACATCATGAAAATGATCGGAGAGGTTGAGAGTAGAAGAAGTTCAGGAGCAAAAAAAAAATATAAAAAAAATAATATATATATATATATAGAATTATTGTAAAATTAACTCTGTCCATAAGGTGTAGATAGTAAGTATAGACCGGAAGTAGAGGCCTGGGCGTTGTTGTTCACTAATTTACTCCAAGTAGGGAAAGGATGGTGGGGTTGAAAAGTAATAAAGGGGAATATATATATAAAAAATAAAAAATAAACATGGGGGATTGGAAGTGATGCAGACAATTACATTGATAGAAGATACAATCTATCTACAATATTAAGCTGATCCATTCCCCCCGGAAAAAAAATAAATAAAAAAATTAAAAATAAAAAAGATAATAAAATGAATCCCTGAAATAATGAAAAAGTTGCATGGTTATTTCATATTCCCTTGAGATAAACTCTTCTTAGCCTATGTCTCCCACGGCTCCACACAAAGTCGCTAGCCTAACTTTCATTCAGTACTGTTCTATCACTGTGAAATAGAAATAAGCTTGTTCCACTTCACCTGTGTAGTTGTAGGCAACAACCTACTGCAAACCAACTTTTTACGACACATTCCTTGACTTCAGCCCCTCTACATACATAGCCTGTATAAATAAATTACTTGTTTAAGCTTCCATGCCCCCTCTCACTAGTCAGTGGATTGGGTTTGATGTCATCTCTTGCAATATTCATGCAAAAGTACCCGGAGGAATGGCAATGTTCTTTTATGAAATTATACCTATTATCTGCTCCCTATATCTGGAGAATCCAATATGCCAGCAGCATATGTAATCCCAGGGAAGACGACATGCTAGATTTCATACAATATGGCTGTCGCATGTGATCTTAAGGAACTTGTGCCATTAGGCTACCTTAGACAGCCCTGCACTATAGAAAAAACACATCTAATGTCTTTAGCCTACAATCTGTATAAGAAGGCAGCTGTGAAAAAGAAGTGAGTGCAACTGGCCAAAATATTATTTTTCCTAGTATCGTGAAATATAACATAGCGATGCACCATAATCAGCAATCAAAACAGTGTCAGCCTGCACGATTACACAACAGTTAGCCTAACGGAGGTAGGCAGTATTCTCTACTGTTGGGATAGAATTTGGAAGGCAGTAGAGAACTTGCCCCTCTGGGCGTTCATTCTCTGACAGACAGTCACGAGCAGCAGACAGGAGAAGCAGAAGAAGGAACAACACAAAGAGAAGGAAGATGATGTATTGTAGCTATCAGCATGGATCCTCCAACACACACTTACACCATGCCCTTCAGGCCTGTTCACCACTGCTGAGGAAGTTCTAAAGTTTTCCACCGCTAGTTATGTGACTGAGGAGTTGATCTATTCCTCCTGTATATAAACACTGAATCCCGGCAGAGCCCAAGACACTGCTCTACGTTCACTGCCACTGCAGCTGGGGCTCTGTCACTCACTATGTAGCCTCCTGTTCCCCTGGTGCTGACAGACCTGGGAAGGGAACCTTTGTGTCTGGTTGAGTGCAGGGGAGTGAGCCAATCAGAGGTGTTTGTCTGGGGAGCAGGAATTGTTAAAGACTTACTATGGCAGATTTCCCTCCGGTACAGGGATCTACACTCCTTCATGAGACCTATTCCCTTAATTTCTTAAAAAGAGGATAAGTAAATAAGCTGGTATATATTTTTGCGAATGCTCATTAATCATTCTAACAGCATAAAACTCAACAATGTTCTTCCATATTATTCTAATTTGACACCACACTGTAGCAAACAAGGGCCTCCTCTGCTAGAGCAGAAATGGAAGCTCTGAATCAAACTTGAATGAAATATTGCCATGACAGAGTGTATGTGGTAAGATGGCTAACTTTTTGGACTAATTCAAAGGAAAACAATATCTCAAAACACGTAAACATCTGCAAACAGATTGGGATAACTGGATTGTATGCTGAAGGGTATTTTCTTTCAGAGAAAGTGAGCTTTTGAATTCCTTCAACATGTCTCATATGCCTCGATAACAGAGCAGCAGTGTTCTCTAGTGGTGAAAGAAGTGAATAGCATCACCAATTATAAACATTAAACACACTGCTTAAATATTAGGGATGCTTTATCTTTCTAGCACCTTCAGGCAAGTCTCATGTTGTTCACTATCATGAAACAGTGACATCATGTAAACGAGAAACTTGGTGAGCTAAACGCAGAACTAAGCCTAAGGTGACAGTTCTGTGTCAACATTATGACATTGTGTCTTAAAACCCTGCTATACCTACTTAAGTCTAGGTTTAGGATATAATTTAACAACTAAAACGTTCAGTGTGACAAAACAATGTAATTTAATGCCTGCCAGTATTAGAGAAGGCATTACACAACATACCCATGTCTATTCTTAACCGCCAGTCTGTCCAGGATTGTCGAGCCAATTGTCACGTTTTCTGTTAGATTTTTCTGAATTTGGTCGTCCTTAGGCACATGTCCGGTTCTGGGTAGTCCAGTAAGTTCACGAAACCCAGCTACATCAGAGTCTGTTTGCTGGTCAATTGGTCAGATACCAAAACAAACCCCCAGATTTGCTGTGAGATAAGAAACAGCTACATTTCCCTATACCTGGGATAATGATTGGCTAAGGTGCACTGATATCAAGACAAAATTCAGACAAAAAAATATCTAACAACTCTAATACTGAGCTTTTACGCACAATGTAAGTACAAAGTTGAATCTCTTTTTGTAATACATTTCAAAATGCCATTGTTACTTTTCAGCCAGCACAGGTTCATTGCACCAGGTTTGTCTTATCTCTCAGCCATGCTGTCTGTATCAGTCAGAATCTACAGTAAATGTACTCAGAGACAGGACCCTGGCTTTAGTAAACAGCAAAGGCTACTTGAAAGTCAGACCACCAGACCATATGTACAGTATATACATATAATATGAATTTTTAGGGGTATTAATGATGTTATGTACTATGACAAATCTGAGTTTAAAACTAAGAACCAATAGAGAGATAAGATAAATGCTGTCCAATTTTGGTCTGTTTGTCTTCCTTTATTATGTAAGGGGTAACTGAGGTCATTGGAAAAAATACATGTTGATTATTAAATTCTTGAACATCAAACAGTTAAGAATGTTTACTCAAAATGATACTGAGAGATTGGTATATGTATAAAAAGTATATTTGTGAGAGAGATAAGGCCATCGTCTCATTGAAAGACTGATGATGATGCTGGTCATAGGGTATGAACAGGTTAATTCTGAGAGTTCAGTGGGTCTGACTTTTTTCTAGAAAGACTAGGCAGGTTTGCCTTTCCAAACACAAATACACATGTCCTTCATTTAGTGGGTGGGCTGTCTGTCGGTCTACCTCAGTCAAAATTGCTGAAATCTAAGGTAGGGCAAACTATTCTGATTCATTTAACTTTCATCTTTTAAAATTACACATAATAGAAATGAATGTACACTTTATAGTAGATTTGCATATTTTGGCAATGAATGTTTGCAGTAAATATTTTTGGGTTTTTTAAATATTGGAAATAGGCCTAGGCATTGCCTATACTATTGATCTTCAGTTTAAAATCTAAAAGAGTACATAGGTTAATTGATTGGCTTTCAGGGAGGACTTAAAATGTGAGAAAATACATGTTTATTACAAAGTAAATAAGCATATTAAGTAGTTTTAGATAAGGAGCACCAACATTGAGCTTGCTCCCTCTGCTCTCTACCCCCAGCTGTTATGCACACCATTGTGCTACTGGTGTTGTGGGTACTGGGGACATCACTGGTGTTGCCAGACCCTGACACAGGGGGAGAGAAACTTACTGAGGAGCCCATTCCCTGTTCCAAGGGCTGCACCTGTCTGCATGACGACTACAGTCTAGAGCTCAATGTATACTGCAGCGCACGCAACTACACCCAGGCCCCCTCTGACGTGCCTGTCTCCACTCGCTCCCTCTGGCTGGATGGAAACCTGTTCACCACTCTGACTGCCACCGCCTTCAAGGATCTCAGCAACTTGGATTTTCTGAATCTACAGAGCGGTCAGCTGGTGTCCCTTGACTCCCAGGTGTTCCGAGGGCTTAAGTCGCTAGCTCACATCCACCTGGAGCGCAACCGTATCCGTTCTTTGCCGGGCACCATCTTCCAGAACACGCCTAACCTCGCCTCGCTTAGTCTCCATAACAACCAACTGTCCCGTATTGAGGAAAAGCTGTTTGCTGGCCTCTCACATATGTGGCTTCTCAACTTGGGGTGGAACTCATTAGCAGTGTTGCCTGAGACTGGGTTCCATGACCTGCATGGCCTGAGGGAGCTGGTGCTGGCTGGGAATAAGCTAGCTTACTTACAGCCACAACTCTTCCAAGGTCTTACCGAGCTGAAGGAGTTGGACCTCACCGGAAATTACCTGAAGGTCATCAAGGCTAATGTGTTTATGAAGCTCCCCAAACTGCAAAAGCTTTACCTGGCCCAGAACCAGATAGTCACGGTGGTACCCAGAGCCTTTGTGGGTATGAAGTCCCTCAGATGGCTGGATCTCACAAACAATAAACTATCAGCGCTCCATGATGAGACTTTCCTTGGTCTTCACAGCCTCCATGTGCTGCGGCTCTCCAACAACTCCATCAGTGGACTTAGGCCCAGGACTTTCCGTGACTTGCAGTACCTTGAGGAACTGCGTCTGAGCTACAACCGGATCCAGGCCTTGGAGGACAGGATCTTTGAGGGGCTTGGGCACCTGGAGGTTCTGGAGCTGGAGCACAACCAGGTGCAGGAGGCCCGGATGGGCACCTTCATGGGCCTCTCTCACCTGGCTGTCATTAACCTGTCTGGCAGCTGTTTCCGCAATCTTCCAGACCAAGTGTTCAAAGGTCTCTCCAAGCTCCACAGTCTACACCTGGATAAGGGCTGTTTAACCAGGGTCACGACCCAAGCTTTCATTGGACTATCAGGTCTGCGACGTCTCTTCCTCCAAAACAACAACATCTCTGTGGTGGAGCGCCAGAGCTTCGTGGAACTCTTGGGCTTACAACAGCTAGATCTGAGGTTCAACAAGCTTGAGGCCCTAACCTCCCACACCTTCTACGGCCTGAAGAACCTGGACTATCTGCTGCTGTCAGGCAACCTGTTCCGTCAGCTCCCCCCTGAGGCCCTCATGCCCTTGAAGCATCTCTCGTGGCTGGACCTCTCAGCTAACAGGCTGGAGATCCTGCACAATGGTACCATGCAGCTGCTGCCCAGGTTACGCTATCTAAACCTGAAAGATAATGCTCTTAGCAGCCTTCCACCAGATATCCCAGAAACTCTACACCAACTGTGGCTGACAGGGAACCGTTGGAAGTGTGACTGCAGTGTCCTTCCCCTCAGAGAATACAGCTTGAGGAGACCACAGACGGTGCCCCGGCAAGTGGAAACTCTGGCTGAGGGAGAGGAACCCCACACTGTTGTCACCATCTACAACAATATAACATGCAACAGCCCTCCAGGCTTGGTTGGCCATGACCTGAGGGATATCAGCAACGAACATTTCAATAACTGCTGAGGGAAGGATCTATGGGGTCAAAGACGCCAGACATTTGGAATACAATCATTTCAAAATAATTGTTATTAGCCTACAATTTTCCCTGTACATTCAATGATTTAGCCTATATGAATTAATTCTCAGAATATGTAGGCCTAATGTACCAAATTATTTTTGCTACTGTGGTAATTAGGCCCTACATGTTGCAAGTATGTAGCTTTTGCATCATACACTTTTAGTTAGTTTCATATTACATTAAATGTTCATTAAATCATTACACAAACAAATTGCAAGTAAGCCTACTAGAATACACAGTGTACATTACATTTAGCTTTTAGGAAATGTTTCGAAGTAGTCCACTTTTGAATGGGTGACTATTAAACTCATCCGTTGAATAAACACAAGTCATGTTTGTTTTTGTCCTCTGAATAAATATTTAAGAGACAGATTTGCTCAACAAGGAATTGGTCACACAACCAAATATAGATATAGGCCCTAGGTAAACAATATCAGCCTTTACCAGTTAAAGGTGCAGAGGCCCAGCTATTGAGGGGCCAGAGGGATATTTGTGTACACATGGCAAACACTTCGTCCAGTACCATAATGGTCCAGACCTCTAAGCAGAGGGAGAAATAAACCTTTAGGCCTACATAAATTATAATGACACTATAAAGTTTTCCTTTTCAAGAAGTCGGCAGGAGCAATTTTACAGCAGCACACTTCCAACACAGCTCTGACTGCAGGATTCATAGACCGCAGAACTTGAACGGTTCATTACATTACTTAGCTCGCAGTCGCATCACAGATGTTGAGATGTTGACCATCTTTCCCCATGTCCCATCACCTTCTGCACTGCAACACGTCGTCCTCCATATGTGCTCCTCACTCCTGTAGTTCAGTTGTTATGGTAACCAACAGTTTGCCAGTTGTTGTTAGCAGCTATCTAACTTTAGCTATTAGTGTAGCTGACTGCTACTGCTTTCACATGAGAGTGGTCTATCTTGATTATTATAGATGCATTAGTTTATGTCAACATGGACACGGATCCTTCAACGCATTGGAATGTTCTTTTTGACAGCTTCAAACCCCATATTCCGTCCATTGATTCGGATTCTTCATCAGTGAGTTTGATTTACTGCACTTAGCTATCGTTAGCTAGCTAACAACAAGTGCAGTAGTAAGACAACGTTAGCTAGCTGGCCCTATGAAACGCCCTTAATTTGGATGAACTTTGCTACTTACTTGCTATTCTACTAGCGTTGTGTTTATTTGTTTTTGAATTGTATTTGCCAGAGTAAATCTAGCTAAATGTATCAAACGTTAGCTGAATTGAGTCTAATCTTACTCTTCAGTCCGAAAATGAAGAGGACATACCCATCTTTCGCCGACCAGTAGCCCTTCTTCCTAAACACACAGAGGGCCTAGAGTGCCTGTCATTGGAGGACTCTGAAATAGAGGTAAGTAGCTAGCTAGCTGATCAAGTTTACAACTATTGATGACGAGTCCTTGACAAGGTTACTGTGTGTGTATCTGTGTGTATCCCAAACAGGAGCTGCTAATATCTGTGGCACAGCCACAACTGTGTTGGACAGAGGAGGCCCTTTGCCCTCATAGAGAGCCTACAACTGAAACCCATGGAGCTTATCAAACCACCGATTTAGCCCAGCAGGGCACACACCAGGAGCCCAGCCCCATAGGTAATAAGGTAAATGAGATATGCAGCCATGACTCTATTAGAAATGCAGCTCAGGCAGGAGGCCATCCTTGCAGCATCATTCCAGTGGAGATGAAAGGGGACACCTCAGCGCACCACAGCCATGGCACACTAAACAGACAAAAAACAACTGAGTCCACATCGCCACACCCTTCACATAACGCGGCTTGTGAAGAAAACACATTGGAGTCACTCAATGCTTTGAGAAAGACGCAGAGAACTGAACCAAATGGCTCTATGAAAAAGCCACTACAAAATAGTAAAACTGTTTTGTCTTTTGAGGTGAGTTTAAGTTTCCTATTATAAATAGGCAATTTTACCATGAGAAGGTACTACATAATAACTAATTTATTTGTTCACCTCTGGTCATTTTCATTCTGCAGTTAGATAGATACTGATCAAGTTTTATGTCCTACAAATCCGTGCCTTTGTGTTTTTACCAGCCACTGGAGCACTGGGATCTGGACCAGATTCTTCTGACTCTTCAAACAGATAGGCTCTTTTTAGGAAGCAGTGTGTCAGATGAACCTATGGAAGTACAACCAGGTAGACAATAGGGTAACTCTACGGTATCACTGATATAGCTACTGCTGAACCATTATGAACCTAGCATGTCATTCACACTCAATGCTATTATCATAATGATATAATCAATTCATTCTCAATTTGGTCACAGATGGAGACAATGTAAGGTCACAGGATAATATATTGGAGAGGCTGGCTGCTTTCTGCAGGACAGAAAGCAGCCAGCCTCTTCATCATCTGCTTCACAGATGATGAAGATAAAATAAAAACTGCACCAGATAAAACTTCTGGTGGGCCTCAGAAAGCACCTGTCCAACATCCTACCGATTTCAGGTAAAATATATGATAAAGTTGTGTGGGTTTCACGAGTATGAATAATGTCATGAGTTAACATGAACGTTTTGTTTACTGTCCAGACAAAATGGTGGATGGAGAAAGTATTTCAAAAGGATGGCATTTGAGTTGCAGCCAAGCCGTCAGGAAGTGCCCACTGTTTATATTGATTTGCGTAACCCTGAGCCTCCCACGAAAACAACCAGACCATGCAACAGCACTTCATCACAATCCATGAAACTGACCAACCCTAACCTACACGACGAAAACCCATCTGATGAGAAAACAGACAGTAATATACGGTCTGGATTAGTGAATGGAAAAGAGTAAATATTGCCTTGAATAACAGACCCACTGTAAAGCTCAAAACATTATTACATAGCTTTGTAAATATACTATAATGGCTCTGTGGCTGTGAACTATGAATTCAGTTTAACTCCTTCCTGAGTTCATGTTGGTGTTTTTTCTTCTCCCAGGGAAGTAACTGGAAAGAGCCTGTTACTCAGAATGTTACGCGAGGCGAACAGAAACAGGAGTGAGCCAGACAGGAAAGATCCAGTTCCAGCAGATTCTACATGCAGAACCCCCAGAAGAGTGGCCTTGAAGGACAAGCTAACTGAGGCTAACAATGAGAAAACATCTCTGCTTCCAGAGGTGGACAACCAAACCACATCTCTCACAATGCAGCATGACCAAAACAGGCTGCCAGTTGAGAGAACACCTGCTATTCAGCAGAGTGCTACTACCGGGCAGCCAAAGAAACAAAGGTAGATAAGATATTCATTTTAGGGGATTTGGGGACTTTGTCTCATATACTGTATCTTAAATTTTAGTCACAGTAGCTGACACAGGAGGTTGGTGGCACCTTAATTGGGGAGGATGGGCTCATGCTAAAGGCTGGAGTGGAATGGTATCAAATACTGTACATCAAACACATGGTTTGATGCTATTCCATTCGCTCCGTTCCAGACATTCTTTTGAGCCGTCCTCCCCTCAGCAGCCTCCACTGATGGCTGAACACCTGTTTTGTGACCTGTCAGTGACCAAGAGCAGAGAGAGCAACAGAAACAGAGAGCAGCAGCTCCAGAAACATCTGGAAAGCTTTAGACCAACCAGGTCTGCAGGAGACAGGGAGCCTGCCGCTGAGAAGACTGATGTTCTTTATGACACTGTAAGTTCATCTGGAACAGACAGACTCAGTGCTCCCAAATCAATAGATTTCCACTCCATCTTCTTTGTCATTTTCATCCCCCAGTGCCATTTGATAAATTGAGAGGTACATCTACATATTTCATATTTTTGGTTCTTTTTTCATCAGGAGGCCTCTCACCTACAGTCAGTTAACACTCTGCCTGCTGATATGGAGGATAAGGAGTGCTTGCTGCTGACTGTATGCCTCTCCAGTCCAGGCCTGGTAGCCAGCAGCGGTCATCATTGGAAAGCACCAACAGTGGAGTCAGCCACAACCAAATCCCATATATACAATGCTCTGGTTGCTTGGTTTCTGTCTTTGGTGAATATTTATTTGACTAGTTCTTGTCAAGATCATTGAACTGAGATCATCTGATTAGTTTTACTCTGTTTGTGATGGAGTCCATATTTTACTGAGGCCTCTAACTTGTGTTTGGTAGGTTGGAGCACCAGGTCCTCAAGGTGGTGATGACAGGGGTGCTGTACCCTTCTGGGTGGCTGGCCTACAGCAGCTGTGGACAGAGGATGGGCTGGCTCTACACATCTGTGCTGTGTCCCATGGAGAGAGCCTACAACTTGGCCGACAACCCCGGGTGAGATGAATGCACATAGAGATCCTTTTAAATTCCTTATTATTAGTAGTAGTATTCAAATTCCTAATTCTATGTGAATGCACCCAAACAGTTCCTCTGTTCCTCCACCACCTTTTCTGTAATTAAGTGATTTTCCTTCCTCCAACACCTGCAGACACGCTGCCGGTGTTCCAGCAGCGTGTCTGCAGGTTCCTCTCTCAGACCTCCCTCAGCGCCATCACCCATTGGCTGCCACAGCTCAGGAGCCTATTAGACCAACAGGCCTATCCCCCAACCGTCCACATACCTGCCTCCTGCCTGGACAGCTTTATCTCTGTCAACTCAGACAAAATGGTAGGTAGTAGGTACAGGTGAATGCTTAGAATCTGAGATTGACTTAATGATGTGGAAGTGTTCCCTGTAATGTGCTGTATCTTTGCCCTGTGTCTCAGGCTGTGAAGAGGACCTTTGGTCTGAACCCAGGCTTCTACTGGCAGACTGTGGAGACTCAGGAACTCGGTTGTCAGAGGCCTGAGACCATGTGCACTCAGCAGCTACACACAGAGGTAAGAACATCTTAAGTTGTGGTATGTCTCAGCTGTTCCAAAGCTCCTTGGTATCATCTAACCTCAGTGTTAATACCCCATGATCATGACTGTTGGTATAGAATGAGGAAATCAAGCATACCGTTTTTTTCTTCTTCTTCTCACAGATAGCTGTTACTCTGGGATACATGTCTTTGTTCCTGCATCCCCTGGTGGTTCACCACACCCTCCAGCTTCTCCTCAACTCAGGCCTGGATGTGTGTGGCCTCCGCCTCCTTTACCCTCCTCCTGGCCTTCTGACCAACAGCACCGGTAAAACTTATGTCAACAAATAAACTTATATTCTGTTATATTCTTATCTAGTCTGCAGATCTTCAGTGGCCTAGACTGGAATTATTCAGTAAGTTATAGTAAGTCTGTCTCTGATTCAGGCAGGGTATCCTACGGGGAGGGAGATGATGGGGCCGATCGGCCCGTCCTTGCCCTAGCTGTCCGAGGGCCTCACGCCCGCACCGTGTGGCAGGATGTAACAGGCCCTTCAGACCCCCTGCTGGCTAGGAAGACAGACCCAGCATCCATCAACGCCCTGCACTGCAGCAGCAAGAACTTGACCCTCCTCTACTCCCCTCGCCTGGCCAGCAGAGTGCACAGGGAACTGGTCACGTGGTTCGCAAGGACAGTTCCAGGAGATAACTCCCAGAACCCTGACCAGGCTCCAACTGACAGGTGTGTTTGTAGTCCAGAGCCATCATGATGTCCCACAACCATCACTTAAACATTACAAATAGAAAAACAAACATATCACCACTAATAATAATAATTTATTTAACTTTTATAGCGCTATACCTTACATAAATAATCTCAAAGCGTTGTAAAGCAACAACAACATTTTCTTTTTTTTAAACAACATTATTAATCATCATTAGTAGATGGACGGTCAAGAGACTGAAGGTTTACTAAGTAAACATTGATTGATACATTTGTATCTGTTGTAAAAAAAAAATCATCTTATTGGGCTATATACAGTGGGGAGAACAAATATTTGATACACTGCCGATTTTGCAGGTTTTCCTACTTATAAAGCATGTAGAGGTCTGTAATTTTTTTCATAGGTACACTTCAACTGTGAGAGACGGAATCTAAAACAACAATCCAGAAAATCACATTGTATGATTTTTAAGTAATTAATTTGCATTTTATTGCATGACATAAGTATTTGATCACCTACCAACCAGTAAGAATTCCGGCTCTCACAGACCTGTTAGTTTTTCTTTAAGAAGCACTTCTGTTCTCCACTCATTACCTGTATTAACTGCACCTGTTTGAACTCGTTACCTGTATAATAGACACCTGTCCACACACTCAATCAAACAGACTCCAACCTCTCCACAATGGCCAAGACCAGAGAGCTGTGTAAGGACATCAGGGATACAATTGTAGACCTGCACAAGGCTGGGATGGGCTACAGGACAATTGTCAAGCAGCTTGGTGAGAAGGCAACAACTGTTGGCGCAATTATTAGAAAATGGAAGAAGTTCAAGATGACGGTCAATCATCCTCGGTCTGGGGCTCCATGCAAGATCTCACCTCGTGGGGCATCAATGATCATGAGGAAGGTGAGGGATCAGCCCAGAACTACACGGCAGGACCTGGTCAATGACCTGAAGAGAGCTGGGACCACAGTCTCAAAGAAAACCATTAGTAACACACTACGCCGTCATGGATTAAAATCCTGCAGCGCACGCAAGGTCCCCCTGCTCAAGCCAGCTCATGTCCAGGCCCGTCTGAAGTTTGCCAATGACCATCTGGATGATCCAGAGGAATGGGAGAAGGTCATGTGGTCTGATGAGACAAAAATAGAGCTTTTTGGTCTAAACTCCTCTCGCCGTGTTTGGAGGAAGAAGAAGGATGAGTACAACCCCAAGAACACCATCCTAACCGTGAAGCATGGAGGTGGAAACATCATTCTTTGGGGATGCTTTTCTGCAAAGGGGACAGGACGACTGCACCGTATTGAGGGGAGGATGGATGGGGCCATGTATTGCGAGATCTTGGCCAACAACCTCCTTCCCTCAGTAAGAGCATTGAAAGATGGGTCGTGGCTGGGTCTTCCAGCATGACAACGACCCGAAACACACAGCCAGGGCAACTAAGGAGTGGCTCCGAAAGAAGCATCTCAAGGTCCTGGAGTGGCCTAGCCAGTCTCCAGACCTGAACCCAATAGAAAATCTTTGGAGGGAGCTGAAAGTCCGTATTGCCCAGCGACAGCCTCGAAACCTGTCAATCACATTTGTATGATTTTTAAGTAATTCATTTGCATTTTATTGCAAGACATAAGTATTTGATACATCAGAAAAGCAGAACTTAATATTTGGTACAGAAACCTTTGTTTGCAATTACAGAGATCATACGTTTCCTGTAGGTCTTGACCAGGTTTGCACACACTGCAGCAGGGATTTTGGCTCACTCCTCCATACAGACCTTCTCCAGATCCTTCAGGTTTCGGGGCTGGGCAATACCGACTTTCAGCTCCCTCCAAAGATTTTCTATTGGGTTCAGGTCTGGAGACTGTCTAGGCCACTCCAGGACCTTGAGATGCTTCTTACGGAGCCACTCCTTAGTTGCCCTGGCTGTGTGTTTCGGGTCGTTGTCATGCTGGAAGACCCAGCCACGACCCATCTTCAATGCACTTACTGAGGGAAGGAGGTTGTTGGCCAAGATCTCGCGATACATGGCCCCATCCATCCTCCCCTCAATACGGTGCAGTCGTCCTGTCCCCTTTGCAGAAAAGCATCCCCAAAGAATGATGTTTCCACCTCCATGCTTCACGGTTGGGATGGTGTTCTTGGGGTTGTACTCATCCTTCTTCTTCCTCCAAACACGGCGAGTGGAGTTTAGACAAAAAAGCTATATTTTTGTCTCATCAGACCACATGACCTTCTCCCATTCCTCCTCTGGATCATCCAGATGGTCATTGGCAAACGTCAGACGGGCCTGGACATGCGCTGGCTTGAGCAGGGGGACCTTGCGTGCGCTGCAGGATTTTAATCCATGACAGCGTAGTGTGTTACTAATGGTTTTCTTTGAGACTGTGGTCCCAGCTCTCTTCAGGTCATTGACCAGGTCCTGCCGTGTAGTTCTGGGCTGATCCCTCACCTTCCTCATGATCATTGATGCCCCACGAGGTGAGATCTTGCATGGAGCCCCAGACCGAGGGTGATTGACCGTCATCTTGAACTTCTTCCATTTTCTATTAATTGCGCCAACAGTTGTTGCCTTCTCACCAAGCTGCTTGCCTATTGTCCTGTAGCCCATCCCAGCCTTGTGCGGGTCTACAATTTTATCCCTGATGTCCTTACACAGCTCTTGGCCATTGTGGAGAGGTTGGAGTCTGTTTGATTGAGTGTGTGGACAGGTGTCTTTTATACAGGTAACGAGTTCAAACAGGTGCAGTTAATACAGGTAATGAGTGGAGAACAGGAGGGCTTCTTAAAGAAAAACTAATAGGTCTGTAAGAGCCGGAATTCTTACTCTTTGGTAGGTGAACAAATACTTATGTCATGCAATAAAATGTAAATTCATTACTTAAAAATCATACAATGTGATTTTCTGGATTTTTGTTTTAGATTCTGTCTCTCACAGTTGAAGTGTACCTATGATAAAAGTTACAGACCTCTACATGCTTTGTAAGTAGGAAAACCTGCAAAATCGGCAGTGTATCAAATACTTGTTCTCCCCACTGTATATATATACACACACACACTACTAGTCAAAGGTTTGGACACACCTACTCATTCAAGGATTTTCTTTATAAAAAAAAAATTACATTGTAGAATAATAGTGAAGACATCAGAACTATGAAATAACACATATGGAATCATGAAGTAACCAGAAAAGTGTTAAACAAATGAAAATATATTTTATATTTCGATTCTTCTAATAGCCACCCTTTGCCTTGATGACAGCTTTGCACACTCTTGGCATTCTCTCAACCAGATTCTTGAGGTAGTCACCTGGAATGCATTTCAATTAACAGGTGTGCCTTCTTAAAAGTTAATTTGTGGAATTTCTTTCCTTCTTATTGAGTTTGAGCCAATCAGTTATTTTGTGACAAGGTAGTGGGGTATACAGAAGATAGCCCTATTTGGTAAAAGACCAAGTCCATATTATGGCAAGAACAGCTCAAATAAGCAAAGAGAAACGACAGTCCATCATTACTTTAAGACATGAAGGTCAGTCAATACGGAACATTTCAAGAACTTTGAAAGTTTCTTCAAGTGCATTCGCAAAAACCATCAAGCGCTATGATGAAACTGACTTCATACCTTCATGAGGACTGCCACAGGAATGGAAGACCAAGAGTTACCTCTTCTGCAGAGGATAGGTTCGTTAGAGTTACCAGCCTCAGAAATTGCAGCCCAAATAAATGCTTCACAGAGTTCAAGTAACAGACACATCTCAACATCAACTGTTCAGAGGGGACTGAATCAGGCCTTCATGGTCGAATTGCTGCAAAGAAACCACTACTAAAGGACACCAATAAAAAGAAGAGACTCGCTTGGGCCAAGAAACACGAGCAATGGACATTAGTCTGTAGTCCAAATTTGAGATTTTTGGTTCAAACCGCTGTGTCTTTGTGAGACGCGGTGTGGGTGAATGGATGATCTCTGCATGTGTAGTTCCCACCGTAAAGCATGGAGGAGGTGTTATGGTGTGGGGGTGCTTTGCTGGTGACACTGTCTGTGATTTATTTAGAATACAAGGCACACTTAACCAGCATGGCTACCACAGCATTCTGCAGCGATACGCCATTCCATCTGGTTTGGGCTTAGTGGGACTATCATTTGTTTTTCAACAGGACAATGACCCAATACACCTCCAGGCTGTGTAAGGGCTATTTTATCAAGAAGGAGAGTGATGGCGTGCTGGGATGAGTTGGACGGCAGAGTGAAGGAAAAGCAGCCAACAAGTGCTCCTCATATGTGGGAACTCCTTCAAGACTGTTGGAAAAGCATTCCAGGTGAAGCTGGTTGAGAAAATGCCAAGAGTGTGCAAAGCTGTCATCAGGGCAAAGGGTGGCTATTTGAAGAATATAAAATTTAAAAAGGTATTTTGATTTGTTTAATACTTTTTGGGTTACTACATGATTCCATATGTGTTATTTCATAGTTTTGATGTGTTCACTATTATTCTACAATGTATAAAATAGTACAAATAAAGAAAAACCCTTGAATGAGTAGGTGTGTCCAAAACATTTTGACTGGTACTTTATATACACACACACACGCACAGTAGTCAAAGTATTACACAAAAAACATGATTTTCTTCCAACACTCTCAGCTCTGCCCCTGGTGATGGAGAGGGAAGCAGCCCCTTGTATATAACCAGGTCCTCTACCACCCTGTGTGCTACTGTTAAAGGTAACTCAGAAACAAGTACACACTTGAGGTCAACAATATCAGAATTATGGCTTAATGCTTTACTCTAGTCTAGATCCCAAGTACAGTAATTGGAAGTTTCAAAATGTCTTACTGTGGATCTGCCTTTTCCCTCCCCACCTCATAGTGGACGTGTTCCTGGTAGTTTCTCCAGCGGTGGCGCCATGCTGCTACAGCCAGGTTCTGTCTGTGTGTGAGGGCAGAGGGTTCAGTCTGAGAGGGGTCCAGAGGCTGCAGCTCCCCACCAAACGAACCCAGGCGCTGGGACTTACCAGTCAGCAGGTAACGACCCCACCTGCACCACACTGTCTCCAGATCAGACACACCACACTGAATTGACAGCAGAGCACCTGAGAGGAACTGGCGAGATCAGTGTTGACTTAGCCCTGTCTTAAAGCTTGTCTTTCTGTTTGACAAGGTGTCAGTGTTCTGCAGTCCGCCCACTGTTACTGTGGATGAGGAGAAGGTTGAGCTGTCCCCCCACTGCCTGGTCTTACGTTTGAGGAGAGAGAGTGGCCTGCGTCACTGTGCCAGCCTGCCTGCAGGTACAGTACTTAACCCTGTATTACCTAATATCGCTCTGTTTCTATCACCTCAAAAGTACACTGAGTGTACAAAACATTAGGAACACCTTCCTAATATTGAGTTGCACCCCCTTTTGCCCTCAGAACAGCTTCAATTTGTCGGGGCATGGACTACAAGGTGTTGAAAGCGTTCCACAGTATGCTGGCCGATGTTTACGCCAATGCTTCCCACAGTTGTGTCAAGTTGGCTGGATGTCGTTTGGGTGGTTGACCATTCTTGATACACACGGGAAACTGTTGAGCGTGAAATACCCAGCAGCGTTGCAGTTCTTGACACACTCCAGCCTGGCACCTACTACCATACCCCGTTCAAAGGCACTTGCATATTTTGTCTTGCCCATTCACCCTCTGAATGGCACACATATACAATCCAGAGCGTCTGCTAAATGATGTAAATGTAATGTCTCAAGGCTTAAAAATCCTTCTTTAACCTGTCTCCTCCCCTTCATCTACACTGATTGAAGTAGATTTAACAGGTGACATCAATAAGGGATCATAGCTTTCACCTGGATTCACCTGGTCAGTCTATGTCATGGGAAAGTGCAGGTGTTCCTAATGTTTTGTATACTCAGTGTATAAAGAACATGTCTTCCCATTTGAAGCCGGGAGGCATTGTAGAGGCATTTGAGCTTGTGACATCAATGTTCAGTCTATTGACACTGATTCCTCTTTTTGTCAGCCCTTGTGAAAGAGTTGGAGGAGCAGAGGTTGTTGGGATGTATCCACATTAGACTGTCAGATGAAGGAAAGCTGGACCCGAGCAGCTGCTTTCACATGTTGCCCTACAGTGAGAGCCTGCTCCATAGCTTTGGTAAGGGAAGAGTTAACACAGTCTGTCAATGATGACCCCTCCTTTGCTTCCTGGTCTGATTGAGTTTCTGTTTACGCTTGGTTCTCAGGTGGGCGTATGTGGGCAGTACCAGACCCCTGCAATGTGGTGCTGTCCAAATACAGGTGTCCATCCAACCCAGAGCTGGAGCAGGGGGTGGTTCTTACCCTAGCTGGCAGGGACATTGGTCAGGGCTTAACCCTGCTACACAGGCTCCTGACAGGGGACACAACAGGTACTTTACTTACATTAACCATTCCCACAACACAGTCCATGTAATGAAATATTTGAAATATATTTAAAATGCTTAATATTATTAATAATACCAATATTGTACTTGCAATTCAGCTGTAGCACTGAACTCCTCACCTACCTAACCTTGCCCTATGTTTCTATCCTTTCTACCCTGTTTCTCCATCAGGCGATGTTGGGGAGGATGAATTCGAGCTGCTGGCCCTGAAGTGGCTGCCCACATTGTCCCGGGAGCAGGCGCGGGAGGTGAGCCCCTATGAGGTAGGTGACCGGCTGTGGCAGAGCAGCCTGGTGGGTCTGGCCTCCTCCCCTGCCCTGGTGTGTGCCCTGAGTAGGGTGGACGCCTTCGCCACCCTACGGCGGCTCCTGCCACGGAACTACACCGGGAATCTGAACATACTGATGTCTCCCACTCCTGAACTGGCCTTCAGACAAGCATCCCTCTTCTTCTCCCACGGAGAGATGATCCCAGGTAAAAACTACAGTCAGTGCAAGCTATGTACTATTTCTCTACTACCCTATATCTGGGGTAATTATGTCAAGGATAGCTGGATCTATGTGGATTTTCTCTCATCTTCAGATCAGTGTGCGCCCATTACTGAAGTTCCTACCCCCACCTTGCATCAATGTAGCTGGTATGTATCACTGGGTCACATTCAAACAACTGCCTCTCACCCACCTCCATTCTGACTTGTGTTTAATGTTCCTTACAGGTTCCCAGTGTGAGTCATTGTTGAACTGCATGGTGCAGGGTGAGTTTGGAAACGGGTTTATTTGTATGAACTTTGAACTTTAAATAACATGATGTAATGTAGGATGTTTTATTAAACATTGGTTACTTGCAAAGTCGATTACTTCAACAATGGTTAAAAAATGTACAAAAGAAAATATGTAAGCACCCTATTTGCCAGTCTTGTCTGTTTCCATCAGGCTCCCAGCCGCTGGTCACACTGTGTCTGTTCAAGCCTGGAGTGTGGAGCCATGCTCTGGGGAAAATCCTCAGCAAAGTCCAGCGGAGTGGTTTCACTGTAGTGGGCCTGCGTGTGCTGGTTCTGGACACAAACACAGCTGTGTCTCTGGTGTCTGCTGCAGAGCATCAGGCAACTCGCTTACTCCTACCTATCTAAACCAGGCCAGTGGACAGATTGTTACATTGTTTTAAATGCATTGGTTCAGCTAATTTTTCCTGTGGTGTTTTCCTCTAGGACCCCTCTGCTGTAGAAGCCCATGTCCAGTACTTGAGCTCTGGGCCTTCCCTGGCTCTATGCCTGCAGAGAGAGAACGCTGTGAAGAGGCTACTGGATGTGCTGGGGCCTGAGGACCCTGCCCAGGCCCGCGCTCTGGACCAATTCCTCTGGAGGGCCTGTTACAGCTCGGACCAGCTACACAGTGGCATCTATGGTCAGTGCCCCTCGCCCCCGCACGATACTGGGCCACCTTCCAGGCCCTGCCAGACAACATAGATCAATCAGTTACAGAGTGGCTGAAACTGGCTTTGGAATAAGGTTTTAATGTTTCGGATATAATGTTAGTAGCTCATAATGAATGATATAATACTATGTTGTAGGATCGAGGAGCTATCAGAGAGCTGTTCAGGATGTGAAGAGGCTGTTCCCTAAGGGCCTATGCTGCACAGAGACCATCACCATGAGACAGGAGCAGGTACATCACACAGTGCTACATTAGACATGATTTACTATTCCTAGGCGTATAGTGTTTAATAAGCAACACATTTTGTCTGTTGTGTCGCTCACTGTTCTGTATCACAGATACCCAGTGTATACTCAGACCCTTTGGCTTGTCTGGCCCGTGAACAGAGTCAGAGTCTTGCTGCTGCGAACAAGCCATCTTTATCACGCCTTATGGCATCTGGACTGAATGGAGGTGGTCTAGTTTTGAATGTTTTAGCCTTGCTGAATCTTTGTTGTTAAATAGCTTATTTACTACTTTTATGTGGATACAAAACAGGTCCCTTAATCATTGACTTTTTATTGGGACGTTGCCTATGATTGGTCTGGGGCAACTGTTGTTGTGTTTAGTTGATGTGGTATCAACAGCAGTTGAACTTTGTAAACGTGGCTGTTTGTATGTGGGTGGCAGCAGGGCCCTTGGTCCGCAGCGCGCTCTGCCAAACCACCTGCCTGCTGCTGCCCTCCAGTGTGCTGCGTCTGGGCCCAGCCCCCCTCCTCCTGGACCTGCTTGAGCAGCTGCTGGGGAGAGGCTGCCACCTGGTGGCCGGGAGGATGAGTGTCCTGGACGAGACCCAGAGATGTCACATCGCTGAGACACTGATGCGACCCTCTGAGAGGGATGGGAAGGTGAGGAGTGTGGGTCTGCTATGTAGAGGGAGTTTCATAGTTACTCTATAGCAGCATGCATTGGTCACTCTCTGTAACTAGTGGTGTAAAGTACTTAAGTAGTTTTTAGGGGTATCTGTACTATTTATATGTTTGACTACTTTTATTTTTACTCCATACATTTTCCCTGACACCCAAAAGTACTCGTTACATTTCGAATGCTTAGCAGGACAGGAAAATGGTCCAATTCACACACTTATCAAGAGAACATCCCTGGTCATCCCTACTACCTCTGATCTGGCAGACTCACTAAACACAAATGCTTAGTTTGTAAATTATGTCTGAGTGTTGGAGTGTGCCCCTGGCTATCCGTAAATAAAAAAAACAATCGTGCCGTCTGGTTTTCTTAATATAAGGAATGTGAAATGATTTATACTTTTGATACTTAAGTATATTTTGGCAATTACATTTACTTTTGATACTTCATATATTTAAAACCAAATACTTTTACTCAAGTACCGTATTTTCCGCACTATAAGGCGCACCGGAGTATAAGCCGCAGCAGCTAAATTGAATGATATTGAATGATGTGTACATATATAAGCCGCACTGGACTATAAGCCGCAGGTGTTTTAATGTTTAATTACCATATGTAAGGATTCGTGCACAGAGGGGATTGTCGGGAAAGAGACAAACTGTCTCGCTCTCGTAATGTCTGTCTGTCTTGTTCTCGTTCGGTCTCTCGTACCACTCTCGGTTCCACTTTTACTTTTGCGCGCTACCTGTCTCACTCTTTTCCGGCCTCCAGCTTTTCCAGCTTTTCCTGCTGGAGCCCGCCGCTTAAAATCCATAGATTAGCCGCACCGTTATATAAACCGCAGGGTGGAAAAATGGGAAAAAAGGCAAGGCTTATAGTCCGAAAATTACGGTAGTATTTTACTGGGTGACTTTCACTTGAGTCATTTTCTATTAAAGGTATCTTTACTTTTACTCAAATATGACAATTGGGTACTTTTTCCACCACTGACTGTAACACTGCCTGTGGCCTTGACGATCTCCTCTCTAGATTACTGCTCTACCCGAGGGCCCTTGTTTTATCGTTGTTCTACAGAAAGATAACGTTGTGACCTGCTTTGACTCCATGCTTGAAAGGTAAGGAAACAGGCTACTCAAAAACATGTACCGGATAGTGTTTAACATTTTCTTCTTTGCATAGATTAATATGCTATGGTTTATTTATTTTGCACTATAGTATTTACAGAGAGAGGTCTAAACTTGCCAAAGTGGGGAAAATGCTGATTTATCCCAGCACTGAAAAAAAGTAAGCTTGTTCTGACTGCGGAAACATTGTTTGTGTTGTAGTACCAATTAAATGGCAAAATGGTCCAGGATCAAGTGACCTCGATAAAACAGATTGTGAGTGAATGTCTATGAAGAAAGCACCATTGATAACAAGCACCTCTGAGAATGTCTCTTCTGTTTTGGCTCTAGGCAGTGCAGCTGCTGTGCTATCTATTTGATGTCCTGTCTCCTGATAATCATCATGTCATTGTACCACAGCAATCTGAGGGAACCCAAATGCTATAGAGCATTACCAGGAGGGCCAACCTATTTTGTGGAATTCTGTACCACTCTTTGACGTTAATCCATTTGATACATTCCAATACTATAAAGAAAATATGTATTTTAATCTTTAATTGGTTGTGGTAACGAACCTTTGTAATCCCCCCCCAAAACAAGGGTATTTTCATGTGAAGAAAATAAATACTTTAAAAAATGCTGTTTCATGTTTTAGTTATTGCAAGATTATACTTGTTGTCAAGGGACATTAATTGTTGGAGTGTAGTGAACTAGAAGTACATACCTTTATTACTACCTTGTTTTAAATGCATTAAACAAATACTCAACACATTTAAGATCAAAAATTGTTTTAATTCCCAAGATGATAAAAATGGGGAATTCTGTAAACCATTGCATAATGTTGCAGTACAATTTAACAAGTTAATGATACACTACAAGCAAAATATTCATTAATACCTTCTACTAAATTTGAGTAAAAAGCCAAACATCAGGCCTATCTTTGATTCCATAAAGAGGATCAACTTTAACACAGGGGAACTCCCATTGATATAATCATTTTTATGCAGTAGTTGAATACTAATTCAATATACAATGTCCTATTTGTCCATACTTTAATGTAACAAAATAAGGGACGTTTCTCATTCGTAATACAAATGTCTACTTCCATCGACATCAGCGTAAATACATCTACAAACTAGTTCACAATTAAAAACCTTGCTTTATCCTACAGTCTTAACTGTAAAACCCTGAGAAAATAAATGTCTTCCCTCCCCTTAATCATTACACTGATAAATACAGAGACCGGAAAACTGCATGTGTTTAAGTCTTACATTTATTTCATTGTATAGCAATTCACAAAACTAGATGCTACATCATAGCTAATGGATGAACTGCTCTCCATATTATTCCAGTGACCTATTAAATTTCTAATTTAGAACGGTACATTCAATATTTCAGGGTTTCCATGTTAAATTAACATATTTAAATTAACCATTGGGAACAAGTGGTAACAATTAAATTTGTTTTTACAAAAGTTCAATGCTGCAATAGGCATTTTTCCATACTAAATTTGAACATTGTCATACATTATATTTATGTATGTACGTACAAGATTGCATAACATCTTCAGGTTCCATGATCACAATATTAATAAAACAAAAAACACTTCACAATAATGCAAAATAGATTATGCTAATCCACTGCAGAGCATTATGTTACATCTCAATTACATTTAATTTACAAAACAATGAGTCCTACTTGGTGCTTTTCTTTAACAGTAATTATCAGTTTTTTTCTTGTGCCAATAAAGTTGAGTACAGACAGAATCATATTTATTGGTGGTAGGTATTGTGGCATGTTATGAAGACTGATATGGCAAATACAGACTGAGACGAAGAAGCAGTATTCATCATTCTAAGGTTGCCCTAAGCCTCCCTTACAAAACATGCAGTCTGATTCAAAACGGCCCTTCTCTGATCACTTGCGAATTCTAGCTCTTTACACTGCATTCTTAACTTTTCCGAGCGGCAAAGCAAATTTTACCACTCGAGAATAATTTTAAGTGATAAACAATCAAATCATATGAGTGGTATCCACCACATATTTTAATTTTGGAGATTATGGTCCATACAATTATCTAAAGGCACTAGAATTTGGATAGTTTCAGTTTTACTGTAATATAACAACCCTCAAATTAAGTCACCCCTCAAATTAATAGAGCAATACTCTTCAAATGCCAGTTAAAATGACATTTTAACATCAAAGGCACAGATTTATTCAAGAATGAAATTGGTCCATAGTAAAGAACATTAGTTTAATATGGCCATAACATTGAATGATTTAGAGCCATATTTATAAAATATGAGCTTACGTTTTTCTTATTCAGTGTAAAAGGGAGATTTATACTTAAAGTATTCCACATTGAAGAGGGCTTAAGGACCAAGAACGAATGAATAAGAGTTGCTCCTTAAACCTACTGATGTCTGTATCTGCCATTGATGCTGGTTTAAATAAATCACGTTTTCCCTGTCATTTCACCCATCAAGACTCACTCAAATAGCTAACCAATAAACAAATTATACTCTATCGCCCTCTTTCCAACGACTGCAGTAAATTGTGAATTAAAATGTTAAGAAAACACCAGTCAAATGAAAACAAAAGAAATCACATTACAGTCAAAGTGTACTCTATACTTCTGACAGCATACAAGTAGTGCACAACCATTCATATTTAAAACTGATTAAGAGATTTTAGCTGTATTGAAAAGAAACATACTTCAAAATAGTACTCATCACAGGAGGTTGGTGGCACCTTAATTGGAGAGGACGGGCTTGTGGTAATGGCTGGAGCGGAATAGGTGGAATTGTAACATACCATTCCATTCGCCCCGTTCCAGCCATTATTATGAGCCGTCCTCCCCTCAGCAGCCTCCACTGGTACTCATATGGCCACTTAAGAATATTAACACATTTCACTCACTTCTGAAATTCCTTCACTCTAGACAACTGCCAATTAAAATAGTCAAGTTTGAGAATTCTGTGTATGTTACTAACCACAATAATTTGCTTTACAAAAAATTGACAGTGATGCCATTAGTTTCTGTAAATGCACACACCAATCTACATAAGGTGCTAGGTTTGTTTCAAATTAGGTTTCTAATGATTTGCTTAGATTGCTAAAATGAAAATAGTTATAAAAATAAAAAAGGAAACATAACAATAGCAGTAAAGGTCTTTGGTAAAACTACAAATGGGCTTTAAGTCCATTACTATTATCAGCAAAAGCAGTTGGCATAGTTTTCTCTTTCTGTCATTGAACCATTGAAGAGAATGTTATACTCAATTGTAAATTTCAATACTTTGAAAAGTAACTACAACACCACTTTGGTTCATTTGAGTCAAGTCCACATTAACTTAGTTGGCATCAAAGGAAAAATAAAAAACCTGTGATATAAAAAATTGGGGTGAGCGGATTATTAGAATGCACCATTTACTGTAGCCCAGTAGCTTTATTCGGATTCTCCAACAACCAATTTAAGAATCGAGACATTCTACAGCAGTATATTGATTGGCCTGTAACAATGTTTAGAAGATTCACAAAAGTACCCGAACGTGTGACTGTGACTAAAACAAAAATTAACAAAACAATTTAAATCAAACAGTTTTCATCCAATGAGTCTTTGTTTAAGTGGTCCTTTACTTGAACTATAACATTATAGAAGTTATAAACTTGGTATAGCACATGTTAGACACCATGACATGTCTCTGAATGTTAGGTAACAAGAGAGTCATTGTTATGCCATTTTGATATATATATTAAGTAAAACGTGTTACTGCTTAACTTGTGAGTGAGAATTTAGGCTACTGATGTCTGAAATCTGAACCGTGTATGCACAACAACATTCAAGAATCTAAATGCATTACAACTACACTTGCAGAAGTGAAGTGATCGACTCTACAGTATGCTAGACTGACAATACAAATATATCTGGCAGTGTGATCTAGATTTGTAGCTGGTTAACGTATGACGCTTATAAGACATGCAATAAAATTGTTTTGCCTGCCATTTTAAATTGATAAACATGAGGGAACACAATACCTTTCTTCTTTTTGTATTTTAGGAGAAACACACGTTTTGTTTTTCTCTGAGTTTCTGAATTACCATCCATGTAAATGTAAACAATTGTATTTCTCAATTTTTCTAAGTTACAAATGGTGTACCTGGGAATATAAGGGTTATTTCTACTTAACATACTAATTGCTGTAAATATTAAAAGGACCAAGATATAGAGCGAGGAAAAATACATATTTTGAACACAGTAGAAGGTCATTTCAATTAGATTAACCTAGCTAAGCACATTACTGTCGTATTTGAAAACACAACTTACAGGTTCAACACCGATGTCTTCTGTAAACACTACAGAATGATGCATTTCTTACAACAAACTAACAAACACGAGTCTAAAATGTATAGCAGAGCCTGTTTTTATCTTGTTTACAAACAAGACCATAGAGTTGTTTCCTTGCTTGCATACTCCCAAACATTAAATCAAAAGTCATTTGAAATTATACTGAAGCACCATTGCCTGTTAAGACAAGGAACATATATATATATTTTTAGCTTTGTTGTAAGTGTGAAGTCAGGACACAGGCACTGACAAGATTTATATCTTCATACAACTATAATCTGAGGAAATACTTTGACATAGGATTGGGGCGATACACTACGGCATATACATATAATGCAAAGTAAAAAATAAAGTAGACATATTTGCAGAAATGTGTGCAGAAGCTTTGTCTACCTGTGTCTGCTTTTACAACAATCCTCTAAATATCGATGCTCATGGTTATCATCTAAGGCAAGGCACTTGAGACTAGAGTAGAGGCCAAGTATCAGATATGTTCTAGACATGTTTGAGAGGCTAGTAGGAATCCTATAAAATTCACCATGTCAGACTTCTGTACATCAAGACATGCTCCTCTAATAACTACATAATGAACAATTCAGTAATCACTAAAAGACAGACTCATTGATTTCCTAACTACTTTAGCATAAATGTGCCTTACTGATATTACAGCTGCTGGTTATGCCTAAAATGCATTCAAAAGTGTGCACTTATTTGATGGAAAAATGTAAATTAAACAATGAAAAGTAGAAACTATTGTTTAGTACTTTTCTATGAAAGCTAACAAGATATATAGAACTATACCATGATTTAACAATAGGAAACATGAAATATTCTAGTATGTTTCACAGTACACACAAAAGCTCGATACATTAGCATATTAAGAAAAAGAAATATATAAATCTAAGAAACAAAAACAGCTCAAAGCTAATTTCTAAAATACCCTTTAACAAATTCCCAGGTCAACAAAGTGCTTTAGAAGAAAGTAATCTTCTTCACAAAGATGGTCATAATATTAATGTTTGACTGATGTGTTTTAGTGATGAAAAGTCAAATTAGGCCCACTTGAATGATGGATACCCAAACTTTTTGGAAATTGTAAGTGATCCATTACAATACAAAATAACATATTACATTTAAGGACTTGATTTATCAAACACCATTTATGTAGTTCAAATTAAACTATTAATTCAATTACTATGACATACTGAAACACAAAATGCTATTTAGAAAATGTAAGCATACTATATGTATTAGTAGTTCTTCAAAGGGCAAATTCCTTAAGTAGTACCTTGAATAATAGTACATCACCACTTCAATATTTTTGTCTTACAGTATGGACATTCTGATTTACTAGGTGCACAGTTCTTACAAAGTACATAATGTTGGCAAGGCTGCAGGACTATACAACGATCATGCGTTTGGCAAACTATACATTTCTTTGACTGAAGCTGATATATTACCTGTGTTGGGAAGAGAAGAGGTTGTATCAGAAACAACTCGCAACAGAATAACTCAATACAATGATTCCATGCAAGATCTTAAGAAAAAAAACATACTTCACTGGGCTAAATAGTCTGCCATAATTTATATCCTGATCACTATGAATAAGAATGTGTTTATCTGGCCCTTCTTACCCCGTCTATAAGGTCTAGGTCAGTGCGCAGCTGGCTCTGGATGGAGTGGAGCTTTGGTAGAGGGAGCTGGTCCAGGTCTCCATAGCTTCTAAGCAGGGGCGTGCCAGGGGAGCGACACAGCACGTCAAAGTCCCCCTGGAGCTCCTTCAGCTTGCGCTCCTTGTCCTCTCGCTTCTGCTCCGCCAGCTGCCGCTCCGCCTCGGCCGACTTTGCTTGTTCTTTTGCATCATGGGAGTCTTTCTGCCAGGCCTCACATGCCTGGAACAGACAGAGACATGTCAAATATATAATTGGTTTAACAAGGGTCAGGATGTATTGCTTACAGAGGCAGTGCCTTTAGTTCATGTCATAGTTATTGCATGGGACTAGTGTCTGACCTGCTTGACCTGGTGCCAAGCGTCTTCCCATTGCTTGATCTTCCGCTTGGCCTCATCCAGCTCCCTGAAGAGCCGGTTCAGGTCAGCGCTGCTGCTCACAGTGGTGGAGCCCAGGCTGCTGAACACTGGTGATGGGCTGGGAGAGAAGTTGCCACTCACAAAGTCCCATATGCTGCTAGCTCCCCCATTCAAACCTACAAGGTGGGATCAGCACAATTGTTTCATGTCAAAGCGCAAAACAAAATGGTAGAGATGTATTTATGAATTGTTGATAATGCCTCTAAAGGTAAAATAATAATGCTCACTCTTGCATGTTTGTCAAGATTGCTAGTAAATATTAGATTGTTAACTTACCCAGAGTGTTCTGAGAGGAGGTAGGTGTTCCTAGAAGGCCATGCTCAGGTTTGGTTAGCAGGCCCTGAGGCTGACTCTGCTGGGGAGCCATTCCTGACAGCAGGCACTGGGAGAGGGAGCTCAGAGGGGAGGCAGAGAGTGATGAGTTGGAATTCAATGAAGAGGACCGTGCAAAGGAGCCAGGAATGTTGACCGGAGCGGATCCTCCCAACATCCTTTGACCTAGAGGACAACAGGAAGCAGAAATCAATTTCGCAATTTAAAACACAGAACACACGGTTAAGTCAATTGTGTTCAATGTTTCAAACAAGGTTTGCTTACTTAAACCAATACTTTTGTTTTCTTGCTCTTCAAACTCTTTATCAAGAGAGGCAACATTGATGTCACAAAAATTCAGGTCAAGAGCAGAACCTGAAAGAAAAGGCAAGTTGTTTTTTTAATTAGAGAAATAAGTATTCCTTGTATAAAGAGTTACATTCACACCTTAAACAAGTGAGCACAATACAAGTACACTTACCTATAACTGACTCCACAGTATTGCTCCCTGGATAGAATGGGGTTGCTTTTGCATTCATTGTTGATAAGGTGGTGGGTGAGGAACTATCCGAGCCAATACTGGAGGCCAGGCTAGATGTTATACTGGAGGTTATGCTGGATGCCAGAGGATTCATCCCAGAGAATACACTATTGTGTGTCTGTAAAAGAGGCGTTCATAATAAAGCATTGTTTCATCAATAGTGTCAATGTTGAGCAATACTTAGTTTTACTACATTGGTGCTCGGTTAAGAAGTAAGACAAGGCACAGATACCATGCCTGGGCATATGCTTAGTCATATGCTTTATATGGGAGATCATGAATAGGCCTTTTTTATCAATAGTCAATTGGACGGGTACCAATGACTTTGAAATTATAACAGCAAAACCCTTTTTCCTCTACATGAATACCTTTAAATATAAAATGTTCTACATATCACTAGCAGTGTTTCCCCTAGGATTTTTTTCAGCAGAGGCGGCAAAGTTATTGATGTTCCTGCAATTCTACACATTTTGCCATGGCTTATGCCATTTGAGTGACTCAAACATTATAACAAAATCAATGGGGGCCCCATGCCATGACATTTTTGGAATTTTAGATTCTCCCTGACTGTCTAGTTTTTATTTGGGTGATTGTTAGTTCTCAAAGATGATCTTATTTAAAATATATATAGCTCCATTATCTTTTCTACATACTTTATATCTGGTTTTAGTCGTTTAAGTTTACGCTTAAAACGACAATTATTCTCCATAAATCATATTTTTTGGAGCAGCAGTAAATGAATATAGGGGAAACACGGTCACTAGCCTCTACGAATACAAAGGCAGTGGCAAATGCTTTAGTTATTCACCTGCTTGTCTTGGTCCATCATCTTTTGATCACTATGTCCCTTATGGTTCTTTATCTGAAAACAGACAGCACATTCACATGACCCAACACTTAAACCCAGCAATTGGCCTGTCTAGAAAGCCAACACCGTTCTTAAAAGTGAAGAGAATTCTGTTAATAATCAGTCATCTGCAGCCCTATCAAAGAGAGAAAATGTCTAATGTTATGATCACAACACATTAAGACAGTCTAAAACTAAATAAGCAGACATTTGTTTTGTAACTAATAGATAACATGAATACAAGTTGCATATTCAAGTATAATGTCTAATCTACGTTCATAAAATGTTAAGTACAACACTAAATCTGACCTGGAATGGGTAAACTATTCTCTATTTTGCCTCGGTTGTTAATTTCAGTATTCACCAAGTCACACAAGGCATCACAAATTATAGAAAATGACGTAACATAAAAAACATGACTGACAAATAATTTAACATACAAATAAATCAAAATTCAGAATTAAATTAATGGAAACTATGACCAAAGTGTGTGTAGCAGCAGGTCAGGCCCTACACTAAGCTGAGTGCAGGGGTCTTCCCGTAAGGATGGGGAAAGAGAGAGAGGGAGAGCAGTCTTATTGTAGTACCTGATCCTCGCGTTCAAAGCCCGGAGCTTTGGGATAGTTAGACGTCAGAGATGACACACTTGACGTGGTGGACTCTGAACATAAGCTACCATTAGTTAAGCATTTGGACCTGCCGATGGGTCCGATTGAGGACAATGAACTGTTGCTTCCTGAGCTTGGCGTTACAGTCGGACTATTAGAATATGAAACCTGAGGGAGAGAAGTACACATGGTCTTAACAATAGGGTTTTAAAGCCAGCCAAACGAGTCCAGCTTTCCCAATGAGGCCAGAGAGCAGATGATAGCTGAAGATGTTTAGATTGAATACTGGCTTCAGAGAGAGAAAATGACACTGAATTGTTAAGGTTTGGTTTCTGTTGAATCTTATATTTATTTGAATTTCGCTGTATATTTCTTGGTGCACTAGTACTACCAGAAACAAAATGATGTTACAGACTAGTGAAATACAAGGCAAGTACAGAAAACAGAAGAACGGAAACAGAAAATGACAAGAATATACAAAACAAAGGAGTGACAAAAAAAGGAAAGTTAAAAGCTTAAATATTTGATCTAATCTATTCAGGGTCTAATCTATAATTGTATCTAATCTATTGACAGCATGTTTTTCATACAAACTGAGATGCCTTTGTAAAAGACAGTTGAGAGAAGCAGAGAGGGAGTAGTAATCAGATCACATACATTCCCCACTTGGCCGTTGTTGCTGCTGCTGATGGAGTTGGCACTGCTGCCCCACTCGCTGACTGGACACTCTGAATATTGCTGAGAGCCCAGCTTGGCCTGGGAGCCCGACTGCATCGCTGTTAGCAACGAGTTCATGGTCTCTTCTGTGGAGGGAATTCCTGAAAGTACACAATCACAGACGGGAGGTTTTAACTTTAAAAGGTTGTCAACAAGCAAGACAGCGTTTACTTATTTTGAGGAGCTTCACTTACTTTCTACATGCGCAAACGCACAGAACGGCCCCCTAGGACAATAACCAGTTTGCCTCATATCATTGCATTTGGTGGATTTGTAGATCTGAAAGAAAAAAGATCTGAAGTGAGAAAGACGGGTTTTCTGCTCATAACTGTGTGGCATTTTCCAAAACAAGGTTTGACAGATTCCCCATTGCAAGAGACGAAATGCGCTAAGCATTTATAAGTGTCCAATGTCCCACTTACCTCTGGGTGGAACTGCTGTTCAGTGCGTGAGTGACAGTATTGACAGCTGTCTCCACTGTCACACTTTGATGGCTCTCCCCACTCATCCCCATGTTTCACATTGGGACACGGAGTTGACCTGACACATCATTCAAGGGGTTTAACTTAAACACATACAAATGCTCAGGCTACATATTACAGCATTATTACACAGTTGTCAAAAGGCTTACTCTTTATCGTTTGACTGTCCCAATCTCCTACCTGTATTTGAACTTGCGTGGATTTCGTCTTCTGTCTCTACTATTGTGGTAGTGGGGGCAGGCATAGCCCTGTCTGCATAGTCGTGGAGGCTTGGTGCACTGCTCTGTTTTGTAGTTCGCTAAAACAAAATTTGTGTCTGGAAGGAAAGCACACAATGAGTATGGTTACATGCACACAATAAAACAATTATTGTGAATAGTCAGATTAATATAATAGTTTGTTTTCAAGAAGAATGATTTCCCTAATAATCCTGTTTACATGGACACTTCTGAAATCAGGCTACCTGATGCGACTTTGATAAATGCAGAAAAATTGCTAATCAAAATAAACGTTCTACCACAGCGACAATGTTATTTTTGTGAAAACTATTTGATTTTGAATTCAGACAAAGTTTGTATGTGAAAACTATTTCTAAGATGCATACTTTCAGTTTTTCCGAAATCACTTCACTCGTACAAAAGAAGGAAGCTTGCGCTGCTCGTGCTAGCAGCGCAATCAAATACACCGCTGTAACTCTGATTTAAGGCATTAACATGTCCTAATAATTACAAAAGATTGTTCAGAAAACCAGGTGTTTTAATCGGTGTATGCTTACTACCATTACGATCTCACGCCGATTAAGATAAGCAGAGTAAGGTGTTTACATGACTAATGCCATACTCTGCCTTCTGCCATAATCAGTTTAATATCTAATTATTAGTGTGCATATAAACATCCTCATTGTAAGACATTCTGTTCTTGACATAATGCCAAAATATAATGCAACAGGTCAAGGAAATCCAATCAATAGAAAAGTTGTGGCACTAGGTGACACCACCACCAGAATCAATATGTCTGCTGCTCACCCTGCCACCGGGGGTCTTCTGTAAGAGTCTTCTCTATCATGGCTTGGCTGGCCAGTACCCCAGGCTGTAGATCAGGGATACCCTCTCCAGATCCCAACTGGCCATTCTGGAGGGCTTCCTGTGCCTGGATCTCTCTGTGCACATGAAGAAGATCAGTCAGAGAGCTACTACACAAAACAAACAAAAAAAGAGGAAGAGACAAATGTAGAATATTCAGGCTGCCTGGCTCTTACAGACTTTTTCAGCTCAACAGTTGCTAGGCAACACTTGAGCGTGCCTCTGATACCACAGTTAATGTTGTTTTTGTTGAATTATTTCAAGCTCCCATTCCTTAATTTGACGTCATTCATGGGACGTTAGACAAGGTATTGCTATCTTCTAGTGACAGGTATTTAAAATGTTAAAATATGAACAGATGGTTCATAGTAAAAGAGCAAATGTATGTTATTGTTAAGCTTAAGTCCATTGCTTGCATTATATAGATATTGGCCTATTTTTTGTATCCATCTCTGAGATATGTGGGGATATTACTTCAAATATACCACTGAATCTTTCATCTCATTAAAGAAATCACCATACTTTAGCACTTTCATTGTTTGCACTGTTTTAGGCAGTGAATTTCTCCCTATTGGTACTCAACAAAACCAACATCAACCCTGGCAATAAGTACACTATAACTGATGTCTATGATGAGAAAATTGTGCTTTCATCTGCTCTTAGCCCCAGCCAATTCGAGAGGCATCAGGGAGGCTAATTGAGCTAAGAAAATAGATGAACACACTTAATTCTCCCACTGCCATGTATGGGCATGTACTGGAGTGAATGCAGGCTATTTTGAGCCTATTATCACTTCAGCCGAGACAGCTAGATCTACCATGTCGAATCAAAGTAACAGTAACAATGGTAGAGAAGGGGTTGATAGCGATCTTCAAAAATATAGTCTACTGGTAAATTTAAGAATTTCCCCAAAGCTATGATGTCCAAATGGAATCAGTTGGTACGTTTTGTCAGTGCATGGTCAGACCATGCATGATTTATCCTTGTGTACTCAGCTAACTGGCTTAACAAGCCTATTCACATGTTTGTTGAAGGTTTGATACCTTGAGAACAGAGTGGTTACTAAAGGCATGATAGATCACCTGATATCGTAGACAGGGGGGCGGAGATCATGTGGGCCATGGGCAAAGGCGCAGTGTAGGCCGTTCTTCACGCAGTGCCCGCGGGCATCGGTTTCATGGATACAGGTACCAGTCTTGTAATAGCGAAGATGGTACTTGCGCTCTGTGTCACCAGTGGTCCGGTGCAAGTAAGGACAGCTAGACAGAAACAGAAACGATGATTAGACAAATGCAGACTTCCTCATTAAAATGATCAGGATTTGATGTGACAGTGATACAATCAGCATAAAATCGTTTTCTACCCTGTGTTTCTAGAATTCTATGCTGTGCTTATCCTAAGAATTCATTCCACGGATTTTAATTGAAAGAAAACAGACAGAGGCTAAAGGAATGAGTTAAAGAACATAATGAGAGATTTGTCTTCCTCCCTGTATTAGTGGCAACCGTTATTCTTGGTGCTTAATATGCACATCAGACAAACAACAAAAATGTAGCCAATGCCCACAGTGGGAGTCAGAGGAATGCAACGCCTTTTATAGATACAGCGCTCTGACAGGCTTTGATGTATGGTGAGGAATTGAACAGAAATAATAGCAACCTCGCTATTAATGTGCTCAGATTCACATTGAAAACACTAGATAACCAATAATCTTCTTACTCAGATAGCAACAGTAACTATGGCAACAGATGTGATGTCACGAGAAGAGAGCAGCCACTGGTAGAATGAGGAATAGAGAGTGCAAGTGCTCGCTCTCAGGCAGAGTTCAAATATTGTATAGAACTTTCAATATGACAGCTGGTTGAATTGACGAACATTGTTTAGTTACTGCTCTGAAATTCCAAATACACTGATATAGGAAACTGAAACTCAGCCTCTCAATGATAAACCTCTCGATAAAGTATTCAGTATGCTACACATTTCCCACAAATACTTTTAACATCGCAGCTAGTGTCTACCTCTAGATATCACTAAACTGTGGCTCTGACCCAAGCACTGTAACCAGACCTGTGCCATTGAGGATTGTCATTGAACTAGTGAGTGAGACGTTTCAAGTTACTCAATTTCTTTATCGTGCTCTGACACAAATAGGACTAACTTATAGGAGTGGCTTGAATATCATGTTTCAAAGCTGTTCTTCTCAGTGTTGAACAGCATTTTTCTCAAAATACAATCTAGAACTTAAATCCTGTCTTATTACTACATAGGCTAGGTTTTTAGCTACATAGACTGCTTCCTTTCAGTTAACCCTTAATACTGTAAATTTTGTAGGGAGATATGAAGAAAATGTAGTCTATTTCAGAAGAAAAGAATAGCATTCTCCGAGTTGTCCTTATGATAGGTCCTGATGTCGCTATGCCAAATGGCTGTGGGCTACACTAGTTCATTTAGCAGACTAGATTTGCTTATAGTTCCGTGGCATAATTTTATATTATTTTATAGTATGAAGAATAGAATTGAACAAAGCTGAATAAAATATAAATATTTTCTCCAAACGATTTGAGGGAGTGCGCACATGCAGCTATTATGTGCTGAGCGGTTTAAGGAATACCTGATGAGGTGGCGGATGGTCTCCTGAGGGATCTCCTCCCAGACCAGGACTAAAGCATCCGCCAACTCCTGGACAGTCTGTGGTGCAACGTGGCGTTGTTGGATGGAGCGAGACATGATGTCCCAGATGTGCTCAATTGGATTCAGGTCTGGGGAACGGACGGGCCAGTCCATAGCATCAATGCCTTCCTCTTGCAGGAACTGCTGACACACTCCAGCCACATGAGGTCTAGCATTGTCTTGCATTAGGAGGAACCCAGGGCCAACCGCACCAGCATATGGTCTCACAAGGGGTCTGAGGATCTCATCTCGGTACCTAATGGCAGTCAGGCTACCTCTGGCGAGCACATGGAGGGCTGTGCGGCCCCCCAAAGAAATGCCACTCCACACCATGACTGACCCACCGCCAAACCGGTCATGCTGGAGGATGTTGCAGGCAGCAGAACGTTCTCCATGTGCTCAGTGTGAACCTGCTTTCATCTGTGAAGGGCACAGGGCGCCAGTGGCGAATTTGCCAATCTTGGTGTTCTCTGGCAAATGCAAACGTCCTGCACAGTGTTGGGCTGTAAGCACAACCCCCACCTGTGGACGTCGGGCCCTCATGGAGTCTGTTTCTGACCGTTTGAGCAGACACATGCACATTTGTGGCCTGCTGGAGGTCATTTTGCAGGGCTCTGGCAGTGCTCCTCCTGCTCCTCCTTGCACAAAGGCAGAGGTAGCAGTCCTGCTGCTGGGTTGTTTCCCTCCTACAGCCTCCTCCACGTCTCCTGATGTACTGGCCTGTCTCCTGGTAGCGCCTCCATGCTCTGGACACTACGCTGACAGACACAGCAAACCTTCTTGCCACAGCTCGCATTGATGTGCCATCCTGGATGAGCTGCACTACCTGAGCCACTTGTGTGGGTTGTAGATTCCGTCTCATGCTACCACTAGAGTGAAAGCACCGCCAGCATTCAAAAGTGACCAAAACATCAGCCAGGAAGCATAGGAACTGAGAAGTGGTCTGTGGTCACCACCTGCAAAACCAGTCCTTTATTGGGGGTGTCTTGCTAATTGCCTATAATTTCCACCTTTTGTCTATTCCATTTGCACAACAGCATGTGAAATGTATTGTCAATCAGTGTTGCTTCCTAAGTGGACAGTTTGATTTCACAGAAGTGTGATTGACTTGGAGTTACATTGTGTTGTTTAAGTGTTCCCTTTATTTTTTTGAGCAGTGTATATTGTAAGGCTGCATGATGAGACTAATGATGAGTTGAAAAAAGTCACTTGAAAGACATGAGCTCTGCTTTGTTTTTTGCACAGGCTGTACACACTCCAATAGTCTCGCATTCACAATTTGACAAGCACTTGATAATGCCTCGAATTTCACGGCGGCATCCCCTTCGTGGCCGTAATGCACCCTAAAAAAATCCATGCCTTTTGCGGCCCATAGTGCTGCATTGTGCCCTCCTCCCGGAGTGTTCTGCGCAATCCGAAGCGCCTCTCACTCAAATGGCTCTCCGTCACGTGATCAGGTATTTCTCACAGGCTACAAGTGAAGACAGACACATCCAGGATGCAACTGTGCGTCCTTATCCAATTCCGAGGTGCATACTGAAGATATTGGAAGAACTGTCCACATTTACTTTTTGTCAGCCAACAAGATGAGTAGGCCTAACGAACAGCAAAAGCACTAGCCTATGTCAATCTACTATCCCCCATAGTACAAAAGTCGACCTATTCTATTCGGTGTGGCGGTAACACGGTCACTGCAACAGCCCTACTCACAAGTACGTCTGTTCTAGTAGGCAAAGTATTGGCATTTTGTAATATTACTCAGGACAGGTTAGTATGGCTGGGAAATGCCAGGGACCTCACGATACTATCATGATACTTAGGTGCCGATACGATGTGTATTGCGATTGGCTCCGTATCTAATAAGAAGATGGAGAACAGGCTATGAGGAAAAATACTGGAGTTTTGGTGCAGGTACCGCCAACTAGAGCAAAAATAATCTAATATTTAACTCTAGATCCCCCCTCCCCCCCCCCCCCCGCCGCCGATGCTACATCGGCTGACTCCGGTAAGACAAGGGGTGGCGGTCTGTGTATATTTGTAAACAACTGCTGGTGCAAAAAATCTAACACTAAGAAAGTCTCAAGGTTTTGCTTGCCTGAGGTAGAGTATCTCATGATAAGCTGTAGACCACACTATTTACCAAGAGAGTTTTCTATATTTTTCATAGCTGTCTATTTACCACCACAAACCGATGCTGGCACTAAGATTGCACTCAATTAACTGTATAAGGCCATAAGTAAACAGGAAAACGCTCATCCAGAGGCAGCGCTCCTAGTGACCGGGGACTTTTATGCAGGGAAACTTAAAACAGTTCTACCTCATTTCTACCAGCATGTTAAATGTACAACCAGAGGGGAAAAAACTCTAGACACCTTTACTCCACACACAGGGACGCTTACAAAGCTCTCCCTCGCCCTCCATTTGGCAAATCTGACCATAATTCTATCCTCCTGATTCCGGCTTATAAGCAAAAACTAAAGCAGGAAGCACCAGTGACTCAGTTAATAAGGAAGTGGTCAGATGACGCTGATGCTAAGCTACAGGACTGTTTTGCTAGCACAGACTGGAATATGTTCCGGGATTCTTCTGATAGCATTGAGTACACCAGTCACTGGCTTCATCAATAAGTGCATCGATGACGTCGTCCCCACAGTGACCGTACGTACATACCCCAACCAGAAGCCATGGATTACAGGCATCATCCGCACTGAGCTAAACGGTAGAGCTGCCGTTTTCAAGGAGCGGGACTCTAACCCGGACGCTTATAAGAAATCCCGCTATGCCCTCTGACGAACCATCAAACAGGCAAAGAGTCGGATGTGGCAGGGCTTGAAAACTATTACAGACTACAAAGGGAAGTACAGCCGCGAGCTGCCCAGTGAAACAAGCCTACCAGACGAGCTAAATCAATTCTATGCTCGCTTCGAGGCAAGCAACACTGAAGCATGCATGACAGCATCAGCTGTTCCGGATGACTATGTGATCACGCTCTCCGTAGCCGATGTGAGTAAGACTTTTAAGCAGGTCAACATTCACAAGGCTGCAGGGCCAGACGGATTACCAGGACGTGTACTCCGAGCATGCGCTGACCAACTGGCAAGTGTCTTCACTGACATTTTCAACATGTCCCTGACTGAGTCTGTAATACCAACATGTTTCAAGCAGACCACCATAGTCCCTGTGCCCAAGAACACTAAGATAACCTGCCTAAATGACTACCGACCAGTAGCACTCACGTCTGTAGCCATGAAGTGCTTTCAAAGGCTGGTCATGGCTCACATCAACACCGTTATCCCAGAAACCCTAGACCCACTCCAATTTGCATACCGCCCCAACAGATCCACAGATGATGCAATCTTTATTGCACTCCACACTGCCCTTTCCCACCTGGACAAGAGGAACACCTACGTGAGAATGCTATTCATTGACTACAGCTCAGCATTCAACACCATAGTACCCTCAAAGCTCATCACTAAGCTAAGGACCCTGGGACTAAACACCTCCCTCTGCAACTGGATCCTGGACTTCCTGACGGGCCGCCCCCAGATAGTAAGGGTAGGTAACAACACATCTGCCACGCTGATCCTCAACACAGGGGCCCCTCAGGGATGCGTGCTCAGTCCCCTCCTGTACTCCCTGTTCACCCATGACTGCATGTCCAGGCACGACTCCCAACACCATCATTAAGTTTGCCGACGACGCAACAGTGGTAGGCCTGATCACCGACAACGATGAGACAGCCTATAGGGAGGAGGTCAGAGACCTGGCCGTGTGGTGCCAGGATAACAACCTCTCCCTCAACGTAATCAAGACAAAGGAGATGATTGTGGACTACAGGGGGGAAAAAAGACAACTGAGCACACCCCCATTCTCATCAACGGGCTGTAGTGGAACAGGTTGAGAGCTTCAAGTTCCTTGGTGTCCACATCACCAACAAACTATCATAGTCCAAACTCACCAAGACAGTCGTGAAGAGGGCATGACAAAGCCTATTCCCCCTCAAGAGACTGAAAAGATTTGGCATGGGTCCTCAGATCCTCAAAAAAATATACAGCTGCACCATCGAGAGCATCCTGACTGGTTGCATCACCACCTAGTATGGCAACTGCTCGGCCTCTGACCGCAAGGCACTACAGAGGGTAGTGCATGCGGCCCAGTACATCACTGGGGCCAAGCTTCCTGACATCCAGGACCTCTATACCAGGCGGTGTCAGAGAAAAGCCCTAAAAATTGTCAAAGACTCCAGCCATTCTAGTCATAGACTGTACTCTCTGCTACCGCACGGCAAGCGGTACCGGAGCGCCAAGTCTAGTTCCAAAAGGCTTCTTAACAGCTTCTACCCTTAAGCCATAAGACTCCTGAACAGCTAATCATGGCTACCCAGAGTATTTGCATTGCCCCCCCCCCACCCCAACCGTCCCCCTCTTTTATGCTGCTGCTACTCTGTTTATTATTTATGCAGTCACTTTACCTCTACCCACATGTACATATTACCTTGACTAACTGGTGCCCCCGCACATTGACTCTGTACCAGTACCCCCTGTATATAGCCTCCCTACTTTTATTTTATTTTACTGCTGCTCTTTAATTATTTGCTATTTTTTACTCAACAAATTTCTTAAAAACTGCATTGTTGGTTAAGGGCTTGTAAGTAAGCATTTCACTGTAAGGTCTACACCTGTTGAATTCGGCGCATGTGGCAAATACAATTATATTTTATTTAGGTAGTCCCTCTTTTATTGTACTCGCATGAAAGCACACGGAAACGTATCAAGTCATGGTACTTCGGTTTCAATTAACATAATGCTACAGTGCAAGTAGTAAAAAAACATACACTTCAATGTATAACTACTTGTAACAACATTAAGAATACAAATACAAAACAGGAACTCGTTCAAAGCAACCTCATTTTCAACGGACTCAGGAATGATAAACGTTGCTTGCTCGACCAATGGGTGAAGGCTATGTGCAAAGGCGGTTCAATCACGAGCAAGAAAACAGGGGGTGTGTTCATCGTTTCCTGCAAACTGGAGGAAGAAGCTAAACCCCAATCGGCAGCTTACACAGACTTGTCCAGCGAGAATAAAATTTAAAAAAAATGAAATGACAATGAATGTGGCTAAATCATTAAGTTGGTTCCGCATTATTGAGAACGGCTGTCGTCCCACGCGAGGGGCATACGAGGCAATGCGGATCATTAGCTCGAACAGTGAGACCAGTCAACAACATGTGCAAGCTAGGTCATCACCAAGCTAGTGGTGCGAGCTGAATTATGTGCAATGAGGATCATTCACTTCAGGAATTCGCAAGAATCTGACTTCCTACTGAAACAATGCAGCATCCATAAAATATTAGCAACACTGTTATAAGTGTCAGACTAAAGAAATTGTGAGTGAATTCTCTACCGGAACAACCACAACACAATATTGATATTTATAAGCATGATATAGTAGCAACAATCTAACCAGAACATTATAATAATTCACTGAAAAAAATGCAGCTTCGCACTTACTCCTCTCCATCTGGGCAAATGCCTGTAGTCTCGTCATATTTTGTGCAATAAACATCAGGGCTGTAGTTAAAAGTTCCATCTCTTCTTCTAATCGGTCGTCTTCGCCTCTGGTTGAGGAAATGCCAATGAAAACATGTAAAGGGTCTATGTTGTGTGCACTTGTGCTGCAAGAATAGAGGGCACTGTTCGGTCCTGAACTCCTTCAAATATCTGCAAAATGGAAAGACAAAGGCCGTGTTAATGAAAGACAGCACCAGACACCGTGTGAAAAAGTATCCAAAACAAAGTCCAAAGCTCAGGGGGGAATATCACATCTAACTTTGATAGTACCGTTACAGCTTCGCTATTTTAAATTTAAATTAGACAATATCTAAGGTAAAGTTAATGAGATATAAACGTTTACACCATCTACAACTAATATTTGATTGTAAAATTCAGCTACATAGCTAGCTAGTGTCAATCCCTCATGAACTGCTAAAACTACTTAGTAGTGATAGCTAGTAGCTATCTACTTTAACTATTCACATACAATCCACGCAAGATTTTCGACGTTGCACTCGATCAAACAACCAGAACGTACGTCAAAACAGATGCGTAGACAGACAGCAAATAAGGCCGAGGTGGAAAGAGGAAAAGGCTTACACGGCTGGCTAGCAAGCCATTCAACTTCGCTAACGTTACCCAGTCCACACTAGCAAGCTGACTGGCTAACTAACATTAACCACCTGCGAATTCCTATTTTTAATGTTACGACTCTTTTCTATGTGCTAACATTTTCACGGTCATACAATACAATTATCAAAATAATTTGTTAAAATTAAGTTACTGTATCAATTGTAATATGTAGCTAGTGGAGAGCTAGCAAGTTAGCGCTAGGCTGGCTGCGTGCATTGGGAAGAATTTACAAAAGGAAAAGCACCATGTTTTACTGCACTACGAGTGAAGAAATATCAAGCAGTCCAACTATAAAACAATATTCGGTACATAAAAGAAGCCCGGTATTTTAACGAAGACGTGTTTATGTCCCTTTAACGTTTGCTTTACTTACGTATAGTGGGTTGGTTTCTCGGTTTGAGGAGAAGCGTTCGCCGCCGTTTTCGAAACCGACGGCATTTTCAGTCAAAACAATGAAACGCGCCTGCGCGAACTGTCCGTTTCGTTCCATTTGCGTATGGAGTGAGATTTGTTTCTTTATTCTGTAAATGTGTCTACCACGATCCGTACATATAGTCAACATAACTCACAAATAAAACTATGGTGTGTGAATATATAAAAATATTTTATAAATAAAACTATAGTCCTGAAATATGTAAATATATATATATATATTTCACAAATTAAACCATAATCCGGGAATATGTATAAATATTTCACAAATATTCACCATAAATAAAAAATAAATATATGATTACAAATAAAAAAAAATTTAACAAATGATTTGTGTGCAAATGTTCGTAATACATGGACAGGCGTAAAAAAATGTATACAAATTCTGTAAGCACAGAATACAGCACATTTTGAAATGCACATTCCACAGATTTACATTTTAGGGATTTCTGAACATTTTCTCACAGATCGTTCTACATTTGTTCAAATTGTAGTTTTATTTGTGAGCTATGTTGAATATATTTACAGATCATATATTTATTAGTGACTTATGGTCAATATTTGTGAAATATTCTACATATTCACGGATTATTGTTTTATTTGCGGAATATTTTAATATATTCACAGAAAATAGCTTTGTGTAAAACTTTCCCCTGTAAATGTACAGCATTATACTGGCACCAGAGTTGCCAGCTTAATACTGTAATTTTGCTTACAGCAGAGTGTAATATATTTTACAGTACTATTTTCCTTATTGTAAAACATATTACAGCATCCCTGCTGTAAATTTATAGGGATGATGTAATGTTTTACAGTAAGGAAAATAGTACTGTGAAATATATTACAGCATCTCTGCTGCAAAGCAAAATTACAGTATTAAGCTTGCAATTCTGGTGCCAGGATACTGCTGTAAATGCACACTGAAATTCTCCCTGAAATCTAAACGTAAGAAAAACAATACATTTGTAGATAAAAATACATTTATTCAAAGTGGTAACAACATTAAAAAAAAACTAATTAAACAACAGAATTGACAATATAAGTAACAACAGTTAACACATATGTAACCAAATAAGAGCATCATTACAACAATAATTTTAAAAACTGTATTATGTGTGTGTGAGGTGTGGGAGTGTCACGACTTCCTCCGAAGCTGCCTCCTCTCCTTGTTCCGGCAGGCTTCGGCGTTTGTCATCACCGGCCTTCTAGCCACTGCTGCTCCTCATCTCATATTTCCATTTGTTTTGTCTTGTTTATTACACACACCTGGTTCATATGCCCTCATCAGTACCTGTATAGAAGTGTTCCCTCTGCCCCCTTGTCTTTGTGTGTGATTGTTTATTGTGGAGGTTAATATAGCTCGGTGGAGATATTCACCCGTGTGCCTTGTTGTTTTCCAGTGCGGCATATTTCCGCACTGGAGTGTTTTACGCATTGCTGCGTACCGCTGTGTTACGGAATAAACAATTTATTCTGTGATTTACCCTCCTGCGCCTGACTCCTAAATCACTCACCACAGAATCACACACCAACCATGGAGTCAGCAGGAGAAGGGAACATGCCTGGAGTCGTGGCGTGGGTCCGGGAGCATTCTACTATGCTAGCCAGCTTGGGAGAAGCAATTGATCGGGTTCTCCAGGTCGTCCAACGCCTGGAGAGGACTCTAGCGGCTGGGTCCGGGTGGAACAAGCGGGCCATCATCGACCGCTTCCGGTGAAGCCTGCGAGAGGACGACCAAAGGGAGCTAGCCTGCCGGGATACCACGTTGACTTTCAACCAGCTGGTGGACATGGCCATCTGGTTGGACAACCTGCTAGCTTCAAGAGGACATCCTGGAAGGGGCCTACCCATTTCACCCCCCCTCAACCCGGATGACGTTCCGATGGAGCTGGGTGGTGCAGCGATCCGGGAGAGCAGAGGACGACAGCTCCAGTGTCACTCTTGTGGCACGGGAGGACATTCTACTGCACGCTGTCGTCAGCGTTCTTTTGGGTCTGGAGGCGGCAGGCAGGGAACTCTCGCGTCACCCCAGGTAGCGAAAACCTTTATGGACTGGTTGTTAGCTCATAGTCTAGGTATTACATTGGTTTCCCTATCCATTCCACTGCCCATCAAAGCACTTGACAGTCGACCATTAGGGTCAGGGTTCGTTAGGGAAGTTACAGTCACGATGGTTACGCAAGACACCCATAGAGAGCAAGTCACCTTTTTTATTATTGAGTCTCCTGATTTCCCCATTGTGCTGGGTCTTCCCTGGTTAGCACTACACAACCCCACCTTTTCATGGCCACAGAGGGTTCTCACGGGGTGGTTGCGAGAGTGTCAGGGTAGGTGTCTAGATGTTTCCGTTGGTGCAGCCACAGTGGAAAGCCCAGACACTACCTCCACCATGCGCATTCCCCCCGAATACCTCGATTTGGCGCACACGTTTTCCAAAATGCAGGTGACCAAATTACCACCTCATCAGGCGGGGGATTGAGCGATAAACCTCCGGGTAGACGCTGTGCCTCCCAGGAGTCATGTATATCCCATGTCGCAGGCTGGAACGGAGGCAATGGAGACATACGTCTCCGATTCCCACCGCCAGGGGTTCATACATCCCTCCACTTCGCCCGCCTCCTCAAGTTTATTTTTTGTGAAGAAGAAAGACGGAGGTCTGCGCCCTTGCATTGATTACCGAGCACTTAACAAGGGGACAATTTGTTATAGTTATCCTCTACCCCTCATTCCATCTGTAGTCGAGTCAATGCATGGGACGCACTTCTTCAAAAAATTAGATCTCCGGAGTGCGTACAACCTGGTGCGTGTCAAAGAAGGAGACGAGTGGAAGACAGCATTCAGCACAACTACGGAGAATTACAATTACCTGGTGATGCCGTACGGTTTGATGAATGCTCCATCAGTCTTCCAGTCCTTTGTGAACGAGGTGTTTCGGGACATGCTTGGTCGTGGTGTAGTGGTCTACATTGATGACATTCTGGTGTATTCCGCTACGCGTGCCGAGCATGTGTCCCTGGTTCGCAAAGTGCTGGGCTGACTGTTGGAACATGACCTTCATGCCAAGGCAGAAAAGTGTATGTTTTTCCAACAGTCCGTCTCCTTCCTTGGATACCACATCACCACTTCAGGTGTGGAGAAGGAGGGAGACCGCATTTCAGCCATGCGTAATTGGCCGACTCCCACTACGGTAAAGGAGGTGCAGCGCTTTATTGGCTTTGCCAACTACTATCGGAGGTTTATCCAGGGCTTTGGCAAGGTCGCAGCTCCCATCACCTCTCTGTTGAAGGGTGGGCCGTACCGGCTCCTCTGGTCTGCTGAGGGTGACAGGGCTTTCAGTAACCGGAGGGCTCTGTTCACCTCATTCCGGTACTGGCCCATCCCGATCCATCATTACCATTCGTAGTGGTGCTGGATGCGTCCGAGGTAAGGATAGGTAAGGATAGGCGCTGTCCTATCTCAACGCTCGGACACGCCTTCTTCTCCAAGAAGCTCAGCCCGGCAGAGCAGAACTACGACGTTGGTGATCGGGAGCTGTTGGCTGTTGTCAGAGCCCTGACTGTGTGGAGGGACTGGCTCGAGGGGGCGAAATACCCTTTCCTCGTCTGGACTGACCACCGTAACCTGGAGTACATCTGGACAGCGAGGAGGCTGAACCCTGGCCAGGCCAGGTGGGCCCTGTTCTTCACCTGGTTTGATTTTACACTGTCCTACATACCGGGTGCAAAGAACGTGAAGTCAGACACACTGTCACGGCTGTACGACACAGAGGAGAGGCCCATAGACAACACCCCCATACTCCCGGCCTCCTGCATTGTGGTGCCGGTAGTGTGGGCGGTGGAAGCGGACATAGAGCGGGCGTTACGCACAGAGCCATCTCCACCTCAGTGCCCAGCTGTCCATGACCGTCTGATCTATTGGGCACACACGTCCCCCTCCTCTGGTCACCCAGGTATCGGCCGTACAGTGCGCTGCCTGACCGGAAAGTACTGGTGGCCTACCTTGGCTAAGGACGTGAGGGTGTATGTCTTCTCCTGCTCGGTGTGCGCGCAGCGTAAGGCACCTAGGCACCTCCCAGCAGGCAAGTTACATCCCTTACCAGTTCCACAACGGCCATGGTCCCACTTGTGTATTGACTTTCTCACTGATCTTCCCCTCTCTCAGGGTAACACCACCATCCTGGTCGTTGTGGACCGCTTTTCTAAAGCCTGCCGCCTCCTTCCTCTGCCCGGTATCCCCACGGCCCTGCAGACTGCGGAGGCCCTGTTTACTCACGTCTTCCGGCACTATGGGTTGCCAGAGGACATAGTGTCTGACCGGGGTCCCCAGTTTACATCCAGGGTCTGGAAGGCGTTCATGGAACGTCTGGGGGTCTCGTCAGCCTGACCTCTGGGTTTCACCCCGAGTCTTATGGGCAGGTGGAATGGGTGATTCCTGGATGTGGGAAGGTTCCTGCGGTCCTACTGCCAGGACCGGCAAGGGGAGTGGTCGGTGTTCTTGCCATGGGCCGAATATGCCTACAACTCTTTCCGCCACTCCTCCACTAACCTATCGCCATTTCAACGTGTTTTAGGTTATCAGCCGGTTCTGGCACCATGGCATCAGAGCCAGACCGAAGCTCCTGCGGTGGATGACTGGTTTCGGCGCGCGGAGGAGACGTGGAACTCTGCTCACATCCACCTCCAGCGCGCCGTGCGTCGCCAGAAGGCCAACGCTGACCGCCACCGCAGTGAGGCCCCGGTCTTTGTACTGGGTGATCGGGTCTGGCTCTCGACCCAGAATCTGCCCCTCCGCCTGCCATGCCGGAAGCTGAGATCGTGGTTTGTGGGGCCATTCAAAGTCCTGAGGAGAATAAACGTGGTTACCTATATGTTACTACTCCCTCCAGATTACCGTATTAACCCCTCGTTCCATGTGTCTCTCCTCAGGCCGGTGGTGGCTGGTCCACTCCAGGAGTCTGAGGTGCGGGAGGTCCCTACCGCCCCCTCTGGACATCGAGGGGGCCCCGGTGTACTCCGTCCATTCCATCCTGGATTCGAGGCGTCGGGTGGGGGGCCTTCAGTACCTCGTGGAGTGGGAGGGGTACAGTCTGGAGGAGCGGTGCTGGGTCCCGGTGAGGGATATCCTCGATCCCTCCCTGTTGCGGGATTTCCACCGTTGCCATCCGGCTCGCCCTGCTCCGCATCCTCCTGGCTGTTTCCGAGGCCGGTGTCGGCGCGCTGCTGGAGCTGCGTGTTAAGGTGGGGGGTACTGTCACGACTTCCACCAAAGCTGCCTCCTCTCCTTGTTCGGGCTGGCTTCGGCGTTCATCATCACCGGCCTTCTAGCCACTGCCGCTCCTCATCTCATCATTCAATTTGTTTTGTCGTGTTTATTACACACACCTGGTTCATATACCCTCATCAGCACCTGTATAAGTGTTCCCTGTGCCCCCTTGTCTTTATGTGTGATTGTTTATTGTGGAGGTTTTTGCCGGGATATTCACCCGTGTGCCTTGTTGTTTTCCAGTGCGCCGTATTTCCACACTGGAGTGTTTTTATGGTAGAATGAAACACCTATATACCTTAAATGCTTATGGATTGAGAACCAGTTGAAGGGTTGAGACAGAGCAGAGACATTTCTGTGCTTTTCATAAACTCCCTGCAGCTGGTCTGGGTATGTCAATGACATGTGATGGAGATACAACTCCTCGTGGTGGCTGTGTGGAGATTGGAGTAACAATGGAACTAGTGTTATCATTTGTTTGTGCTTATGACCTGACACATAGCCACATGCACATCATCTCAAGGGCCAGGGAGGATGGTAAATGATAAATGCTTAAATGTATGTTGTTGAGAATGGGTTATGGATGACATGTTTAAACCATGTTTAAGTATTAATTGATATGTTTTATAATGTGTTATGAAATGATAAAGGTAAAATAGAATGAACATGATTGATACTTTGTAGTCCAGATATATGTCTGGGTAGTGAATATAGTTAATACAGAGTGTGATTGTTCTTTAACGTACGTATGTACATAATGTTTTGATTCACGCCACTAATAAGATACAGAGGCCCCATTTAGAGAAGCGCAAGTAGCCCTCGTGAGTAGCCAACATGTGATACTGAAATATGTTATTCATTCACATAGAGAGGAGTAACTATGTATGTTGACTATGCATTTGTGTCTGTATAAAAGGAGAGCTCCGGTTCAGGGCAAGCAGTTGCTCCATGGAGCAAGCTCGGCTTTGTTATACAAATAATAAAGTCTAATTTTTGGATTCACAAGCTCCAGTCTCTTGAGAGATATTTTTGAGTTGACTATTTTTGAGTCAAATATTTCTACGTCATATTTGGCGAGCTTGCCAGGAGTTGACAACAGGGGCCAGAGACGGTGTACATCTGCAGTTATGAAACGGCTTGGACGGACCATACAAACAAAAGCGGCCACTTTTAAAAGGAAAGCCAAGTTCTTACTTATATGGTATAACGTTTGTGTGGTTCGATCCGGGGCACGGCATCAGCTGCAGAAATACCAAGTAGGTCTCTCCAAATTTAAGAACCAGAAAATTAGAGACTGGGGGCTTTTGAATTTAAGAATACATGTCGATGTCACTCTGTTGTTCGTCTGAACCGTCTGTTCAATTCATTTGATTCATTTGATTCATCCTGCTGATCGCTTTGTCTGGGTCATTTGACACGGGCGGTTGTCCATCTGGTTGAGCGATCAGACAATAACATGTTAAGTCCTACGAATACCGCTATTAACGTGTCGAGGAAGTGTATCGTTTATAGGCTGCTTAGGTAGGCGAAATCCTGTGCAATACTGCTTATTTTCTGTGTCGAGGAAGTGAATCAGAGAAGAAGGGCAGAATTTACAGGTCGCTTAGGAAAGCGTAATAAAAGTCCAGGTGTGTCGAGGAAGTGTAGCACCTAGGGGGCTAAATAAATAGAAATTGTCTTTCTTGTGTCGGGGAAGTGAATCAGAAAGGGTCGATCAGGTAAAAAGATAGGTCATCCGGAGTAGGTGACATAAATTGGAGTTAACACCGGTCATCCTGAGTAGGTGAACGGGTTAAACAGTCACTAAGGCTTCAAAATATAGAGAAAGTATTAAATAGAGTAGGTCTGCTCATCTCGTATGGGTGAATGGTTTGCTTGGGCGGGTGTGAGTCATTCAACTGTCTGATTCATTTGGGCACAAGTGGCTGCTCATCTGTGTGAGTGAGTATAATAAGAAATCCTGCAAGTAATAGCCTTTCTGTAAGGAAAGGAACTATATTTGAGGTCGTTTGAAGCTTCTGTCTGATGGAGAAAGGGCATGCCCAATCTCACATTAGGAAAGAGAAGAATAAATGGTGCGTGGATATTCATTGACCATTACTAGGAGGAGTAGAGTAAATCCTGTTGGAGGAACAGGTCACGTGTACCGGTGTGATCATATGACAATCTATGCATTGTATTTTGATCAATTTTTTAGGGTATGTTTCTGACATTATATTTGGAAACTTTAGAGGTGATGTAGTATTATGATAAATGGACTACAGTAAAATAATAACTGGGATAGGGTTAACATTCCAAATTTGGGCCCTTTGATAGAATAAAATATTCCTGTAGGTTATACAAATAGTAATTAAGCGCGTTTGAGAACAACATTGTATAAATATGGAATAAGAGTGGTATAATGGTGTAAATGAGTCGCACTCTAAAGTTTGAATGATGAGATATAGAGGTGTGTATGATAATTATATATATACGTTGGAATAATAAGCTTTTCTTGTAAATTATATCTTGGAGTTTCATACAACAATGCCTGTCATGGAATTTTGTAAGATCAGTGAATAGTGACCAGCATATACGATTCTGGGAGGATTCTATGACTGAGGGGAAGGATTTGGGTAATTTGTTGTTCGTTCCGCTGAGACTAGATTGTGATTAACTGATTTGTGGCAATAAAGAATCATTAGAAACATGAATGGTTTGGTTGATGTGAATATATTAGAATATAATGAATTTTATGTGAGTGTAATTTATTATGAGGGATTGGATAAAAATAATAGGTGCTGACTTGCACACCCAAAAACTTAAACGTACGTGGGGGATGGGAGACAGTACATAGAGCATGTGGTGGAATTAAGCATTATAATAAACTATCTATTATTTCAGAAGCAGAGGTGATATAGTCAAGGAATTTTAGTATATTAGGGGGAAATATAATTCATTTGGTTAGGTCGTTAGATCTGTTTCCAAATCAATGAATGTGGGGTTTGACTTGTTGACTGCTAAGTTGTTTACGTTGAGCGTGTAAGATCTGTGTCCTTCAAAGCTATTTTCTGATAAAGTGTGGTATGTGCCAGATACTAAAACTACTGTCATTATATCATTGGAATAAAGGAGGATTAACTTGTCTTTTCAATAAATCAAAGATTCTGCATCGCTGATCAGAGTCTAAGTTTTCTAAGTATAGTTCAACTATGGTTGTGGGTTGTTTAGATTGACTGAACAGTCAGGATAAGACTGGACGATTTAGCAGCCTGCGTCTTTTCAGACTGAAGGACTCACTTATTCAACGGGAAAGAAGGAGGAGTGTCTATAGTCTAATCAGAAAGGACAGTTACATACATTTGAATAGCTGACTGGCAATTGCGATAGAGTTATGGCCATAATTTGAATTGTTTAGGTAGACTGGAATGAAAGTAAGGTCTTTTAATAATATGAATATAAATATATTATTAGTTATTGTTGGGATGTGAATAGACTTTACTAATGCCATGAACTAGTTTCCGGATAAAAGAGAGTCGTGCTTGCTTGACTGTATCGAGCTGAAAGAGATATTTGAAGCAAGTTTGAATAGTTGGATGGAAAACATTTATTTGACAAATTCTAATTGTTATTACTTTATTCTATAGTTTGAGTGACACCAGTGATGTATGCGAATAGTTGGTGAATTCTAGAACGATAATTTATTTTCGTTATGTGAACCAGGGGATGCAAGGAGCTTTGGCTATTATGCTGAGGGAATAGCACCAATTTATAGTGGGTTCTAGATTTGTTGAATAAACAAACTTATATTTTAAACTAAAGTAATGCAATAGGCTACAATTATAACATTATCAGAAAAAGGCACTATACACTCATCTGTGGTCCTCTGTAGCTCCGTTGGTAAAGCACGGCGCTTGTAACTCCAGGGTAGTGGGTTCGATCCCCGGGAACACCCATACAAAAAAAATTATGCACGCATGACTGTAAGTTGCTTTGGATAAAAGTGTCTGCTAAATGGCATATTATTATTATTATCTGGAAAAAGCAAATTTAAGACACAGAAGGACAATAAAAAACCCAGAAAAATTGCCCAGAGAATCCTAAAGGGGAGGGCCAGCTAGTGGCATTAACTATGCAGGCTGATGAAGAACCTATGCTAAAGGTTCAGGTGAAGAATAGAGGCACTCCAATGATGATAGATACTGGAGCAATTTACTCATGTGTAAATCCAAATTATGCCTCTCACCAACCCCATGTCAGGCAAAAATGCACAGACAATAGAATTTTCATGACAAACGCAGCTAATAATCCAAGATGGCGAAGTAGTGCAGTTCTGTTTTTGTCGTGTGTCTGTAAATAGCCTGTAAATACCCTGTTTTTTATTTATTTTTCGTACATATTTCCCTATCAGACTTTTCATCCTTCTACAAAATATACTTTCCTGCAACCCGCCTCACTCAATGTGGAACGGATTCTATTATTGACTTACCTTTTATCTAGAATCTCCAGTTGAAACTAGCTAGCCAGCTAACTAGCTACTTGCTATTAGCCACAGTTAGCGGTATTTCACCCAGAACATTGGATTTTTTTTCTGCGGGATTAATTTAATCACTGGATATTAATCACCGGATATTCGGCCAGTCTGCACAGCGCGTTATCGACCCAGAACATATCAGTTTTTCTGCCGGAATCACTGAATCACTGGACTTTTAACTCCGGATTCATCGGAAATCGTCTGATGTGGTTACGACGTCGACCACGAAGATTCCATCTGCTAGCCCCGGCCCGCTAGCACACGCTAGCCGTGGCCTCTTACTCGCTAGTGCTTTAGCAGCCTCCGAACTATCCTATTGCTGTTCACCGGACCTTATGATAACTCAGCTATACAGCTGATGTCTGCTGGACTGTTCCTTTTTACGGTACTACATCCTGTTTATGTTTAGCCTCAGCCCAAACATGGTTAGCTTATTGTTGTTTCGGTTATTTCTAATTGTACTATTTCACTGTAGATCCCCCAGCCCAGCTAAACCTGCCTTAGATAGCTCCTTTGTCCCACCCCCCATACACGCGGAGACCGACTCAATTGGTGCCTCTAGTGATACTATCTCTTTCATTGTTACCCAACGCTTAGGTTTACCTCCACTTTACTCATATCCTTCCATATCCTTGTCTGTACATAATGCCCTGAATCTTTTCTACAACACCCGGAAATCTGCCCCCTTTATTCTATGTACCCAACGCACTAGAAGACCAGTTCTTAAAGCCTTTAGCCGTATCCTTATTCTAGTCCTCCTCTGTTCCTCTGGTGATGTAGAGGCTAACCCAGGCCCTGCAGCCCTCAGTATCACTCCTACTCCCCAGGCGCTATCATTTGCTGACTTCTGTAATCGCAAATGTCTTGGTTTCTTGCACGTAAATATCAGAAGTCTACTTCCTAAGTTTGAGTTATTCACTGAGTTAGCACACTCCGCCAACCCTGATGTTCTAGCAGTGTCTGAATCCTGGCTCAGGAAGGCCACCAAAAATTCTGAAATTTCCATCCCCAACTATAACATTTTCCGTCTAGATAGAACTGCCAAAGGGGGTGGAGTTGCAATCTACTGTAGAGATAGCCTGCAGAGCTCTATCATACTATCCAGGTCGGTGCCCAAACAGTTTGAGCTTCTACTTCTAAAAATCCACCTTTCCAGAAATAAGTCACTCACTGTTGCCGCTTGCTACAGACCCCCCTCAGCCCCCAGCTGTGCCCTGGACACCATATGTGAATTGATTGCCCCCCATTTATCCTCAGAGTTCGTACTGCTTGGTGACCTAAATTGGGATATGCTTAATACCCCGGCCATCCTACAATCCAAACTAGATGCCCTCAACCTCACGCAAATGATCAACGAACCTACCAGGTACAACCCTAAATCCGTAAACATGGGTACCCTCATAGATATCATCCTGACTAACATACCCTCTAAATACACCTCAGCTGTCTTCAACCAGGATCTCAGCGATCACTGCCTTATTGCCTGCGTCCGTAACGGGTCCGCGGTCAAACGACCACCCCTCATAATAATTAGTCATTTAGCAGACGCTCTTATCCAGAGCGACTTACAGGAGCAATTAGGATTAAGTGCCTTGCTCAAGGGCACCGACAGATTTTTCACCTAATCGGCTCGGGGATTAGAACCAGCGACCTTTCGGTTACTGGCACAACGCTCTTACCCACTAAGCTACCTGCCGCCCTGATCTATATCTCATCACTGTCAAACGCTCCCTAAAACACTTTAGCGAGCAGGCCTTCCTAATTGACCTGGCCCATGTATCCTGGATGGATATAGATCTCATTCCGTCAGTAGAGGATGCCTGGTTGTTCCTTAAAAGTAATTTCCTATCAATCTTAAATAAACATGCCCCATTCAAAAAATACAGAACTAAGAACCGATATAGCCCCTGGTTCTCCTCAGACTTGACTGCCCTTGACCAGCACAAAAACATCCTGTGGCGTACTGCATTAGCATCAAATAGCCCCCGCGATATGCAACTTTTCAGGGAAGTTAGGAACCAATATACACAAGCAGTCAGGAAAGCAAAGGCTAACTTTTTCAAACAGAAATTTGCATCCTGTAGCACTAACTCCAAAAAGTTTTGGGACACTGTAAAGTCCATGGAGAATAAGAGCACTTCCTCCCAGTTGCCCACTGCACTGAGGCTAGGAAACACTATCACCACCGATAAATCTACAATAATCGAGAATTTCAACAAGCATTTTGCTACAGCTGGCCATGCTTTCCATCTGGCTACCACTACCCCGGCCACCAACTCTGCACCCTCCGCTGCAACTTGCCCATGCCCACCCCCCCCCCCCCCCCGCTTCTCCTTCACACAAATTCAGACAGCTGACGTTTTGAAAGAGCTGCAAAATCTGGACCCCTACAAATCAGCTGGGCTAGACAATCTGGACCCTTTCTTTCTAAAACTAGCCGCAGAAATTGTCGCAACCCCTATTACTAGTCTGTTCAACCTCTCTTTCATAACGTCTGAGATCCCCAGAGATTGGAAAGCTGCCGCGGTCATCCCCCTCTTCAAAGGGGGTGACACTCTAGATCCAAACTGCTACAGACCTATATCCATCCTGCCCTGCCTTTCGAAAGTATTTGAAAGCCAAGTTAACAAACAGATCACCGACCATTTCGAATACCACCGTACCTTCTCCGCTATGCAATCCGGTTTCCGAGCTGGTCATGGGTGCACTTCAGCCACGCTCAAGGTCCTAAACGATATTATAACCGCGATTGATAATAGACAGTACTGTGCAGCCGTCTTCATCGACCTGGCCAAGGCTTTCGACTCTGTCAACCACCGCATTCTTATTGGCAGACTAAATAGCCTTGGTTTCTCAAATGACTGCCTCGCCTGGTTCACCAACTACTTCTCAGATAGAGTTCAGTGTGTCAAATCGGAGGGCCTGTTGTCTGGACCTATGGCAGTCTCTATGGGGGTGCCACAGGGTTCAATTCTTGGGCCGACACTTTTCTCCGTGTATATCAATGATGTCGCTCTTGCTGCTGGTGACTCTCAGATCCACCTCTACGCAGACGACACCATTTTGTATACATCTGGCCCTTCATTGGACACTGTGTTAACAAACCTCCAAACGAGCTTCAATGCCATACAACACTCCTTCAGTAGCCTCCAACTGCTCTTAAACACTAGTAAAACTAAATGCATGCTTTTCAATCGAACGCTGCTGGCACCCGCCCACCCGACTAGAATCACCACTCTCGACGGGTCTGACCTAGAGTATGTGGACAACTACAAATACCTAGGTGTCTGGTTAGACTGTAAACTCTCCTTCCAGACTCACATAAAGAATCTCCAATCCAAAGTTAAATCTAGAATGGGCTTCCTATTTCGCAACAAAGCCTCCTTCACTCATGCTGCCAAACATGCCCTCGTAAAACTGACTATCCTACCGATCCTTGACTTCGGCGATGTCATTTACAAAATAGCCTCCAACACTCTACTCAGCAAATTGGATGTAGTCTATCACAGTGCCATCCGTTTTGTCTCCAAAGCCCCATACACTACCCACCACTGTGACCTGTACGCTCTTGTTGGCTGGTCCTCACTACATGTTCGTCGTCAAACCCACTGGCTCCAGGCCATCTATAAATCACTGCTAGGCAAATCCCCGCCTTATCTTAGCTCATTGGTCACCATAGCAGCACCCACCCGTAGTCTGCGCTCCAGCAGGTATATCTCACTGGTCATTCCCAAAGCCAACACCTCCTTTGGCCGCCATTCCTTCCAGTTCTCTGCTGCCAATGACTGGAACGAATTGCAAAAATCTCTGAAGCTGGAGACTCTTATCTCCCTCACTAACTTTAAGCATCAGTTGTCAGAGCACCTTACCGATCACTGCACCTGTACACAGCCCATCTGAAATTAGCCCGCCCAACTACCTCATCCCTATATTGTTATTTATTTTTGCTCTTTTGCACCCCAGTATCTCTATTTGCACATAATCTCTTGCACATCTAGCATTCCAGTGTTAATACTATTGTAATTATTTTGCACTATAGCCTATTTATTGCCTTACCTCCATAACTTGCTACATTTGCACACACTGTATATATATTTTCTGTTGTATTTTTGACTTTATGTTTTTTTACCCCATATGTAACTCTGTTGTTTTTATCGCACTGCTTTGCTTTATCTTGGCCAGGTCGCAGTTGTAAATGAGAACTTGTTCTCAACTGGCTTACCTGGTTAAATAAAGGTGAAATAAAATAAAATAAAATAAATACATATGACAGTTCCAGTAGAATAAAAAGCAGGAAAAAGTTACGTGTACATATATTAGTGTCAGAACAAATTCCAGTTAATTTAGTAGAAAGAGATACACTGTGTAGAATAGGGGTCCAGATTAAATGCAGATCAGAGGGACTAATAATAGTTAAGGAAGGGGTATGTCCACAGAAGGTAATGGGGAAACCATCCTCACATTAGTAAACCATTTTGGTAGAAGGGGGGCCACAGGCATGTGGGAAAGTACAACAAACGAGGCAAGGGATAGCATATTTCAGTTTTCGAGGTAACAAAGCATGTTTGGGGTGATTGAGTGGTAGCAGTGCGGCTAAGGAAAAGCCTAGGGGTTTAAGTCTTATGGGATTTTATTTAGTTTTATGTGCGCTGAATTGTGGAATTCACCGGAGAAGGGAGCAGTCACAAGTGATGTTCTTGATGGTTGTCTGAAAGGAGGGATCAGGAGTTGTGGCAAGAGAGTGAGAATTTCGAATTTAGATTGTGTGGACTGATTAAGAGGTATCAAAATGGAAACTAACTAAAATGTGTACTTTTTCTTCCAGGAACAAGGGGGGAGTGATTCTCTTTCCTTTGAAATATGTTCTGAGACCATAAATAAGGCCTGGCCATTTTTTGTTTGTTTATTGTTTTACTATATGGTGTTCGAATAACCACAAACAAATCACTTAGTATGAAATGTTAGCAGTATAGGATTTTTATTTCTATTTTGTTTTTTTTGACGGGATGGAAGTGAAATATCTTAAAGGGGCATACACATGTAATTTGGGTTTTATTTACTGAGGGATAAGTAAATATGTGTGATTTATTTTGAAAAGAGCTGTACTAAGGACTTACTGTACACTCGGGATACAACATTTATGAAATGTCTTGATGGTTATTAATGAGTAGTATACTATTGGATGAAACAATTCATTGCATGATTTCAATGACCTCTGAAATCTGTCCTGGCTTTATAGTGTGACCTGATCACCCGCACTATAAATTCTAGAGGCATGCTGAATTAGGGGGTTAGATATAATAAGGATAATTGTGGAGAAGTTTATCATTTGGAAAATATCCTATATATATATTAGTCCAAACAGGACAAGGCTGAAGTGAGAGAGTTAGTCCTGAAGGAGAGGTATTCCTTGAATAGTGTTATGGGATACAGTTAAGTAAAGATATGCTCAAGGGATGTCATTTTAAGTTTAGTTATTATTTTTGGTTTAATAGGCAATATTGTTGTTGTTTTGTTTTTTGAACACATGAATCACGATGTGATGCATGTGTCCAAGGGGGGAAGTTGGGCTTACAGAGGTTTTAATGTTTTAATGTGGTTTTGTGGGGAAATATGCAAGGTGTATTAAGGATATGAGCAGTAGTAATAATGTGTTATGGGTTAGGTTAAATCTTTTTTTGTTTTTGTGATAGGAGGCATGGTGTAGAGGAGGTCTGTCTATGAAATAGGTGTGCTTCATAATCTCAAGGCTTCTCTTGACGGATGAGAGGACATAAGTAGCATACTGTGTCTCACCTAACCTAACAATGTTCTTAAGATTTTCTTTTCATGGGTGAAGATAACTCTGCCCAACTGAGTAGGAGAATCTGAGTATTTTCTGTGCCCTGGAGACTATGTGATGGCAAAAGACTACAGAAGAAAGAGCTGGAAAGACCCTATGTGGAGGGGCCTGTACCAGGTGTTGTTGGCTACCTTAATGATGGTAAAAGAGGTGGAGACAGATACTTAGATCCATGTTTCCCACTATAGGAATGTTCCAACTTCAGCCATTGGGTAGCATTGTTGTCTTTTGTGTGTGTCTGTGCTTGTGTCTTTGCAGCAGTAACTCCGAGCTTCCCTATGGGTAGGCTGATAGAAGGACACTCTTCGCGACTGATGTCGATAGATTGAGAGGGACTCTGGCTGATCCGGAGACCCTAGTGATGGGGGAAGGTTAACAGCTAAAGTGACCATACATCGTCGTCCAGGTTACACCAACAGCGGTACGGATAGAGGGGAGCGGTATCATCTAAACCATTGTACCAGAGTGAGGGAATTGATGACTAGGAGACCACCGAGACTTCCAAGACCTTCCAGACCGCCGAGAGATTCCAGACCACCTAGAGATTCCAGACATTCAAGATGTTACTACGGATGGTGTCGTAATGCATAGCAGACATTCAAGGTCCAGAGCGGTGTGAACCTCAATAAAAACAAAACAAAACTCTACCCGGCTGAAGAGGAACAACAAAGGCGTTGAAGACGTTCCTGTCCGACACCACCTCTGCCAGGAGACCTGAATCCAGCATCAAATCAAAGCAATCAATTGGCTTCTCTTTTGTGCCTTTTCTCTCAAGAATGTGACAGGAGTCAATGTGGAGTGAGCAGGAAGAGAGAGGTCTATGCCAATGCAACGTTCTTCGTAGTTTGGGTATACTGGTTAGCAAATGGACAAAACAGAATGGGGGTAGAGATGAGGTGGTTCAGGTGTGACATTGGAATTGGGACATTGCCATGGCAATCCAAGATTAACTATGAAGCTATCTGAAGAACATAATGAAGACGCCAGAAGATTGAGTGCCGATAGAGTAAGGGAGTGTTAGATAAGGTAGTATGTTGATTAAGGAGGTATTATACACTGCTAAATTTATAGTAATTTAGACTAGGAATGCATTAAGATACTGATCTGTTGTAATTCTCGTTATGAGGAAGTTAATGCTAGAATTATGATAGTATAAATATACATTCTGCCAGTGTCAATATGTGCCAAGGTGAGAGATTTAACTTTGAATGATGGAACCAAAGTGAATAACTAAGAATTGTCATTCTAAATTTGTTTTGGGTAATTAATCTGATAATGACTATGAATTATAAGGTGACTGATTGATTTGAATTAGTTATTAATATGTTAATAACTAATGATGTTTACATTGCAATTAATGGATTAGATATTGATATTGATTATTTTGATTGTTATAATAATTGTGATATGGGTAAAAAAGGTTATGTAAGCTAAAGATGTTGACACTATTCTTAACATGTCCTAGATATTATGGATAAAACAAAGTTGCATTTATTTCTTATATATTTTGATGTGTTAGGATACTACCACGTATATTGGAAATGCTACAACAAAACAAAAAGGGGAGCAATGGTTACAAAGCTCAATAGAACAATTTGGAGGTTAATTTAGAGGAAAACCTTCCAGACTTGTAACCAATACCTGACTGGGCTCTGGGTCCTCATCGGGATGGGTCAGACAATGAGGAAGATACATTGGTCTGAATATGTATTCTTATAAACATGTAACCACAGATGGCAAGGCTAAGAATAAGTATATGCACATGCTTACACTCATTTTATGTTAACTTTTGTTTTATTAGTTGGGACTTATAGAGTCCCAACAGGGGGGAATATATGGTAGAATGAAACACCTATATACCTTAAATGTTTATGGATTGAGAACCAGTTGAAGGGTTGAGACAGAGCAGAGACATTTCTGTGCTTTTCATAAACTCCCTGCAGCTGGTCTGGGTATGTCAATGACATGTGATGGAGATACAACTCCTCGTGGTGGCTGTGTGGACATTGGAGTAACAATGGAACTAGTGTTATCATTTGTTTGTGCTTATGACCTGACACATAGCCACATGCACATAATCTCAAGGGCCAGGGAGGATGGTAAATGATAAATGCTTAAATGTATGTGGTTGAGAATGGGTTATGGATGACATGTTTAAACCATGTTTAACTATTAATTGATATGTTTTATAATGTGTTATGAAATGATAAAGGTAAAATAGAATGAACATGATTGATACTTTGTAGTCCAGATATATGTCTGGATAGTGAATATAGTCAATACAGTGTGATTGTTCTTTAACGTACGTATGTACATAATTTTTTGAGTCACGCCACTAATAAGATGCAGAGGCCCCATTTAGAGAAGCGCAAGTAGCCCTCGTGAGTAGCCAACATGCGATACTGAAAGATGTTATTCATTCACATAGAGAGGAGTAACTATGTATGTTGACTATGCATTTGTGTCTGTATAAAAGGAGAGCTCCGGTTCAGGGCAAGCAGTTGCTCCATGGAGCAAGCTCGGCTTTGTTATGCAAATAATAAAGTCTAATTTTTGGATTCACAAGCTCCAGTCTCTTGAGAGATACTTTTGAGTTGAATATTTTTGAGTCAAATATTTCTACATTTTACGCATTGCTGCGCACTGCTGTGTTATGGAATAAACCATTTATTCTGTGATTTACCCGCCTGACTCCTTCTAAATCACTCACCCCAGGGGGAGAGAGAGACAAAGAGAGAGAGGGAGTTAATGTGTAAAATGCGGCCCATCAATCAGAAGAAGAAAAAACGTTGAACCGGTAAAAATATGGGTAGCCAAATATCTTTTGAATTGCTAGAAACAAGCAATTTTCTCTGTAGTTATGGTGAAAACATAACGGTCATTAATCTGCGCTCAGTTTATTCTCTATGGCACTCAGAGGCTGTGGTGTACCTAAAAGCCTATCATCAAAACAATTATTATCTGGGTGATTTTTTTCTAGGTCGCACAGCAAGATATTTACAAGCAATAGCAGACAGAAATGTCTTGTGTCAACTTGAGCTAGCTAACTAGGTTAGCTAAGAAAACATGCAGTAATTCAACGTTGGCTAGCAATAAAGATACTTATAAACAAGTCAAGGTACCTACCCAGCAGCAATATTCTTCCACTTCACAGCCGCTTCAAGAAGATATTTACTAAAATAGTCTGAGCTTCATGTGTCTCACCCGACAGCATGAGGTTGGTGCCTGAAACAGATCATTTGAATGTCCAGTAGGCATAAGCTATTACTGAAAATAAATATATTAGCCTATGTTAGAGTAATTCTTACAGGCTTCCAATTACAGTTAATACAATTATTTGTTCGCATTTTACCCATAATGCAGTGCTATGTACAGCATTAATGCTGTAAAACAGATGTACGGTATTTTACTGTGCAATCTAAAGTGTTTTACTGTTGAGATTACAGAAAAGTATTACGGGGTATGTTGTATATAAGTACGTGTTACACACATTTACAGAATAACGAAACAAATCTCACTCCATACTTCGCCAGTCAATACTGCTGCAGAGGATAAGTTCATTAGAGTTACCAGCCCCAGAAATTGCAGCTCAAATAAATGCTTCACAGAGTTCAAGTAACAGACACATCTCAACATCAACTATTCAGAGGGGACTGTGTGAATCAGGCCTTCATGGTCGAATTGCTGCAAAGAAACCACTACTAAAGGACACCAATAAGAAGAAGAGACTTGCTTGTGCCAAGAAACACAAGCAATGGACAATAGACCGGTGGAAATCTGTCATTTGGTCTGATGAGTCCAAATTTGAAAATGTTGGTTCCATCCGCTGTGTCTTTGTGAGATGCAGAGAATGTGAACGGATTATCTCCGCATGTGTGTTTCCCACCATGAAGCATGGAGGAGGAGGTGTGATGGTGTGGGGGTGCTTTGCTGGTGACACTGTCAGTGATTTATTTAGAATTCAAGGCACACTTAACCAGCATGGCTACCACAGCATTCTGCAGCGATACGCCATCCCATCTGTTTTGGGCTTAGTGGGACTATCATTTGTTTTTCAATAGGAAAATGACCCAAAACACACCTCCAGGCTGTGTAAGGGCTATTTGACCAAGAAGGAGAGTGATAGAGTGCTGCATCAGATGACCTGGCCTCCACAATCACCCGACCTCAACCCAATTGAGATGGTTTGGGATGAGTTGGACCGCAGAGTGAAGGAAAAGCAGCCAACAAGTGCTCAGCATATGTGGGAACTCCTTCAAGACTGTTGGACAAGCATTCCTCATGAAGCTGGTTGAGAGAATGCCAAGAGTGTGCAAAGCTGTCATCAAGGCAAAGGGTGGCTACTATGAAGAATCTAAAATCTAAAATATATTTTTATTTGTTTAACACTTTTTTGGTTAATACATGATTCCATACAGTGAGGGAAAAAAGTATTTGATCCCCTGCTGATTTTGTACGTTTGCCCACTGACAAAGAAATGATCAGTCTATAATTTTAATGGTAGGTTAATTTGAACAGTGAGAGACAGAATAACAACAAAAAAATCCAGAAAAACGCATGTCAGAAATGTTATAAATTGATTTGCATTTTAATTAGGGAAATAAGTATTTGACCCCCTCTCAATCAGAAAGATTTCTGGCTCCCAGGTGTCTTTTATACAGTTAACGAGCTGAGATTAGGAGCACACTCTTAAAGGGAGTGCTCCTAATCTCAGCTTGTTACCCGTATAAAAGACACCTGTCCACAGAAGCAATCAATCAATCAATCAGATTCCAAACTCTCCACCATGGCCAAGACCAAAGAGCTCTCCAAGGATGTCAGGAACAAGATTGTAGACCTACACAAGGCTGGAATGGGCTACAAGACCATCGCCAAGCAGCTTGGTGAGAAGGTGACAACATTTGGTGCAATTATTCGCAAATGGAAGATACACAAAATAACTGTCAATCTCCCTCGGCCTGGGGCTCCATGCAAGATCTCACCTCGTGGAGTTGCAATGATCATGAGAACGGTGAGGAATCAGCCAGAACTACACGGGAGGATCTTGACAATGATTTTAAGGCAGCTGGGACCATAGTCACCAAGAAAACAATTGGTAACACACTATGCCGTGAAGGACTGAAATCCTGCAACGCCCGCAAGGTCCCCCTGCTCAAGAAAGCACAAATACATGCCCGTCTGAAGTTTGCCAATTAACATCTGAATGATTCAGAGGAGAACTAGGTGAAAGTGTTGTGGTCAGAGACCAAAATTGAGCTCTTTGGCATCAACTCAACTCGCCGTGTTTGGAGGAGGAGGAATGCTGCCTATGACCCCAAGAACAACATCCCCACCGTCAAACATGGAGGTGGAAACATTATGCTTTGGGGGTGTTTTTCTGCTAAGGGGACAGGACAACTTCACCGCATCAAAGGGACGATGGACAGGGCCATGTACCGTCAAATCTTGGGTGAGAACCTCCTTCCCTGAGCCAGGGCATTGAAAATGGGTCGTGGACGGGTATTCCAGCATGACAATGACCCAAAACACACGGCCAAGTCAACAAAGGAGTGGCTCAAGAAGAAGCACATTAAGGTCCTGGGGTGGCCTAGCCAGTCTCCAGACCTTAATCCCATAGAAAATCTGTGGAGAGAGCTGAAGGTTCGAGTTGAAAAACGTCAGGCTCGAAACCTTAATGACTTGGAGAAGATCTTCAAAGAGGAGTGCGACAAAATCCCTCTTGAGATGTGTGCAAACCTGGTGGCTGTCACGGATTCTGCCGAGGCTGCTCCTCCTCCTTGTTCGGGCAGGCTTCGGCGTTCGTCGTCCCCGGAGTACTAGCTGCCACCGTTGAATGTTTCTTTGTTTGATTGCTTTTGTCTGTCTATTGCACCTGTGTCCGTTTGTGTCTGATTATGTGTTCTATAAGTTGCCTGTTTTGTATTGGTTAGGTTGTATGTTGTTTTTCGCCTGTCAGTTAGTGCTGCGTGTTTGCTCTGTTTGTTGTTTTGGAGTTTACGCACAGTTTGCGTAATCGCTCGCCTCTGTGTTTTTGAGGCCGTTTATTGTATTTTGCCTAGTGGTATACTAGTAAACTTTGTTGGACTAAGCTTCGGTGTCCTGCGCCTGACTTCCACACCACACTTACATCAGCCCTTGACAGAACAACACACCATTATGGAGTCAGCAGGAGCAGCGGCGGCACCCAAGTCGCTGGAGGATCGGATCAGCGACCAAGACACCATGATCCGGCAACTTGGGGCCGCCATGAACGAGGTGTCCAACACTCTACGCCGGTTGGTTACGGGAGAGGTGCCCACGCCTTCGCACACCTTACCATCACCATCGGCCAGTCCTCCTCTCCCAGCACCGGAACCCAGTGGCATTCGGCTCTCGCTCCCGAGGGCATATGATGGTTCTGCAGCCGGGTGTCAGGGGTTCCTCCTGCAGGTGGAACTATACCTGGCCACCATACACCCGGTGCCCTCGGGATACGAGAGCGTCTCCGCCCTCATCTCCTGTCTATCCGGCAAGGCGTTGGAGTGGGCCAACGCCGAATGGAGGGGAATAGACGCCGCTACCATCACCTACGCGGAGTTCTCCCGCCGCTTCAGGGCTGTGTTCGATCATCCACCTGAGGGGAAGGCGGCGGGGGAGCGTCTGTTCCACCTCCGACAGGGGAAGAGGAGTGCACAGGAGTTCGCCCTGGAGTTCCGGACTCTAGCGGCGGATGCGGGGTGGAATGAGAGGGCCCTCATCGACCATTACCGGTGTAGCCTACGAGAGGACGTTCGTCGTGAGCTGGCCTGCAGGGACCCCAACCTATCCTTCGACCAGTTGGTGGACATTTCCATCCGTCTCGACACCCTGCTGGCTACCCGCGGACGTCCCGAGTGGGGGTCGTCCATTCCACCCTCCAGCACCTCCAAGCCGATTCCCATGGAGCTTGGGGGTGCTGGCGCTAGGGAGAGGAGGAGAGAGAACCCGAGGGGGGCCGTCCCCTGCACCAACTGTGGCCGTGGAGGACACACTGCGGCTAGGTGCTGGGGAGGGTCTCCTGGGAGAGGGGACAACAGGTCACGCACCGGGGAGTCATTTCAGGTGAGTAGGCGCCCCACTTACCCAGAGCTCTCTGTTGGTCACATGAGTATACCTGTGAGATTTCCACAGGTGGCACCTCATTCCCAGCATAAGGCGCTAGTAGATTCAGGTGCAGCTGGGAATTTTGTTGATCGTGAATTTTGTTATAGGCTAGGAATTCCCCTTCGGCCGGTAGAAGCCCCTTTTCCTGTTCATGCCCTAGACAGCCGGCCGCTGGGGTCGGGGTTGATCAGAGAAGTCACAGCACCACTTAAGATGACGACGCAGGGGGGTCATGAGGAGATCATTCTGTTTTATCTGATCAACTCTCCTGCGTATCCCGTGGTGCTGGGGCTTCCCTGGTTAAGCGCCCATGATCCTACCATTGCGTGGCAACAGAGGGCTCTTGTGGAGTGGTCTGCCCAGTGTGTAGGGAAATGTCTAGGTGTTTCCTTAGGGGCGACCTCGGTGGAGAGTCCGAACCAAGTGCCCGCAATGCGCATTCCCCCTGAATATGAGGATTTAGCACTTGTGTTCAGCAAAACTAGGGCAACACGGCTACCACCTCATAGACAGGGGGATTGTGCGATAGATCTCCAAACAGGAGCGGCACTTCCGCGGAGCCGTGTGTATCCCCTGTCTCAAGAAGAGACAGCGGCTATGGAGACTTACATAGCCGAGTCCTTGGTACAGGGATACATCCGGTCCTCCACTTCCCCGGTTTCCTCGAGTTTCTTCTTTGTGAAGAAGAAGGACGGGGGTTTGCGCCCGTGTATTGATTACCGTAGTCTCAATCAGATCACGGTTAAGTACAGTTACCCTCTTCCTCTGATTGCGACTATGACGGAGTCATTACGCGGAGCGCGGTTCTTCACAAAGTTGGATCTCAGGAGCGCGTACAATCTGGTGCGCATTAGGGAGGGGGATGAATGGAAAACAGCATTTAGCACCACCTCGGGTCATTACGAGTATCTCGTCATGCCATACGGGTTAATGAATGCTCCTTCAGTCTTCCAATCCTTTGTTGACGAGATTTTCCGGGACATGCATGGGCAGGGTGTGGTAGTATACATTGACGACATCCTAGTGTACTCTTCTACCCGAGCCGAGCATGTAGCCCTGGTGCGCCGAGTATTGAGGAGGCTGTTGGAGCATGACTTGTATGTTAAGGCAGAGAAATGCCTGTTTTTCCAGGAGTCCATCTCCTTTTTGGGTTATCGATTGTCCGCGTCTGGTGTGAAGATAGAGGTTGACCGTGTGTCGGCCGTGCGTAATTGGCAAACTCCAACCACTGTAAAAGAGGTGCAGCAGTTTTTGGGTTTTGCTAATTACTACCGGAGGTTTATCCGGGGCTTTGGACAGGTGGCAGCTCCCATTACGTCCCTGCTAAAGGGGGGTCCGGTGCGTCTGCAGTGGTCAGCTGAAGCGGACAGGGCATTTGTTAGACTGAAGAACCTGTTCACTTCGGCTCCGGTGCTGGCGCATCCGGACCCCGCTTTACCATTTCAAGTTGAGGTAGACGCGTCCGAGGCTGGTATTGGGGCAATCCTGTCGCAACGGTCCGGCACGCCACCCAAGCTCCGCCCCTGTGCGTTCTACTCTAAGAAGCTCAGCTCGGCGGAGCGTAATTATGACGTAGGGGACAGGGAGCTGTTGGCTGTAGTCCAGGCCCTAAAGGTGTGGAGGCATTGGCTTGAGGGGGCTCAACACCCTTTCCTCATTCTGACTGACCACCGTAACCTGGAGTACATCCGGGCAGCTAGGAGATTGAACCCTCGTCAGGCTAGGTGGAACATGTTCCTGACCCGGTTTGTTTTTAAGATCACATACATCCCAGGGTCCCAGAACGGTAAGGCAGACGCCCTGTCCCGGCGGTATGACACAGAGGAGAGGTCCATTGAGCCTACTCCCATACTACCGGAGTCTTGTCTGGTGGCTCCGGTGGTGTGGGAGGTCGATGCGGAGATCGAGCGGGCACTGCGTACCGACCCTACTCCCCCCGAGTGTCCTGTGGGGCGGACGTACGTTCCGCTCGAGGTTCGTGACCGCCTTATTTATTGGGCTCATACATCACCCTCCTCTGGACATCCAGGTATTGGCCGGACAGTGCACTGCCTTAGCGTGAAATACTGGTGGCCAACGTTAGCTAGGGATGTGAGGGTTTATGTCTCCTCCTGCTCGGTGTGCGCCCAGTGTAAGGCGCCTAGACATTTGCCCAGGGGAAAGTTACATCCCCTGCCCGTTCCACAACGACCATGGTCCCACCTCTCGGTGGATTTTGTGACCGACCTTCCCCCCTCCCAGGGGAATACCACCATTTTGGTCGTTGTGGATCGGTTTTACAAGGCCTGTCGTCTCCTCCCAATGCCGGGTCTCCCTACTGCCCTACAGACCGCTGAGGCCCTATTTACCCATGTGTTCCGGCACTATGGGGTCCCCGAGGATATTGTGTCTGACCGAGGTCCCCAGTTCACCTCCAGAGTCTGGGGGGCGTTCATGGAACGCTTGGGGGTCTCGGTGAGCCTTACCTCGGGGTACCACCCAGAGAGCAATGGGCAGGTTGAACGAGTCAACCAGGATGTGGGTAGGTTTCTGAGGTCCTATTGCCAGGGCCGGCCGGAGGAGTGGTCTAGGTATATCCCCTGGGCAGAGATGGCCCAGAACTCTCTCCGCCACTCCTCCACCAATTTAACACATTTCCAGTGTGTTTTAGGGTATCAGCCGGTCCTGGCACCATGGCACGAGAGCCAGATCGAGGCCCCTGCGGTGGATGAGTGGATTCGGCGCTCGGAGGAGATGTGGGACGCTGCACATGTCCATCTGCAGCGGGCCATCCGTCGACAGAAGGCGAGCGCCGATCGCCACCGCAGTGAGGGACCGGTATACGCACCGGGAGATCGAGTCTGGCTCTCGACTCGAAACCTGCCCCTCCGCCTGCCCTGCCGGAAGCTGGGTCGGCGGTTTGTGGGGCCCTTTAAAGTCCTGAGAAGATTGAACGAGGTGTGTTACAGGTTACAACTGCCTATTGATTACAAGAATATTAACCCCTCGTTCCATGTGTCTCTTCTCAGGCCGGTGGTAGCTGGCCCACTCCAAGAAGATGAGATAGGAGAGACCCCTCTGCTCCCATTGGACATCGAGGGGTCCCCCGGCGTACAGGGTCCGGACCATCTTGGACTCGAGGCGCCGGATGAGTGGTCTCCAGTATCTCGTGGAGTGGGAGGGGTACGGTCCGGAGGAACGGTGCTGGGTGCCTAGGAGGGACATCCTAGATCCATCCCTCCTGACTGAGTTCCACCGTGGGCACCCCACGCGCCCGGGTCCTTGTCCTCCGGGCCGTCCCCGAGGCCGGGGTCGGCGCACGGCTGGAGCCACGCGTCAAGGGGGGGGTACTGTCACGGATTCTGCCGAGGCTGCTCCTCCTCCTTGTTCGGGCAGGCTTCGGCGTTCGTCGTCCCCGGAGTACTAGCTGCCACCGTTGAATGTTTCTTTGTTTGATTGCTTTTGTCTGTCTATTGCACCTGTGTCCGTTTGTGTCTGATTATGTGTTCTATAAGTTGCCTGTTTTGTATTGGTTAGGTTGTGTGTTGTTTTTCGCCTGTCAGTTAGTGCTGCGTGTTTGCTCTGTTTGTTGTTTTGGAGTTTACGCACAGTTTGCGTAATCGCTCGCCTCTGTGTGTTTTTGAGGCCGTTTATTGTATTTTGCCTAGTGGTATACTAGTAAACTTTGTTGGACTAAGCTTCGGTGTCCTGCGCCTGACTTCCACACCACACTTACATCAGCCCTTGACAGTGGCCAACTACAAGAAACGTCTGACCTCTGTGATTGCCAACAAGGGTTTTGCCACCAAGTACTAAGTCATGTTTTGCAGAGGGGTCAAATACTTATTTCCCTCATTAAAATGCAAATACATTAATAACATTTTTGACATGCGTTTTTGGGGATTTTTTTGTTGTTATTCTGTCTCTCACTGTTCAAATAAACCTACCATTAAAATTATAGACTGATCATTTCTTTGTCAGTGGGCAAACGTACAAAATCAGCAGGGGATCAAATACTTTTTTCCCTCACTGTATATGTTATTTCATCGTTTTGATGTCTTCACTATTATTTTACAATGTAGAAAATAGTAAAAATAAAGAAAAACCCTTGAATGTGTAGGTGTGTCCAAACATTTGACTGGTACTGTACATATTCAAATATTCCCATATACTCGATGGTCGATATTCATGCCATAAGAAGGAATTCCCCTCGACCACACCCACAAATTGTGGGAAACAAACATTCTTTCCCATTGACCCCCATTGTAAAAGAGCCAAATTCATCATCGATTTTTTGTTATATAGAAGTAACAAAACATGCCGAAAATATGCTGTTTAGTTGTACATGTAACAATGTCAAAAATACTGACCTATGTTTCACAATGCTCCCACATAGAGAAATATATCATGCGAGAAGAGCCCTGTGGCTTCAGGCTATTCGGTGTGGAAGACTGGGAAAGTGTGGGAACTCGGTGTCCAAGTAGGCTACAGGTAGCTATGTGTGTGGAAAACATTTAAGGTAAGACATCTAACTCGTTTGGTATAGTCAGTTTATTTGTGTTGTTAGTCTTGGCTAGCTTAATGTTCTGGTCGGTAGCAAAAAGGTGACATTTTTGCTGTGAGACAATAGGGTAACCAAGGTAACCACGGGTCTAAAGCTTCTTCAGATATAAATGGTTCTTGGTACAACCCTGTCCCTCCGCAAAGAACCCCTTTGGAACCCTTTTTAAAAAGAGTGTAGTAATTAGATCAGTTTCGTTCAATGTAATAATACTAACTAACTCAAGATGTGATAAAAGTGTTACAAAAATCATTAATTGCTTTATTTTAAATGTTAGGAGTCAGGGTGTGGGACAGCCACCTCTCAATAGGAATGGGTATTTAAACAATGACTTTGTACAATATTAATTTAACAATGTTTGTAATTGTCTTGGAATGAATTAGAATATATCATGATATAAATACATTTCAAAGTAAATAAATCAAAGTTTAAAGACTTATCTGGGTTTTTCTAATTGTATTTTTGATTGGGGACAGCAATTTGAACCACTTCTGTAGAATCACCAATACAAGTCAGCCAATAGATTATTCAGCCAATCGATAAATTGGTGGAATTATCTATTGATTGACTGAGTACTGACACAGTATACTAACACAATCTATGGTTGTGACAAAGGGCAGTAGGCCAGATTCAAACCTTTATGGATACTTTTAGCCATGTGTACCGCAGGGCTGCGGAAATACTGCTACACCAGCCAGGTGTCTGTAAGAGATCTAAAACGCTGCCTTCAGGATCAGTGTGGAGAGAAACATTTACAGTAAATCCCCAACCGCCAATGTTGTACATAATCATTGTTCTTTATTAAAACATAGAAAAGCCTGTTGATATAAATGAAATATTAACACAACAGTTGTTAATGCCATTTTGTATGTGAAAAAAAAATATGTTAAAGTTATTAGTCACATAGAAACTGTTTATATGGAAATCTTTTTATTTGCTATTATGACAACCTTGTGGCCAATTATGGGTTAAAGCTAAGATATGTCAGTGGAACCCATAGATGTAGAAAGAGGACTCTGGATGGATAGAACCTGTTTCACCATGAACATTGCCATTGAGGGCTTTCACCATTTTAAAGTAGTCAACTCTTTGGGACTTCCTATGGGTTAAATTAAGGAAGGATCACATGATTCCATCCAGGTAATCAGGAGGGACCAGCCAATGAATTATACTCCTGAGGAAACATTCCAGAACTGCAGGTGGCAGTAAATCACCAACCTTGGCTTTATACCTGTTCAGAAAATACACTCCAGGTGGCAGTATGCACCCTTTTAGTTTGTTTACCGACTCATAGAAGTAGAATAAAAATTAATTGACTACTTTAAAGTAACTGTCCAGTGTTTCCAGATATCTATGAAATATGACCTATAATTCATTACAATATGAGTGAAATAGTTTTTATTCCAAAAAATGGTAATTAAGTATGTTAAAATGCAGCTTTTCTGTGTTGTAATGGTGTGGGCGTACCCAAACAACAGAATGGTGTGGGCGTACACCAGTCATTAAAAATATTAATGCGAGTAGACCGCTGGTTGGCCAGCTCATCCTCTTCAGGAGGATGTCATCATCCTCTATGAGGAAATAGCAAGCATTTTTTTTCTGTTTGAGATACAAGTTTGAGGTGGGGATTCTGAAGTGTTTTTTCTCCAATTTATGTTTTGGCCACAAATGAGTATAGGATGAGCCAACAACATTATTTGGGTATGAGTTAACATAATATGACATTTTAAAAGTGAGATTATCACTGGACAGTTACTTTAAAATGGAGATAGCCCTCAATTGCACTGCCCATCCAGTCTCAGAAGCCATTATAGCACAGATACAATGATGAGCCTTCTTTATACCTCTATGGTGGAACCTAATTAGAAAAAACTAGCGTGATTAATACGGTTTCATTTGTGGATTAATACCTTTGGGTATACCTTTTGATTTCAAGACAATCATCTATTTTACCTAATTTTGTGTACCTTTTTGAGTTAGATCCCAATTTATATTTATAGTAAAACTGTCTATGCTTACGTGGAAACCATGCTTGCTTTATTTTGTGTGACATACCTGGACATTCTGTGAGTAAATTAAATGTGATTTTTGTTGCAACCAAGAAATTATCTTGTGCCCTTTCTTGGAAATGCGTTGGGACCCTCTCTGTAAGGTGTCAAAGGAAGTGGCCTATTAGAATGTTGGGACATTGTTTGAAGCCACAACATCAGTGTTTGTTGTTAGTAGTTCGTTCTCTCAGTGATGACAAAATCTCTATATTAGGTTTAGTAAAGCATGCATACAAAATAGCATTTGATTAAATGTGGAAGACACATTTCGGTTGAATGCCTTCAGTTGTGCAACTAACTAGCTATCCTCTTTCCCTTTTGGTATTGCAGGGAAAGACAGACAGGTAAGGACAGTACAAGTACTGTACAATTAAAAGGGCTGTGTAGCTACAGTATTTAATGCAAGTGAGTGCAAAGAAAACATTAAACAGCATTATAAAAACGTACAATGCAGCCTTGATAAAGTGTAAAAATATAAATAATGCATGCCACTCTGAAGACAAGCTGATAGGAATACATTGCATAGAGTTTGTGAGGGCCTGAGTGTCAAGACTTCTGTCGCCTTATCCCTTGGACGAAGACAGGCATAGTACTCAGCTGCTCCGTAGAGTAACTCCTAAGAGAAAGGCTTCACAATTTTCATTGAGATGTAGTTCTGGAGAGGCAAGAGAAAACATTTAATTAGTAAAACACATCTTTGTCTTTGATTTAAAGTAAGGTTAAATCATCTGCTATATTCATATGTAGGATGCATTCGTGGAGTGGAATTATTGCAATATTGCACTCTATTATCAGATCAAATAAATGCTGAGGTATGCTTAATTTTACCATATTACGTTGCAATTCAGCCTATCAAAGGAATGATGCACGTTGCCTGTCTACACTATATGCGTGAAGATACCCAGTTTTGTTGAATTGGTAAGGTTGGATTTAATGATCACATACAAACACAACAAATGTATGCACTATGCACTCACTGTAGTTGCTATGGATGAAAGTGTCTTCTAAGTGGCATAGATATATTAGTATTATAGATTACAAGGACATATATCTTACTGGTAGGGAGAACAGCAGGATCCCAAGGAACAAGAGCACAAGCAGGAGGACTATCAAACCAATGAAGATCCATTTGAATCTGCGCCATATGATGAACTTCATGGTCTTGCATGGACTGGTGAACCAGAAGAAGGAAGTGTCGGGGCGACTGTATGGGGAGAGAAACAACAAAGCACATTTTTCTGGGTGCTCATCCATTTGACTTGATGTTACATTGTGTTCTAAAATGGGGGGAGGGTAACCATGCGTAGGCCGAAGCAAGCCCAGTTTGAAATGTAGACTCTTATTGGGTGCATGTTGTCACTGAACGTTTTAGCACTATGTAGTTAGTATGTTAAAACATTCTACTTACAATGTACAAGCTACAATGTTTATTGTCGTAGGTGGTTGAAAGGTAACTTGTGGATGTGGTCTTACTTAGGAAAGTCTAGTTTGGGGTTCATGTTGGGTTCGTCCCGGCCCTTCCCAGCAGGCCTCTCTTCTACCTCCCTCTCTTCCACTATTTCCAGGGTCATCTCCACCTTCCCCTATGGGAACACAGAGACAGTCATGAACACTCCGCAGACTTTCTCATCCATCGTCTATGTGATCTATAAACACATTTAGCCCTAAAGCTTGTGACTTTCACGTCGTTCTGTTTATCAATACTGTGTAAAGGATCAAACTGACTGAATACTGTCGCCTATGCGCAGGCATTTCTGGTTATCAATTCATTCACAATGACACATGATCCACTATACGAATTTCCTTTGAGGAAATCTGTATTATCTTATTTTACATTTACATCTTAGGCTTATCCAGAGCGGCTTTCATTCATCTTAAGGTAGCTAGGTACGACAACCACATACCACAGTTATAGTAACTTTCCAATGGGAAAGGTTGGTGTGTGTGCGTGCGTTCTGTTCATGTGTGTGTGTTGTCCGCAGGGCCGGCCCTACCGATAATCAACATAAACGGACGCTAGGTCAGTGTCAGAGTCTCAACTTCCTGTTGAGAGTTATAATAGTAGAAAACACAAGGTGTAATTTTGAAATTTGGTAGTACATCAGCAGTGTTCCTCCATTGATTTTGGAGGCACAAAGGTAGCCTAGCGGTTAAGAGAGTTGGGCCAATAACCGAAAGTTCGCTGTTTCAAATCCCCGAGCTGACTAGGCGAAAAATCTGACATGTCCATGAGCTGAGCTCCTGTATGTCACTCTGGATAAGAGCGTCTGCTAAATGACTTTTGTTAGTCGCTCTCATCCAGATATTGTATGAACATGGCATAAGTCATGGTAGAATTGCAGTAAATTAGCTTTTAACTGCAAAATATTCTCTCCGCCCCATGGCAGAATGTGTAGAATTGCAGAAAAATGTATTTAAATCAGCGACATTTTCTCTACTCAAGGCAAAACCGGGAAATTAACTTAGAATTTGCCATTTTTTCTTTCAGTTTCACAACAGGACTTACACCCAGGATGTGCTTCCCGTCCTGCTCTATCATACAAGGCCACCAGCCCCGCACAGACTTCTGGGAGAACAGAGAGTTGGGCTGTGGTTGTTTGGAAGGGGTGGAGCCTGTAACCCCTGGCAACATTTTCAGACTGCATTTCTCAGGGGTCTTGGCAGGGGGGATCAGATGAAGCAGGTCCAACTCAACTGTGCCTGTGTCCCAAATACAACACAAACTGGATTAGCAATCCCTTTATATCAACGTTTCCTTCTCACATTTCCTACTCACCGTTATCTGTTATGTACTGCAGACCTGGGTTTAAATAAGATTGGTTTTCAGATGCTGATGGATGTTTCTTGTTATTGTCTTGATGGACAATACACATTAATTCATTCAATGAGTCAGTCAGTCATTCAGTCTGTCAGATTTTTGGGGACATCTGGTGATGTTAAAAAGAGGAACACTTTGTATCAGTTACTTTAGATCAGAGGAAAGAAATATAACTTACCCAGGTAGTCATCCAGTGAGAATTTGTCATTGTCCCAAATCTGGACGATCAACTTTGGGGGCGTCCGAAACTCGGTTTGGTCCAGATTCCAAAAATGCTCCTGACAACAAACCAAAACAAACACTTTTGGATGTTAGTCTGGAACTCAACATCTGCCCAACATACACGTTTCTTCAACTATTATTTATTGTCAAACTTTGACTAAATTTGTCATAATGCTTCACTTCAGGTCGAAATTGTAAAAGCGAATGTGTTAGCTCAGTTGGTAGGGCATGGTGTTTGCAATACCAGGATAGTGGGTTCGATTCCTGGTACCACCCATACATAAAATGTATGCACAACACGCATGACTAAGTCGCTTTGGATAAAAGTGTCTGCTAAGTGACGTATAGCATTATATTATAGTCAAATAAAAGCAATAAATAATTAACGCACTTTCCTGGAAATGAGGCACAGTTGCTCTGCGGGCAGGTAGTCAAAGCCAAAGACAAATCGCCAGTTGAAGCTGCCGTCACCATCCAGGGATCTGTAGTGGACGTCTGTCTTCTGCTTGTCCTCCTCCATACCAGGCATCCATCTGCAAATAAACAAACCGTCACACTGTTTCTCACTTTAGATAGCTAGTGATACGTCTGGGCTGAGATACAGGTCGATTAAGTGGCTCAAAGCATAGTCCAGTTTCAGCTGGAATTAAACATTAAGGCAGGGGTGTTTGAGTTTTAAAAATATGTATTTTTATTTGTTTTGGACAAAAAAAAATGTGTGGGGGGGAAACAAACTCAATATACTTTAAAATTGAAATGGTGTAGAAATGATAATGGACCTACATTCATACAGTTTCTTGACCGTGTCCAGCTCGCTAATTATCACCGAAATGAAAGCTATAGTAGGGAGCATCAGAAATTCCCAAAACGATGGATAGAGGACTATTTTTTGCCAATTTTGACGCAGAGGAAATATAACAAATGTTCAGTGCGTCCCTTTAGACTTCGTTGAAGACCGAATGCGGCCTCCGGGGCAAAATGAGTTTGACACCCCTGCTCTAGGGCCTATTTACTCCATCAACAATACATGATTGTTTCTCTATCAATTCCCTGTTTACTGTTGTGTATGCCACCAATCGAGTAGGCAATGGGGTACACTCTCATGCACTCTGCAATGAAAACATTTCAACATAAGAATGAAGTGAAGGTTGGTCGTGTCTTTACTTGTGTGTATTTTTTTATGTTTGTTTTGGACACCTAGGTTTTCCTGCTAGAACCAGCACCTGGATCTAAAGTAGATGGACAGCTGGTCACAGGGTTTTCACTTCTTTTTTGCACACTTAAAATGTAGGGTTCACTACCCTTGCTTGATCAGCAATACAGTACAATCCGTATGAGTAGCCAATCACTCAATGCTGTACCATTGAGTAGCCAATCACTCAATGCTGAACCATTGAGTAGCCAATCATGCTCTGCCATACCCTTTGACATAAATGTCACTCATCTCCTCTCCGGTGATGCTGGTCTCATCCAGTATGACATCAGTGGTGTTCCAGACGATAGCCCGCAGGAAGTACCTGTTGAAAAACATCATACTCTTAAAGGCTCAATCTGCCATTTCAATAAACAGCCTGACACTGTCACTTTGTTTGGTAAATGTAAAGGTATGGGGTGGGGATGTAACCACGCAAAGTAATAGGCAGAGCTGAGAATGCAAGGACAGACTGTCTATGGGATTTACACAATTCATGCACAGTCATCCTGATTCCCATGTAAAATAGCCTTATGAGTAACCGAAATGTATGTTTTCTCTCATGTCTAACTATCAGTAATGGTGAAAAGACAATTATATTTGCTGACACCCTGCAGTCAAATTTTGGCACCAATAGAATAGCTAGCTAGCTATGTAAACCTCTCCCCTCCACGATGATGGTTACAAGGTGGTACTTATTTAAATTAGGTAAGAGAATAAGACGTTACCATTGGTGTATTAAAATTAGGCTTTAAGTCATGTCACATAAAGCCTCCATTAACCCTGCCTCCTGAGTTCACATTTTTAACACAGAGGAGGAAGCCAGTAAGTTTATGATAAAACTTAATCAATGTACCAGCAACAGTCATTTCTTGTACTTTGGTCATCCTACTTTGATCTGGTTTCATCCAAATATCATCAAATATAATGAAAAACATGACTTGACTGTGCGGGATCTTTAAAAACTATTGTAGTATTCATTTGTAATGTATGAAGGCCCTCACTTCTTGGCTTGGCGTGGAGTAATGTGGCAGGGAGGTCCCGGTAAACCCAGGCTCTTCGGGAAGATGTCCACCCACATCTGAATCCTTCCCTACAGATGGGGAGAGTGAGAGCCAATACAATTGGTAAGTATTCTCTAGACCAGCCTTTCTCAAACCTCTCCTTGGGGACCCCCCAGAGCTAGCAAAGGTGATTCAACTTGTCAACTAAACATCAACGTCAAGCCCTTATTTCTTGAATCAGGTGTGCTAGTTCAGAGCTACAACAAAATTGTGAAACGTCTGGGGGTCCCAGAGGAGAGGTTTGAGAAGCACTGCTCTAGACAATGTCATGTTGTCACACAACAAACAAACACCTCATGTAGACATTTCTTTTTTTCCCTATTTTTTTTCTTGGATAATGTGGCCTGATAATGCAGTACAATGTGTGGACGTTTCATAAGGGCAATAAGGAGACACTTTATAATAAGGTTCATGAATAAGCATCAATACATTATTTATAAACTATTTATGAGCATTTCATTATTTATAAATGCATTTATAAAGTGTTATCAGGAAAACACTAACAAGGTACTAACCTGGGAAAGTGTAGGTTGGTAAGAACTGTAGAGAGTCCTGGTCTCCACATGCTCTGGTACCAGACCCTGTTTCCTGAGGACATGCAGGGCCATCCTCTCCCTGGCTGGACCCAGGTGCTGGTGGATGACTCTGTTGGCCTCTAGCGACAGGACACACAACTCAGTCAGGAGTTTGGGTTGATGTTCAGATGACTAATACATTCACTATGTTGTGGTTGAAGTAAAATGCCAAATGCCACATATAAGAATTTGTTACGCAGAATCTTTTGAATATTAATTCTGTTTTATCTGTGGAACTCCTCCAATAGAACTGAATGTACCTCAGAGGGTTGAATACTAACTTCTTGGGCAAATCTCCCATTGAAATGGATGGTTTACAAGGAGGTCAATTAACACAACCCTTGCCTAGCTAACAACGTGTGGTTTGCTACTGAGTGGTTTACTTTACCAAAGTCCAGCAGACTGTAGTCTCTCCCCCCGAAGGAGAGCGTGCTGCCGTCAGCGGTGTTGTGGGGTGGAGGGATCCCTCTCAGTCTGGCCAGGTTCTCCAGGATCTGGGAGGGCTTCAGCTGATCCCTCCACTGGTTGGTCCCTGAGCTGTTTTGTAATGTTATATAATTATGATATCATATAATACAATAGCATTCCCTAGTGGGGGCTGGATTAGGCCAGAATAAAAATTGAGCTGAACTGGGCAACTACAGGCAATTTAAAGGCATGAATTATAAATAAAACGGATCATAGACACAGTCGGAAAGTTGGACAGAGAGACTTGTAGACAGTCGTGTAGACAGACAGACGCACAGACAGACACGCGCACACATGCACATACACACTCACATGCAGTAGGACTGTGGCAGGCCGCAGTAGGAGCCGAAGCGAGAGAGGAGTCTGTTCTCCAGGTCAATGACCGTCTCTCCCACTTTCTCATCTCGGCTGAGCAAGTCATAGTCGTACACGGCTATCTTCAGGTCTTTGTCTTGAGGGAGGAAACAGGACAGCTCAAACATCCTGACACAAGAGGAAGAGATGAGGTTAACTTGGTGAGATGCACTTCTGTGTGCATTGTTGATTTCACTTGGCTGAAACAACTTTATACATTTCAAAATAAAACTAATTCATCCATCCATTCATGCATGAATTCATTTATTAATTAATTAATTAATTCATCCATCCATCCATTAATTCATTCATTCATTCAACAGTTTCAGTGGCATTTTGACAGTTTTCTATAAGTGAAGGTTTTAGTTAAAACTACTACTGTATTCTACCTGCCAAACTCTGGATTAAGGGTGTTTGGTTTGTAGTCATCTCTGTCATCTTTTGTTTTCTTCCCCAAAGAGATCTTGATGTAAGGGTCACACTAAAAAGCAAAAACAAACACAAATGTTGAAATATGGTATGGTGTTAGTGTGGGAAAAGGCTATATAGAATTGATAGGCTGGTCAGAGCAGCGCTACGGCGGGAGCCCGATCCGGGCGGAGGTCCATCGAGGAGGATGTACGTACCCAAGGCTGTGGGCTCGCGACTGCTTCAGTGGGAGCACGCGTCCGACCTCACCAGCCATCCGGAGGGGGGCGCCAGGACGTTGGAGTTCCTGCGTAGGAGGTTCTGGTGGCCATCTGCTGAGGGGGATATGCGCGCCTTCGTGGCTGCTTTTTCTGGTGTGCGCACGCATGAAGGGCTCACGTCAGCCCGCGGCAGGGCTGCTCCGACACCTGCCTATCCCCAAGCGCCCCTATTCCCAGAGCAAGAGAAGGAGGCGGCGGTCCCGTCGGGCCATTCAGAGTTGTCCGGCGAGTCAACCCAGTGACCTACCGCATTCAACTTCCCCCCACCATGCGGGTGCATCCCACATTCCATGTGTCCCTCCTCTAGCCCGTCGCCACCTGTCCCCTGGCTCCCCTTCCTCGTCCTGTTCCCCCGCTGAGCCTCGTCGGAGGACAGCCGGCTTTTACGGTGGACCGGATGGGGAGGGGTCTCCTATTTCTGGTGGACTGGGAGGGTTATAGGCCGGTGGAGTTGTCCGGGGTGCCCAGGAGGGACATTCTGGACCCAGGGCTGATACAGCATTCCGTCGCCTCCACCCAGAGGCGCCAAGGTGAACGGCTGGGGCCGAGGTGAACGGCTGGGGCGTCGGGGGGGGGGGGGCGGGGCACTGTTACAGGAGTGGGTCACAGTTCCGGAGCGACCCACTTGGTGTCATCCTCCGACAACCATAGGCACCTCCTCACTCACAGTCGGGACTAATTATATGCCTATTGGTGTCACCTGTGGCTATCTGATTCACCTGTGTATTTATGTCCTCACTTCCCTGTGTTCCCTTGCTCAGTTTTCTCTGCTAATTCCTTGATGTCAAGCAGTACGTATCAGTGTCGGATCACGTGACGGAGTTACAGGTACTTGAGAAGTGTTCTCCCTGTGTCATTGTGTTTTTCCAGTTAGAGTTAGTATTTCATATTGTTTGCTGTCAGCCTGTTTTTTGGACCACCAGTAAAGATCCTTGTTTCACCATCCTTGCCTACTGCCTACTGTCTATCCTGCACCGCACCTGGGTCACACCTCACACCAACCCTTACACACTCACCATGCCGTTGTTGTCTTTAGGCTGCAGGTCCATGCATCGCACCACGTAGATCCTGACCAGGCACTCCTGCAACCCGCTCTCAGGCAGCTCTCTGAACTGGCGCGGCGGGGCTGGCACCTCTGGGTCATCAGATAGGGGGTACACCCGGAACGAGCCCTACAGGACAGGACACACCAGCAGGGTCAGGGGTCAAAAGTCAGGCTTGGTGTCAATACTTAGGCTGGGTTCACATATAGAGTGGAGAAAATGAGGACGTTTTATCATTGATCCTACATTGATCCTACATTGATCCCCCACCAGCTATATGTACAGGGCTTTAAAAGGCCCCCAGTCTCCTTCTTCTGAGTGAATTTAGAATTTAAGCACTGCATTTTAGAATTGGCACGGATAACCCTCCATATGCTGTGGCATGACACACACACAAAAAAAGACTGCATCTGTTAGCGAGAGCAATCTGGTAGGAACTCCACAAAGGCCACAAGGTGGCAAGAAAATGCTTTTAATATCGATGTTCACTGGGGATCACTGCGGATAGTTGGGCGTTATGCCTGTTATGCATGTATACAGGATCAGTGTAGAGAGCAGAGTCGGAGTGCTGATTTCCCTTTTAGATAATAATGATCATAATGAATAAGATCAGAACATACTCTGAGACACTTTTTGAAAATGGGCTCTGGACAGGACTCCCTTGAAAATATATCTTAACAGGATGACGTGTATACATGAAGGATCATACATTCTTAAGAAAAAAAGGTCTGTGATCACCTTGAACTCTCCGACCACTGAGGGGTCATCCTCCTCATCCTCAGTCTTCCCCCGCTGCAGTCGGAACGTTTTACAGAAATCTGTCAGCCCTCGGAACTCTGGGACCTCCTCCAGCTCACCTTCATACACCTGTGAGAACACACAAATATCACACTGTTATACACATGAGAGGACACATACATATTTTTTTACATTTTAGTCATTTAGCAGACGCTCTTATCCAGAGCGACTTACAGTTAGTTAGTGAGTGCATACAAACGCACATATCACACAACCTGAAATACCTTAAGACACACACAGATACACATACACAAATCAAAATCTGTAGCTCAATTGGTAGAGCATGGCGCTTGTAACGCCAGGGTAGTGGGTTCGATCCCCGGGACCACCCATACGTAAAAATGTATGCACGCATGACTGTAAGTCGCTTTGGATAAAAGGGTCTGCTAAATGGCATATTATATATTATATAAATCAAGCCCAAAATTATTTGCACCCTCAATAAAGATGACCAAAAAACACTGTATAAAATAAATAATACAAACACAGCTATATTGTATGTGCATATTTGGGGGGAAATGTTATACTAATACAGAGAAAGAGATTTTGTTTAACAAGTAATAACAAAACATCTAAAAAAAGACTCAAAGTTATTGGATCCCGTTTTCAATACCCCAGCACCCTCCCTTTGTGAGGATAACAACACTGAGCCTTTTTCTAAAATGTTTTATGAGATTGGAGAACACATTGGGAGGATTCTTAGACCATTCCTCCATACAAAATATTTTCAGATCCTTGATATCCTTCATCTGCGCTTATGGACTGCCCTCTTCAATTCAAACCACAGGTTTTCAATGGGGTTCAAGTCCGGAGACTGAGATGGCCATTACAAGATGTTGATTTTGTGGCCAAAGAGCTCTATTTTCATGTAATCTGACCATAGCACCGGTTCCAATCCAAGTGCCAATGCCGTTTAGCAAACTCCAGGCGGTGCTATGGTCAGATGACATGAAAATAGAGCTCTTTGGCCATGTACACCAGTGGTGGGTTTGGTGTCGAAAGAAGGATGCGTATGCAGAAAATAACCTCATACCTACTGTAAAATATGGTGGTGGATATTTGATGTTACGAGGCTATTTTGCTTCCACTGGTCCTGGGGCCCTTGTTAAGGTCAACGGCATCATGAACTTTACCAAGTACCAGGATATTTTTGCCAAAAACCTGGTTGCCTCTGCCAGGAGGCTGAAACTTGGCTAGAAGTGGATCTTCCAGCAAGACAATAACCCCAAGCACACATCAAAATCCACAAAGAAATGGTTAATTTACCACAAAATCAACATTTTGTGATGCCATCTCAGTCGCCGGACTTGAACCCCATTGAAAACCTGTGGTTTGAATTGAAGAGGGCAGTCCATAAGCGCAGACGAAGGATATTTATTTCTCATGTTTATCAAGGGTGCCAATAATTTGGGACCTGACTGTATGTACAACCCTGATACACCTGAGATGATACACACAATTCACACACCTTCATACATATGAGAAAACACACATTTCTCACAGCATCACCATTATACTGCTTGTCGTGTAAAAAACTCAGGTGGGTGTTAAACATTGATAGAAAAGGTCCTATGTACAGTCCTTGTGGCCATGGTAAGACAAAATAAAACCAGGTCAACTCAAACCTTTCAGTCATGGAGACAGTAGTGGTAGAACGTTCTTACTGTACCTTTAGGGTGTCGTATCCTTTTTTGAGGTACGGCCCACACTTCTCGTGCTCTCCCATAGAGGCATAGAACTTACTCCACCAGTCAACTGCCTCCTCCTCCTGCAAAACAGGCATACTCAAATAAGCCTCAATAACAGCACATTTTGACTCCGTCAGAAGTGTACAAGCCGTCAAAAATTTCATTATTTCCATCCTTGATAATATGTATTCATAAAAGAAAGGTAAAATCTCACCTTCTCTTTGTGGAGCTAAGAAGAAAAACAGAATCAAATCGTCAGAATGTGTAACCACACAACACAATTTTGCTAGCCTGGTCCCAGATCTGTTTGTGCTATCTTGTCAACTCTTTGTCACTCATTGTCATGCCAAGCAATTTTTACAAGACAGCAGAAACAGCCTGGCACCCAGGCTACAGTGCTGGTACATTTCTGATAAAGTAACACAACACTAAGACAAGCTCATTCTGTAAAGTCCTTTTTGAGTTTTACAGTAGCTACCTCAGTATTAAGGATGGGCCTATCCTCCATGTTAATGATGATGTCTCCTTGAGTTACTGCCATCATGGCCACTAATAAAGTAATACACAACAGAAAAGAAAGGGGGTAGTAAATTGATATATGACATATACAGTACAGTACTCTAGCAATGTTGTGTGTGGATGTGTGTGTGTGTGTGTGTGTGTGTGTGTGCATCTGTGTGCGCATTCGTGCATACATTCATGCCTTCATGCGTATTTGTGTGCGTGCATACGTGGGTCTGTTTGTATGTGTGTACCTTTGGCAGACATGGCCACCTCAGCATTGGTGACGTAGGGGTCACAGCGGAACTCCTCCAGGGAGTAAATGGTACACTGGCCCACGATGGGCTTCCTGCCGAAGGGCCGGTGGTCGATCACCTTCAGAACGATGGGAGGGGTGTACATCTCCTCTTTGGGTAGGAGCTTGGGGGGGGGGCAGGTAGACCAAGGGAAGCAGGGGGTTTAGGGTTAACCTGGCTCAGACAAATCACACAGTGCTACCAGTGATACAGAAACTACATTTTACCTATACATATTAGTCATTTAGCAGACGCTCTTAATGACTTACAGTTAGTGCATAAACTATAGGATCAAATCGAAGACAATTAATTAATTAAACAGAACGCATAATATAAATAAATGCAGAGACTTTTAAACTGGTTTATCTTAATGGTTGTCAAACATTTCAACCTAAGTAATTATTTATTGGGATAGAAAATGCATAAAATTCCTGTAATTGGGGTCCTTAAAGCTGGAATCTTCAGTGGTGATACTGCCACGTCTGTTTGAGATATTACAACAACAAAGACGTTATTTCAAACAACGAACACTGTTTATTTGCTTCAGACATCATTGCACATCATTGCAGGCGCGATACGATTTTTTTGTTTACCATGATGCTGGATGCTCATCTCCTCCATTACAAAAACAATAACAATTGCGCCTGGGGTGACCGCAGGTTAGCGTTTTTTGCCATGAATCATTTTCTTGTGGTCACTAGCTGGCACAGCCACAAAGTTATAAAATCTGATTTTAAACCTAACCTTAACCACACTGCTAGCCCTAATGCCTAACCCTAACCTTAAATTAAGACCAAAAAGCTCATTTTCGTTTTCATGAATTTTTACAATATAGCCAATTTTGACTTTGCAGCTGGCCTATCTAAGGGGAAATCACTCAGTTCTGCCTCCATGGATCCTGCGGGTCGACCAGTGGTGCTGTTTCACCTTTTGCGGATTTCAGCTTTAAGGATTAGCCTGGTCCCAGATCTGTTTGTGCTGTCTTGCCAGCTCCTATGGTCATTGTCAATGCCAAACACAAACATATCTGAGACCAAACTAGTTAAGTATCACCTTGGATAGAAATCTACAGTATGTATCCATTTTATGGTGTACAGATAAAATACCAGTAAATACCACTCAAATGCAGTACATGCATGTCACGTTCATTCAGTCACTTTATTTACGGAGAGAGCATTTTTATTTTCCTTCCAGTCCCTGATATTAATAGTATATCTCATAGAGAGAAGTGTTATACAGTACACTGAGTTTGAAGGGAAGTTGCAGTACCACTTTAAAGAAGAGGACAGATCCGGGGAAATTGGGGTTCTTCTTGATGTTCTTGATGACAGCCGTCTGGACGACCTCCCCCCCACACTCCACTATGAGACTGGGAGAGGTGACCGTGGCCAACTGGTAGGTCTTCATGTTCCTCAGACCCCAGGCTAAGATCTAGGACACAACACACACACATGCTCACACACATGCAGGCACACAGAAACGTGTGAGATTGTGAGAAAGAGAAACACAGAGGAGAATGTGTGTGTGTGTGCATGTGTGCTTGCGTGTGTGCGTGTTCATGTGTGTGAATGTGTGTGTGTGTGTGTGTGTGTGTATGAGTTCATGCATGCACAAATGTGCGTGTGATGGTGTTGCAGGCTGCCTGAGGCCTCACCTCAATGGCGGTAAGCTGTACGACAGGCCTGATTCCCTGGGGAACCATGTAGAGCGTCGTTCCTCGTCTTGGGGGCACCAGGGGCAAGTCACTCTCATTGGCCTAAAAGTAATACACATCAATAAATCAATAAAATGTATTTTATATCGTGATTTTTTAAACAAAAAAAAGTGCTTTACGGTAACTCGACCTGGACTGGAGTTGGTGGAAGTTGCACCAACCACTGACACACAGATATTTTTCACCTGCCTGGTGCTTGAGGTTAGGGGTAGAGCAATCTGATCCTAGATCTGTGGTTAGGAGCTACTTTTACCTTGAATGGTCACCATTTGGAAACAACACTGGGCACTACCCAGCTAGCATATTTGTTTCATTGGAAGTTGTGGGAACATTTTTGGTTCCCCATTTGTTCTGGGAAAGAAGCCATAACTTTCTTAAACGTTCTGAGAACGTAAGTGAAAATTTCACCTGTTCTGGGAACGTCATTTTTAAATTGCAGGGAGGTTCTGAGAACGTTTTATTATGGTTCTCTGAAAATGTTCCTGGGAGGTTTTCAAAACTTTCTGAGAATGGAAATTGGTAGTTAAATATACTATAGTTATCACGTTTCATATTGAATTTATTAACTACAAAAAGGGAAGACCTGTTTTTATTTAAATTCTGGTGCCGCTCTGCACACATAAACTTGTTATCTAGCTAGCATGTTAGCTAGCTCTGGTCTAGCTCTCAAATTCTAAGTGGCATTATATGTAATGGAATGGAACTGAGAGTCATGATCAAGGGCTAGCTCTGGTCCAATGTTAGTTAAGCCAACTCTCTGAAGTTCAGACATTCAAAGTTCCTTCATAGAAACCGCTCCTTAGGTATAATTCTGTGGGTCTAATTTAGATAATACATGTCATAACAACAAGATGCCCAGCGCTTCATGACCAGCGCTCTCCTCACCTGCAAAATGTCAGTCGCATGTCGCACCCTACACTACACTTGTCTGTTCAATGCATGTACATAGCTTGCCCGCTCCATAGCAAGCTGCTCTATCCATTGCTGATGTAATTTAATGTCAAGCTAAAAGTAAAAAAATGTAGATTTCAGAGGTTTAGAAAGGAACAATATAAACTGTTACTTTTTGGGGGTTCAAACCGGTTCAGAACTTTATTTTGCTGGTCGGAACAGTGGAACGGAACGAAAAAAATAATGGTTCTGTTCAGAACGAAACATTTGGAAAATAATTTTGGTTCCAACCCCTGTGCAGAAGTACTGAAATTCCCACAGAAGAACGTTGTTTCTTAACGTTCTCATAACTATTTGAGAACATTCCCAATGTCAAACCAGTTGGAGAATGTTCCTAGAACATTACCAACATTTTAATTAAATGTAACCATTTTGGACGTTTTAGGAAACGTTCTGTTAAAGTAATGAAATACCAAGAAAATAACGTTTATTTGTCAGTTTCCTTAAATGTGCTGAGAATGTTCCAAAGCCAAGCAACTATCCTGCACCATTCCCAGAAAGTTGTGGGAAGGTTGTATGCAAAATAACCATAGGACCACCAAGCTTTCACCAAGCTCTAAGAAACATACGGTTCTCAGAACGTTATGTGCTAGCTGGGTAGTACTTTACCTTGTCTTTCAGCAATAGCTCGGCAGCCACCAGCATCTCTCCAGCGTTGCGGCCTTTCGTGGTGACGGGGAACCACAGCAGTTTGGGGGAGACCGCCGTGCCGGGGTCCAGCTTCACCACAGGGGGGCACGTACAGCGACCCATGGCCTCGTCCTTACCCTGAGAGCCAGACACAGCACAGGGATATGTAGCATCTACATTTACATTTTAGTACATTTAGCAGACAATCTTTTTCAGAGTGACTTACAATCAGTGCATTCAACTAAAGTAGGTAAAACAACCACATATCCAGATAATTCCAAGTAAAACCTAATAGTACAAGAGTAACCGTAAAGGAAAAGATAAATACAACAGTGCACTCATCCAAGATGTTTCCGAGATACACGCTTGAAACAATAAAAGTATCAACTGCTTGCACTAGTCAAAAACAATGGGACATAAATATTGTTGAACTTACAATATGACGCAGTCGAAATAGTCAAGGCTGGATGTGACTTAACAGGGCACAGGTGAATAAGTCCAGGTGAACAGGCAGTGGATGGAAATTGACGGGTGTAATGTATTGACTTGACTCGGACTCACGGGTATCATTGAAATGTACTTTAGTGGTGGTCGCACACATTTACCACATACATGTACATCAGTGTATCACATGTATGTACAGTCGTGGTCAAAGGTTTTGAGAATGATACAAGTACTGGTCTTCACAAACTAAGCTGCTTCAGTGTTATGAGATATTTTTGTCAGATGTTACTATGGTATACTGAAGTATAATTACAAGCATTCCATAAGTGTCAAAGGTTTTTATTGACAATTACATTAAGTTTATGCAAAGAGTCAATATTTGCAGTGTTGACCCTTCTTTTTCAAGACCTCTGCAATCCGCCCTGGCATGCTGTCAATTAACTTCTGGGCCACATCCTGACTGATGGCAGCCCATTCTTGCATAATCAATGCTTGAAGTTTGTCAGAATTTGTGGGTTTTTGTTTGTCCATCCGCCTCTTGAGGATCGACCACAAGTTCTCAATGGGATTAAGGTCTGGGGAGTTTCCTGGCCATGGACCCACATTTTCGATGTTTTGTTCCCCGAACCACTTAGTTATCACTTTTGCCTTATGGCAAGGTGCTCCATCATGCTGGAAAAGGCATTGGTCATCACCAAACTGTTCTTGGATGGTTGGGAGAAGTTGCTCTCGGAAGATGTGTTGGTACCATTCTTTATTTATGGCTGTGTTCTTAGGCAAAATTGTGAGTGAGCCCACTCCCTTGGCTGAGAAGCAACACCACACATGAATGGTCTCAGGATGCTTTACTGTTGGCATGACACAGGACTGATGGTAGCGCTCACCTTGTCTTCTCCGGACAAGGTGTTTTCTGGATGCCCCAAACAATCGGAAAGGGGATTCATCAGAGAAAATGACTTTACCCCAGTCCTCAGCAGTCCAATCCCTGTACCTTTTGCAGAATATCAGTCTGTCCCTGATGTTTTTCCTGGAGAGAAGTGGCTTCTTTGCTGCCCTTCTTGACACCAGGCCATCCTCCAAAAGTCTTTGCCTCACTGTGCGTGCAGATGCACTCACACCTGGCTGCTGCCATTCCTGAGCAAGCTCTGCACTGGTGGTGCCCCGGTCCCGCAGCTGAATCAACTTTAGGAGACGGTCCTGGCGCTTGCTGGACTTTCTTGGGCGCCCTGACGCCTTCTTCACAACAATTGAACCGCTCTCCTTGAAGTTCTTGATGATCCGATAAATTGTTGATTTAGGTGCAAGCTTACTAGCAGCAATGTCCTTGCCTGTGAAGCCCTTTTTGTGCAAAGCAATGATGACGGCACATGTTTCCTTGCAGGTAACCATGGTTAACAGAGGAAGAACAATGATTTCAAGCACCACCCTCCTTTTAAAGCTTCCAGTCTGTTATTCTAACTCAATCAGCATGACAGAGTGATCTCCAGCCTTGTCCTCGTCAACACTCTCACCTCTGTTAATGAGAGAATCACTGACATGATGTCAGCTGGTCCTTTTGTGGCAGGGCTGAAATGCAGTGGAAATGTTTTTTGGGGATTAAGTTCATTTTCATGGCAAAGAGGGACTTTGCAATTAATTGCAATTCATCTGATCACTCTTCATAACATTCTGTAGTATATGCAAATTGCCATCATCAAAACTGAGGCAGCAGACTTTGTGAAAATTAGTATTTGTGTCATTCTCAAAACTTTTGACCACGACTGTATAGTGCTCGGCTGGTATTGCACCACTAAGTGTCGCTAATACATTACAACTGGTAGAGTAAGTGAGGGTAGGATAGGGTACGTACCACCTGGTCACTGTCGTAGAGCTCTAGCACCACGTTGGGGGGGTTGAGTGCAATGGTCTGGGGGTCTCCATAGATCTCGATGTCATTAAAGATGAGGGTCTGGTCCCAAATGGGGTTCAGAGTGGCCCTGATGACCTCCGTGGTCTTACTGACATGGAGGAAGGACACATGGGCGTAGGGATCTGAACCAGGAGACCAGAGCACAGTCATTGTATTGATAAAACTGATTTAATCAGCTAGTGGTTCATTACAACTGCTGTGAGGATCGGGATATGCTTCCACCTCCACCTCTCTCTTTCCCCACGCAATGCTAGTGGAAACAAACCAGTCTGTTTCCACTAGCATTGCTTAAATGTTTCAAAAGTGCTAGCCAGGATATTGTGGACGGTGCTCAATAACTAGCTAACAAACAAATCGTTTGGATGTAACAATCCGCTTGGTAAATTGAAAATAAGCTAAAAAAATTAATATGTGAGCTATATATTTTTTTATGGTGTTCCTCACCTGAGAAGCTGTCCCTGTCCATGGCGATGAGATTCCTGGCCTGGTAGACATACACCCTCAGATGGTACGTATACGACCCTGAGGAGAGAGTGATAGTGATTTAATGTCATCTGAAAAGTGTGGGCCCAGACTTCCTGAGAGGAAGGGCAGTGGAGTGGAGGAATCTGAGGAGAAATAAACATTTAGGCTGCAGCCAGACAGAGATTGTCCGTAAAAAAAACAACAACATTTGAGCCAGTGGTTTTTCTAGTGGAGACACACCTTCACAAACAAAGGAGATGATGAATGTCTATCCGTCAAAAAAACGCTGATGTTGTCCATCTTGTTAAGTATGCAACTCGTATGCAAAATGTGAAAATGAGTTTAACTTTTTGATGGACAAACCGGACCGTGAACGATGCATATGTGTTTTTCATACTCTTTCATCTATCTCTGTGTGGCCACAGCCTTAATCACTTAATCAGTGTCTGCAATGTTACTCACTGTCAAAATGACAGGAAACGGTGGGTGTGTTGGCACCAAACAGTCTGGCTGCGTCCTTCTTACTGGCCTTCTCATCAACATCTACCCCCTGTAGACAAAACACAGAGGCTGCATTTACACAGACACCCCCAGTCTGATCGTTTTCACTAATTGGTCTTTTGACCAATCAGATTTGCTCTTTTACCAATAAGTGGGGAAAATATCAGAATTGGGCTGCCTGTGTAAACGTAGCCAGAGAAACAGAGACCCCTTCAGAACAGGACTAGCAAGGCCTTCATTAGAGAGATGGGTAATTCCAGAGTGGTGAAAGTAGAATACATTTGTCTTTATTTTATGAATATTACTTTATCATGATCATGCATTATGAAAATATTTGCATTGATTACAAGCTCATCATGACATGACATCAGGACATAATAACACAATCATCACAACCATGGCCCTGTCCAGAAAAAGAAACCCTAGACCCTACCCCCTAGACACATAGAAGATTTTAGATTATTGGACCCCTATAGAGGGCCCGCTGGAGCAATAACGATATTGCTTAAATCTATCCAATCCTCTTGAATCTCCAGAAGTGGACTAGGGGTTAGGGTTTGTTTCTGGATAGGGTCCATGATGGTACAGCAGCACAAATAGCACAACACTGTAGATAAATAAATAGGGCATGAGTCAACTCCTGTCTAATCTGTGCCTTTTGAGTGCTGTGCCAACCAGGATCACTGGGCAGGAAGGGGCAGATGGAGGAGGATAATGAGAGGATATTATAATCAAGATAACACATTATAAGGCACTTGGCCAAATCCCATTTTATTAACATGGACTGGGTTTCCCAAAGCCTTTGTAGCTAAAGTAGTACTTTATTTCTCTCCACAACCCAGTCACACAGCTGGGAGATTATACAATTGATGACTGATAGTCAATCTTCTGCACGTGAACATTCAACATTTGTCAAATGAAGCACTTTTGATGTACTTGTGTGGTATGAGAGTTTAAGTCTAGCCTTCCTGTGTGGTCAATTGTTTTTGAACTCAGAAGGGGTTACTAACCAGCGCCCCCTCCAGTCTGAAGATGGCTGACGCTCCCATACCATCTGACAGAGCCATCTTCCGTCTCCAGCGGCGACGGCGGAATGTGTCAGACGAACGCTCCTTCCTGTGGAACTTCCAGCCAATCAAGGACGAGTATTCCCAGCCTTCACCGGGATCCCGCCTCTGTGGAATCAACGGAGAGGCAGTGGACAGTGTGTAAGAACTAGAACTTTAGCACCTGAAATTGACAAACATACAGACACACACACACATGCTTCCACTCACACTAAACATTTTCCTCCTCTCTTCTTCTATAACCTCTTCCTTCCCCTCCTCCTCCTCTTCCTTCTCCTCATCTTCCTTCTCCTCTTCCTCCTTTTCCTCTTCCTTCTCTTTCTCCTTCCCCTTCTCCTCCTGTTCCTCTTCCTTCTCCTCCTCCCTTCCCTCCTCCCTCCCCTTCTCCTCCTCCTCCTCTTCCTTCTCCTCCTCCCTCCCCTTCTGCTCCTCCTCCCCTTCTCCTCCTCCTCCTCTTCCTTCTCCTCCTCCCTCCCCTTCTGCTCCTCCTCCTCCTCCTCCTCCTCCTCCCTCCCCTTCTCCTCTTCCTCCTCCTCTCACCTCAGGTGCTGCTTTAGTGTCTGCTATTTTCCTGCGTGGTCGTAAGAGTCTCTTCCTGCGGTGGATGTGGTACATCTTCTCTGCTGCTCCCCAGGACTTGGGCTTGTCATCGGGGGGAATGGTGATGCCATACTCCCAACCTGGTACACAACACACAGTGACAAACGGTATACAGATTCAGAGGACATTCAGCTTTATACTGTAGTATCACATTGGTTATAATAGGTAATGTCAAAATATGAGTCCAAATACAGTACAGAAGAGGTGAATCAATGAGATTGTATACAATACAGTGCCATATTGTTCTACACATAATAATACAATCCTTAAACAAGATTGATTGTTTGATTGAAACAAGTATACAACAGTACACTATAAAATCAAACTGAGTGTTAGCATCTGGGTTATGGATATGAAGGGGAATAATTTCAGTGCTTCTTTACCTTTCTCATCCACAGCCCTGTTGCTGTCGAAGCTCCAGTCATCCTCCCACTTCCAGCCAGCAGGACACTCTATCTCCCCTGGACTCTGGCTCTTCTGCCCATTCTACACAAAACAGTCACAATCATTCACTTCCAACATTACACAATGGCTGTATAACAACATGTGATACCACATACAACATCAAAACAATACAGAGACACTGTTTATAAAAGTAGTGAAGTAGCACTCTATTTTCCCCTCTGGGTATTCTGTGTGGGGAGGGATTGATTCACATTGGTTTCTAGTCTGCTAGCAAGTATTTAACTAAGCCTGTGTATTTTGGGGATTAATTGAAACAAGCACCATTGTGGTAAAAGGTAGCTGGCTGTGTAAACTCCCCGACATCAAAACAATAAGCATCACAGTTTGAAAACATCCAGGCTACGTAGCTTAGCCTGAAATCCAGACCTGTTTTCACTCCTTGTACTCCGTGTCATATGCCAAACAGACTGGACATTTGGCAGTCTCAACGTTCAATATGCCGCTGATTGGTTATTAGAAATAACATTATTGTTTTCCAATTCCATGACAACATTAAGGAAAATGGCGCGTGTGCAATATAAAACTAGAATTTTAAGAACAACTATAAATACTGTTATTAAGAAACAACTTGTATTTATTTGTATCTACAATTCTTGGCATGACAAGTAGAGACAAAAAGTGGAACGGTACCCAGGCTATATGCATGCAGCTCTCTTGACAAGGGAAACATACACTAGACAAACATTACTTCTATGTGGCTGACAGTGAGTGATATGTGCATAAAATGAATCCAGGAAAGAGCACCTGTCCCTACGTAGTCTAGGAGATCAAATTGCATAGGAAACAGACTAAATGGCTTCAGTTTCGTTGGCCTCTTTTTGTAAGAAAAAGAGAACATACAATCTCGTCCTGAAGTGAAAATGAATGTGACACTGACGGGTCTCAGCTTAACTTCTCGGTGTTACATATTTATTTCCTCTTGTATTTAGAGGGGTCTGAGTACAGGCGACAGGGTTGTCTCTAGCAATAGTGTGTGTGTGTGTGTGTGTGTGTGTGTGTGTGTGTGTGTGTGTGTGTGTGTGTGTGTGTGTGTGTGTGTGTGTGTGTGTGTGTGTGTGAGTGAGTGAGTGTGTATGAGTGTGTGTGTGTGTGTGTGTGAGAGAGTGAGTGTGTGTGTGTGTGTGTGTGTGTGTGTGTATGTCTGTGTTTGTGTGTGGGTCTGTGTTGCTCTGTCTCACCACATCTGTGAAGGGCTCGGCAGCAGGCTTCCACTCCCCACCAATGAAACGTGTCTCGCTCTGGAAGACCTCGTCTGTGAACTCTGTGTGCCCCGCGTCTGCCTCTGTTAGCAGGCTGAATCACACAGACACACACACACACACACACACACACACACACACACACACACACACACACACGCTTGTTTTACTATCCTTGTGTTGACCAAATAATTGATTCCAATTCAAAATCCTATTTTCCTTAACCTCTAACCCTAACCCTTAACCTCACCCTAACCTTAACCACAAGCCCTGAGTGTGTGTGTGGATGTGAGTATAAGTATGAGTGAATATGTGAGTATGAGTGTGTGTGTGTGTGCGCAGGATACATTTATACTTGTGTGTGTTTAAGCATGCTAACAGCCAACACGCTCACCATTTCTCGGGGTCGACGAACCACTCGCCTTCCCACTCCCACGCCCTGGGGGGCATGAAGCGCTCCTGTTTCAGCTTCACCTTCCCTGTCACGTCAGAGAACTTATGCCGGCACACCAACCCTGTGGTGCCCCACTTCCCAAAAACCTGGGCCTGGTTCTCATACTGAGGGGGGAGAGGGAGAACGAGGGGGTGAGAGAAAAGAGATTTGTCAGCTTAGTAAAGACCAGGTAAAATACCAGCTTTAGGACTGTAAAACAAAGCATTGTAAATAATAATAATATTTACCATTTCTGCGAACACGCTGAAGGTTCCCTCTGAGAAGCTGTTGAACTTCTTCTCGTGGGCAGAGAGCCCCAGCCACATGTTGACACGGAGCTGGACAGGGATCTTCACGCCTTTGTTTTTGTCCATGGGGTACTGCCCGAAACGAACGAACAACAAAACGAAATACTATACATTAGGGTTGAGCGGTATCCAGATTTTCATATCTAGCACTAATCGGCGTTAGGTACCTTTAGCTAACCGGCTAATGTTTCAACGATATTGATGGTATCGAACATCATACCGAAATACATTTACATTTTACATTTTAGTCATTTAGCAGACACTCTTATCCAGAGTGACTTATAGTTTAGTGAGTGCATACATTTTTTTTTTCATACACTGGTATACAGTATATATACGGTATACCATCAAACCCTACTGTACATCACCTATGAAAACGAGAAGTAGCTAACTGCATGTTATCTCTGAATGTTTATGCTATATCTGAGGTTTAAACCAATGCACCTGCGTTCAAACAGATACGCCCCCTGGACTCTTCCTCTCTTCGCCCCCTGACAGACATTGTCATTGGACACAAAACTGATTATGAGCCTCTTCCCAGCAGACAAAACTGAGGAAAACTAGTTGAAAGGACATCAGTTTCTGATTATAATGATGTCATTTCAACCAGTTTCGCTTCAATATCTACTAACAATGTCTGTGGCATGAGTTTTAACTCTCTGTACACCTCAGTAACTGCATGAAGACTGTCTTGGTCCTGCTGCATTATTCCCGTACTATTATCATACTACTATACCAGAGGTAGGCAATTAGATTCAGTAGCGGGACGATTTTTGTCGGATTGCATGGTCGGGAGATGGAACATAATTACAATAATTTGTACACTGCAAATTGACCACTAATTCCAACTAATTCCAAAAAGAGATTGTATTTGAAAATAAATATTTCATACCTTGATTACATTGAGACATGATCACGTTTCTTTTTTTTTTCATGGGAATACTTGGGTACAGAATACCTAAATTAAACAAATTTTTTGCTGAATTCCTGGTGATTTTACAATTGTTTTCTTTGCAAAAACTTTGCAAAAACTAAAATCCTTTATTTTTATATATATATATATATATATATATATATATATATATATATATATATATATATATATATATATATATATATATTTCATTAAAAACGTTGAGGGGGGACAAAAATATCACTTGCGGGCTGGTTTTGGCCCGAGGGACACCTGTTGCCGACCCCTGTACAATACTTAAGCAATAAGGCCTGAGGGGGTATGCTATATGGTCAATATACCACAACTAAGGGCTGTTCTTATGCACAACGCACTGCGGAGTGCCTGGATACAGCCCTTAGTCGTGGTCGTGCTTAATTATACCACTACTACTACTACTATAACTACTACTACTATTATCACTAATTACTAATACTAGTGATAATAGTAGTAGCATGATCAGTATTGGTCCTGCCGTAGTATTTCCCTACCATTATCATACTGCTACACTTATTACTACTACAACTACTACTACTACTACTACTACTACTACTACTACTACTACTACTACTACTACTACTACTACTACTACTACTACTACTACTATTATCACTAGTATCAGTCTGTTCTTCATCCTAGTACCTGCATGAAGATGGTCTGTGTCCTGCCACAGTATTTCCCACAGGCCTGCTCACTGTAGGTGGAGTAGAGGATCTGATGGGCTGGGAGGCGGGCATACGCCACCCTCCTCTCTCCACGCAGCATCCAGATCACCACGTCAGGCATACTGTTCTGGGGCTGAGGGGAGAGCGAAAGACAGGTATGAGAGAGGAAGAATGAGAAAGAACAAGAGAGAGAGAGAGAGAGACAATTATGGTACTTGTGCTCAGGGTTCAAATTGAGTGGGCTTGGCACTCCCATAACAAGTCATGGCACCCTCAAAATAAGGGCATGCTCTTACTTTTAAGTACATTCCAATAATCAATGTGCTATTGAACCCTGAATGTAATGAGAATGTCAATGTCTTGTTGCTCCTGACCTCCTCTGCAAGCTGTTTCAGTCTCTCCAGCCAGTCCTCGATGTCTGTCAGAGTGGCAATAACATCGGTGGCCTCCTCCTTCATGCGTTTGGCCATCTCTCTGATGCTGGCCACCGCCGAGTCACGCAGCTTCTTAATCTGGACGTCCAGCGCCGTCAGGTTGGGCCTGCCCTCAAGTTCTGGTACCTGAAAGCTATCAGAAGCTTTAAAGCTATAAGAACCTGTATGACACTATAAGAACCTAGTATGAAGCTATCAGAACCTAGCATAAAGCTATCAGAAGCTAGTGTTCAGCTATCAAAACCTAGCACCAAGCTATCAGAACCTAGCATGAAACTATCACAACATCACATGAAGCTATTACAACCTAGCATAAAGCTATTACAATGTAGCATGAACTAACAAATGTGAAACTAGGGTGAAGCTATCAGAACCTAGCATGAAGCTATTAGAAGCTAGTGTGACTCTAAGAGAAGCTAGGGTGAATCTATCATAACCAAGCACAAAGCTACCAGAACCTAGCATAAAATTATCACAACTAGCATTAAGCTATCAGAACATATCATGAAGCAATCTGATGCTAGTGTGAAGCTAAGTTAAGTTAGAAGGAAGCAAACAGAACCTAGCAAGAAACGATCATAAGCCGAGATAGGATCGATGAACGTCTTACCTGCTCAGGTCCTCAATCATGAGGTTTATGAGTTTGAGCCAGATCTCAGCCAAGTGCGCCTCTGAGGCTTTGGCAAGGATGGCTGTTCTCAAAGACGTGAGGTTGGATTCCTGGATGAAATGACACCAGACCAAAATAATAAAGTTGCAACAACTGAGAATTGTCCCATGATTTGTTGATTGATTGATAGGTTGATTGATTGGTCAATTTGTTGAAAGTGTTTCTCACCAGTCTATCTGCGATGCAGAGGATGATGTTGACTGAATCCAATCTGTGGCTGATGTCTTCCCAGAACGATGTGAGGATGACAACAGGTTTGGTGTCAGCCCAGGGCAGGTAATAGTAGTGGTTACCTACATGAGAACCAGAACTAAGTCATCTCCAGTTCAAGCTGCAGAGTGGTATATACCTGTACAACTTGACAATTCAGTCCTGCTGTATAGGGATGTCTCTACTGCATTGGGAACAGCATTGCAGTTTTTATAGGCATGTACAGTACCAGTCAAAAGTTTGGACACACCTACTCATTCAAGGGTTTTTCTTTATTTTTACTATTTTCTACATTGTAGAATAATAGTGAAGACATCAACACTATGAAATAACACATATGGAATCATGTAGTAACCAAAAAAGTGTTAAGAAAATCAAAACATATTTTATATTTGAGATTCTTCAAATAGCCACCCTTTGCCTTGATGACAGCTTTGCACACTCTAGGCATTCTCTCAACCAGCTTCATGAGGAATGCTTCTCCAACAGTCTTGAAGAAGTTCCCACATATGCTGAGCACTTGTTGGCTGCTTTTCCTTCACTCTGCGGTCCAACTCATCCCAAACCATCTCAATTGGGTTGAGGTCGGGTGATTGTGGAGGCCAGGTCATCTGATGCATCCCTCTCCTTGGTCAAATAGCCCTTACAAAGCCTGGAGGTGTGTTTTGGATCATTGTCCTGTTGAAAAACAAATGATAGTCCCACTAAGCCCAAACCAGATGGGATGGCGTATCGCTGCAGAATGCTGTTGTAGCCATGCTGGTTAAGTGTGCCTTGAATTCTAAATACATCACTGACATGTCACTAGCAAAGCACCCCCACACCATAACACCTCCTCCTCCATGCTTCACGGTGGGAACCACAAATGCGGAGATAATCCGTTCACCTACTCTGCATCTCACAAAAGACACAGCGGTTGGAACCAAAAATCAAAAATCTCATCAGACCAAAGGACAGATTTCCACCGGTCTAATGTCCATTGCTCGTGTTTCTTTGCCCAAGCAAGGCTCTTCTTCTTATTGGTGTCCTTGAAGGCCTGATTCACGCAGTCTCCTCTGAACAGTTGATGTTGAGATGTGTCTGTTACTTGAACTCTGTGAAGCATTTATTTGAGGTGCAATCTGAGGTGCAGTTAACTCTAATGAACTTATCCTCTGCAGCAGTGGTAACTCTGGGCCTTCCTTTCCTGTGGCGGTCCTCATGAGAGCCAGTTCCATCATAGCGACTGCACTTGAAGAAACTTTCAAAGTTCTTGAAATATTGACTGGCCTTCATGTCTTCAAGTAATGATGGACTGTCGTTTCTCTTTGCTTATTTGAGCTGTTCTTGCCATACTTTGGACTTGGTCTTTTACCAAATAGGGCTATCTTCTGTATACCAACTCTACCTTGTCACAACACAACTGATTGGCTCCAACGCATTAAAGAAGGAAAGAAATTCCACAAATTAACTTTTAACAAGGCACACCTGTTAATTGAAATGCATTCCAGGTGACTACCTCATGAAGCTGGTTGAGAGAATGCCAAGTGTGTGTGAAGCTGTCATCAAGGCAATGGGTGGCTACTTTGAAGAATTTCAAATAGAAAATATATTTTGATTTGTTTAACACTCTTTTGGTTACTACATGAATCCATATGTGTTATTTCATAGTTTTGATGTCTTCACTATTATTCTACATTGTAGAAAATAGTAAAAATAAAGAAAAACCCTGGAATGAGTAGGTGTGTCCAAACTTTTTACTGGTACTCTATGTTTTCCTGTTTTGATATGCATGACTGTGCATAGTTTGTCTGCTTTGTGCCTTTAGAATTGATAGATGCTCTCAAAGCATGGGTGCTTAAAAAGCTTTATTTTGTAAACATGCAGATATCAGGTCTAATCAGGGGCTTGATGATTAGTCAGGTGTGTTGGCACTGGGCTGGAACAATAGCTAGCACAGCAGGAGGGTAACCATCAGGATTTAAGACTGTACACTGGTGTACAGTCTAGGTTTTCTCACCGTCAAACACAGCACAGCTGTACTGGGTTGTGGACGCCAGCGGCATGCAGGTGGAGTCCAGCTTGTTGCCATAGTTACCGATGCTGACCTCGAACTGGATTGGCTCACCGGGCTCCTGGAGCATGCAGGAGCTGTGGAACACGGCACACAGCGAGAACTTCCTCCTCCGCTGGTACTTCTGAAAGAACAGACAAGAGGTCAGGGGTGCTTAATTCCATTGTACATTCATTACAGGTGTGTTATTGCTGGACTAAAACAAAATTGGATTTGGAAACACTGGTCTACACACAAGAAATCTGGATGGAAGGGGGAACATTTTCCCTTCTAGCTTTCTCTGTATCCATTTCTCATCAGTTCTTCTCTACGTTTTGCAAGTTTCATACCAGGGTTGGGGTCAATTCGAATTGAAGGCAATCAATTCCGGAAGTAATTTAAATTGAAGTAAATAGCTTCTACCTTTCAGTTTATTGAGAAGTCATCAAAAATAGATGCCCTTTTTTAAATGATTAAACTGGAATTTAAATTTACTTCCTGAATTGACTGCCTTCAATTGGATCTGACACCAACCCTGTTTCAGAACTTTATTAATACATGAAGCAACAATATCCCAGCTATGACAGGATCCTGCCCTCTCTGTGTACCTGGGCCACCAGGATGTCATCACTGGAGATGTTGTCCAGCTTCCTGTCAGCTTTGCCCTCCAGCTGAGTGGAGAGCTCGATGAGGACTCTGCCCCTGTATGCCACCCCTTCACCCTGGTAGACAGACAGACAGAGACAGACAGAGACGAAACAACACAGTGATACTGTAATCCTGTTGCTACACAGAATGTTCCTATCAACACAGGAAATTACTTGAGACATTAAAAAAATGCATTTTGTGAAGGAAAGATTCAGCTTAATGACAATTGTACTGTACTGTGTGCTTTAAAGCTATTATCCAAGTTGAACTAGAACCGGACAATCTGGATTTGAAGAAGGGAAGTATGAAACGTTGCAATCCCACATACAGTTGAAGTCGGAAGTTTACATACACTTACGTTGGAGTCATTAAAACTCGTTTTTCAACCATTCGACAAATTTCTTATTAACAAGCTATAGTTTTGGCAAGTCGGTTAGGACATCTACTTTGTGCATGACACAAGTCATTTTTCCAATAATTGTTTACAGACTCCTGTCTCCTAGAGATGAACGTACTTTGGTGCGAAAAGTGCAAATCAATCCCAGAACAACAGCAAAGGACCTTGTGAAGATGCTGGAGAAAACAGGTACAAAAGTATCTATATCCACAGTAAAACGAGTCCTATGTTGACATAACCTGAAAGCATGCTCTGCAAGGAAGAAGCCACTGCTCCAAAACCGCCATAAAAAGCCAGACTACGGTTTGCAACTGCACATGGGGATAAAGATCATACTTTTTGGAGAAATGTCCTCTGGTCTGATGAAACAAAAATAGAACTGTTTGGCCATAATGACCATCGTTATGTTTGGAGGAAAAATGGGGGACTTGCAAGCCGAAGAACACCATCCCAACCGTGAAGCACGGGGATGGCAGCATCATGCTGTGGGGGTGCTTTGTTGCAGGAGGGATTGGTGCACTTCACAAAATAGATGGCATCATGAGGAAGGAAAATTATGTGGATATATTGAAACAACATCTCAAGACATCAGTCAGGAAGTTGAAGCTTGGGTCTTCCAAATAGACAATGACCCCAAGCATACTTCCAAAGTTGTGGCAAAATGGCTTAAGGACAACAAAGTCAAGGTATTGGAGTGGCCATCACAAAGCCCTGACCTCAATTCTATAGAACATTTGTGGGCAGAACTGAAAAAGTGTGTGCGAGCAAGGAGGCCTACAAACCTGACTCAGTTACACCAGCTCTGTCAGGAGGAATGGGCCAAAATTCACCGAACTTATTGTGGGAAGCTTGTGGAAGGCTACCCGAAACGTTTGACCCAAGTTAAACAATTTAAAGGCAATGCTACCAAATACTAATTGAGTGTATGTAAACTTCTGATCCACTGGGAATGTGATGAAAGAAATGAAAGCTGAAATAAATCATTCTCTCTACTATTATTCTGACATTTCACATTCTTAAAATAAAGTGGTGATCCTAACTGACCTAAGACAGGGAATTTTTACTCCGATTAAATGTTAGGAATTGTGAAAAACTGAGTTTAAATGTATTTGGCTAAGGTGTATGTAAACTTCTGACTTCAACTGTATGTTATACATTGAGGTGTATTTCACTTGGATACCTATATGTATGTTTTATAGAATAGATAAGCTTGCCAAGAAACTCAGCAGAAAAGAGAATACTGATCTAAACCAGATGTCCCTTGCCTATATAAGCTAAAATGTATTTGTGTCTAGGAGAGTTCAATGCTGGCCACTAAAGAATAAACCCTAGGTGAATGCTTAATAGTTTTATTGACTACAAGAGCTCATTTACAATTGTCTACAACAATTTCCATTCTGAATCTTAATAATTACATTTTCCTGTGAGAGAGTTGTGCATGTTAGATATGCAAATATTTACAATAAGAAAAAATAATAACAAAACCTCCTGCCAGAGCTGAATCACTTGTACTCAACCACAGGGCTGGTCTTACCTTGCCAAAGTTGAGCTCCTCGTATGGGTCTGGGAGGCCAGTGAACTCCCTGGGACTGCCGTACAGGTTTAGGTAACAAGGCCCAAACGCTGGGAGGAAACCCACCTCTGCCTGCCCACTGCTCACTGAAATAAAAGGCAGCTTCTCTTTGTGAAATGGTTTGGTACAGTTATTTTGAATTAATGTAATATTTACTCCAGGACATTGCCAGGTACAGCGTAATTAGCCTGGCGACCAGACTCTGAGCGATAGTGTTAACAAATCAAATGTTATTGGTCGCGTAAACATATTTAGCAGAAGTTATCGCAGGTGCAGCGAAATGCTTATGTTTCTAGCTCCAACATAACAGTAATACCTAACAATTCAAAAAAATACAGACAAATCCCCCTAAAAATTAAGAAAGACATTTTGAAATATCAGAACAAGCAATGTTAGAGTCCGGAATATAAATACATATAATGGCATGTATAGACAGTATGGACAGTATATGAATAGAACAGTATGTAAACATAATTAAATGACCAGTGTTCAATGACTATGTACATAGGGCAGCAGTCTCTAAGGTGCAGGGTAGAGTCCCGGGTGGTAGCCGGCTAGTAACAGTGACTAAGTTCAGGGCAGGCTACTGGGCAGAGGCCGGCTAGTGGTAACTATTTAACAGTCTGATAGCCTGGAGATAGAAGCTGTTTTTCAGTTTTCTCCCCCCGTTTTTTTTTATACATGGTAATACAGCGTAGTTCCCATGCTACATTGGTAGTCACACTGTAGTACTGTATTTACAAGTGCTATGCCTGTTTGACAAAGGCTATAAAAAAATATATAAAGATATGTTTTATTGTCACATACACAAGATAGGTGCAGTGAAATGTGTTGTTTTACAGGGTCAGCCATTGTAGTACGGCACACCTTGAGCAAATTTGGGTTAAGTGCATTTCTCAAGGGCACATTGACAGATTGTTTTTACCTTGTCGGCTCAGGTATTCGAAACAGCGACCTTTCGGTTACTGGCCCAACGCTCTAACCGCTAGGCTACCTGCCACCCTATAGGGAAGCCTCATACAATAATATGATGGTTCTTTACCTTCAGATGACAGAGTGGTGCAATTTTCTGCAGGTGTATCTGTTTGAAGGGACAGATGCAATGTGGGTGAGACAGGGAACACACACTCTCACACGCACACACACACACACGCACACACACACCCCCACATACAGTGAGAGAGAGAGCGAGAGAGTGAGAAAGAGCGATACCATACCTTCAATCTCACCACCAGATGAGGCTATTTTGGTCAGATTTAGAAATGTGGTTCCTATCACATCATTCCTGGTCAGACGATCCCTGTGTGAACAGTTCAATGCATTGTTAATAAACGTTCATACGAGCTCCATCTCTTCAACTCAAAGTAGCAGAATTTAAAAGTGAAGGTATTCATGAATGTGGATAGTGTAATACACAGTAGACCGTTATAACAATCCATACATGTACTGTATCTGTCTTCCAGGGACGATAACCAAAGTCTTACCAGTCAAATACAGTCAACTTGATGCTTTCACACATGGATGGGAACTAAACAGGGAAATGAGAGCATGTTGTGTTTGTCTGGCTTCCAGTGATACTGTCATCCAAAGATGTGGTGTACTACATATAGTACGAGAGAGCTAGTTCATACCTTGACCTGAAGGTTGATCAGCTGGTTCCACTCAGGATTGGCATTTTTCTCGACAATTTTGGTGCACATCTGAAACCAAAACAATGTAATCATTAAGCAACATCAAACCAAAGATCTGAAGATATTTGCCTAATTACGTTTTTTCTTTCTCTTGCATTCTAGGAGTTGTGTTCTGAGTCTTAGCTTTACCTTCTTGCCAGCGAAGCTGACCTCCAGAAATGGATCAACTAAGTTTTTCTTATCGCCTTCCCCTCCAAATACTTGTTTCACAGTCTGCACAAACGCATCATCCACTGTAAGATGGAGATAATGGATATTAACATACACCACCATAACAAATAACAGATGTTCAATCAACGTTGTGAAAGAGGAGGCCCACTGATGACAATGTTTGATTACTTGAAATGAATTTCCAGATCCAAAAATAGCCCTTAATCACTGGGTGTTTGCAGATACGTGCAATCAATATGGTGGTGGCTGCCATAACTTCTCACATATTGCTTACACATTTCCTTTACCTAGAAATATGCATACCCTAGTGGTAGGTGGAAGAAAAAAATAGGTTTAGGGATAAGGGAAGGGGCAAGGTTTTTTTGGACTGGACTAAATGATACTTTGCTGCTGATGGAGGAAGGAGGATGAGATGGAGTACAGAGAAAGAAGGAGTATACACGTACTCTGAGGCATGTCCTCTGCACGGTACACCTTCAGGTTGAGAGTGACCAATCTGAGTGTTACCCCAGCCGGCACCAACAGATTACTCTCTATGTCATCTAGCTCCTCGTTCCGCTCTCTCTTCTCAGTCTGAACACACAGGAGAGGAGAGGAGAGGAGAGGAGAGGAGAGGAGAGGAGAGGAGAGGAGAGGAGAGGAGAGGAGAGGAGAGGAGAGGAGAGGAGAGGAGAGGAGAGGAGAGGAGAGGAGAGGAGATTGATATTGTATACACATTATACTATACACTGTATAATCAATATTACATTAAGTGCAATGGTAGAAAATGTAGAGACAGACAGGTGAGGTGTAAAGTGACATAGCATAGTGACACAGCAGTCGTACCGGTGGCTCGTCTCCTGTCCCCACGATCACCAGGCTGACCTTCAGGTAACCTTTGGCCCCCGAGCTAGAGTCATCAGGGTCACTCAGGAGAAGCCACTTCCTCATTATGGCATGGGCTGTTGACCATATGAATACACCCATACCAGACACACACACACACACACACAAAGTATGTCTTTTAAGATAATTGAAGATCAAGATAATACTTTCTTTGTTTTATCACTCTTCTGTGAAGAGGAACTTACCAGGTTCGTCGTAGATGTACCCAACATCCAACTGATAAAATACAAAGAAAGTCTGGTTACGGATACAATACACAACTGATTTTAACCAGATTTCAACTAATTTATGTTTGTTGACAACTCAATTAAATATCAACCAAATATGGATAATGAGGTTTTTGCCTGGAAGGTTGATTACATAAATAAATGCAATACTGTATAAATACAGTGTAGTAGTGTGCATTGTAGCCATACCGTGTTTGAACAAAGGATCCATGTGATTTATCCAATGTTTTCTGTCATTGTTATGACATGCAAACATAATAGATTGTATGTAATTAATATATTGCTCTGTAAATAACTAAATGAGATGCACTTTTTGTAAATTAGGATGTAAGGATATTTAAATGTCTATGTCACCTTGAACTCCCCCATTAGACTGTCTGCTCTGAGGGAGTAGGAATCATAGACCTGCATAGAGAGAGCGAGAGAGAGAGAGAGAGAGAGAGAGAGAGAGAGAGAGAGAGAGAGAGAGAGAGAGAGAGAGAGAGAGAGGATTAGTGATGTTGAAACAAAGCCAGCCCCTAGTTTCTGAAATGCTTCATAGTTTATAATGCTCCACAATCAAGGAGTTTTAATACACTAAAATAACAGATCCTAGATCTGAATGAATGAAATAATC